>NW_025767527.1:0-475331 GCF_003918875.1 Haliotis rubra
TTGGTTCGTGTAGCCGGCAGAAATCTGTCACGTAGGACGATTTGACAACGGTCTTCTGCTCGTGACGTCACACGTGGACGACCCGACCTTGGGCGATCAGGAAGTGGTGCCAGTTTGTTGTAGACGACCTCGCAAAGTCATACACAGTACGACTGGCTGCATCCCATTGCTCTTGCGACGTCAATAGCTGATCTTCCCGCTTGCAACATGCCAGCAGCACGTTCCACGTTGCACATTTGACAATCGTGGCATTTCAAATTACCGTTAGAACTGTGGTTTAAAAGTGTTTTTCAATTCTTGAGGGCCAATGCAAACACGTGCATATGAAGAAAACTTCGATGCGAAGATCACGTGATCGAGCTGCACGTGCAAAACCTGATTGGCACTAACGTCATTTGCACGACAGATGGATGGGTTTGAGTGGGTTTTGCTAACGTTTTTTCTAGAGTCGAAGATAGGGATCCCATTTCGGATACATAGATGTATCATCAGAGAAAGAATTATTCATTTATTTTCTGAAATTACATTTTGTGAAGTTTCTTTTTTGACTCAGTATATATATGACGTCCTGCATGTATTGTACCAGTGGTATGAACGGTAAAACTATGACGTAGGTGAGTGCTTCGAAGTTCAACTCTGATGTTGAAGCGACCTGTAGGGAGTTGATAAGGTCGAAGTGTGTGTTATATGAAGTTGGGGATGATAAAACATTTCGCTGGCTACAAACCAATTATGCTAACTGAGCTGTCTATGGCCTTCAGGGCGTACCACAGTTCTAACAGTGCTTAGAATGCCCAGTGGTTAAGTTCTCTGTCCGTCTAAGACCCGGTTCGATTCCCCACATGGGTACTATGTGTGAAGCCCATATCTGGTGTCTCAGCCGTGATCGATTCTGAAAACCATACATTCCCTCACTCTATAGCTCTACGGTATGCCGCTGAAAGTCTCATCTTATCGTACAGCATGGTTCAGGAGCCGTCGTTCTTATGAAACCCAGTTAGTCAGACCATTCATCATGCAGTTTGCTCAAAGCCTCGTCCAGAGGAGGGTAGAGGTAATGATGGTTAAAGCGTTAGCTCGTCGCGCGAGGCCGGGGTTAATTTCCCCACATGAACAGTAATGTTAAGCCCATTTCTGGTGTCCCCGCCGTGATATTGCTGGAATATTGCTAAAAGCGGCGTAAAACTAAACTCAGTCCAGTCAGTCCAGTCGTCCAGAGGAAGCGGTTAGACTTGTTAGTAGATTTCTCAAAGAAGCCTTGCACCACTACAGTATCCATGGCAACATATTCAGAAGGCAAGCGGCGGGTTTGTTCTTGATGGGGAAATAATTTCTTATTTATATCAACGACCTACCAGATTGTGATGACTCATTTAGTTCTCCTCTGGCCTCTTACAATTATGCGGCACTTGTTACGTCTATTACCTGCTATTGTTAATGTTAATCTGCTGCTTGTTACAGCAGCACCATGTACATGTATAGATGCTTCTCACCATTTGTTTGTAGTTCCTTTTAGCTTAATAACGATGTAAGAATCTACATCTAAACGTAGCTTAATGCAATAAACAAAACGTTGTCATCCATAAAGTTGTATGTTTCATTTTTGACTCACCAACTTCTAGAATGCCGATCAAACAATTGGGTGAAACTTCGTAATAACGTTATGAGGTAGTAATATGGCTGGCCTGTCTAGGCCAAGCTTTAAATAAACCCAGTCCTGAGGGTTTGGAAAAATCATCAGCCTTTACCCTACACGCCCGACAGATTTTATTGAATGTGCGTGTCATACTACATACCTGCAAGGCGACAATGCCGTGTCAGGCAGTTCAGTTTATTAGGTCATAGTGAAATGCTATACTATATGCACTACTCCCATTTTGTCTACTCAAGAACATAAACTATGTAACAGACACCCTACACTTAGGTTTGTACTGTACCAGAATAGCTGAATACTCCAGTTTGTCTACTCTTTGAAATAAACTAATTAAGGAGATTCGTGCGTGCGTGCGATGCGTGCGTGCACGATGCGATATTATTGATAGTATTGATAATGTGTGTGTTGCATGAATACATTGTAGCCATCGTTGTCGATATTGGAGTAATTAGCCAGAAACATAGCTGGCCCGTCTTGGCCCGGCATTTAGGTAATCCCAGTGTGCGGGTTTGGAAAGCTTCTCATCCTTTACCCTACTCGCCCGACAGAGTTTGTGAATGTGCGTGCCACAACATCAACCTGCACAGCTTGTTATGTGTTTTAATAATGATCTACGCAAAAGGTTCTGATTGGACTGACAAATGGCAAGTTACATCTTATCATAATAAAACAGATTTCTACACCAGTTTTCTCATCAAGTACAGCCCAGCCCAAAACGAAATTTAAGAATGAAGGATAGTTATAGTTAGTTCAAACATTTGTTAGTCCTAACTTGACAGAATAATTGTTCCTGGACTGACCGTGTTAGGTTGTATCTGGTAAAATGCTGCACCCACAGTAAACAAGGCTGTCTTTGAGGTTTTAAATATCGCCTCTCGTAAAACCTTACAAAATGTACCAACACAGTTTATTTTGCCTATTCTCGATTATTGTTGTCACATTTCCGGACAATTGTACCAAACAGTACCATATAGCTGGAAATTGCTGAGGCGGCGTAAAGACAAAAAACAAAACTCACTTGTACCAAACAACAAGCACTAACATATGAAAGGCTTCATGTCGATGCACTTAAAACTATTCACGGTGCTTGTTCACGGTACCACTCAAAACAAAATGTATGATGTAGAGACCAATTTCCAACCACTATGCACGAAGATACCTAAAAACTAACATTTTTTTAAATAAAATGAATAACAATTCAACTCAAAAATTTGAGTAATCTCGCCCCTCCTTAGGAAATTATATTATGCCAAGTCATTTCTCCCAGATACGAGTAAATTTGTGGATTTTAGCTACGAATCTCAGATAATCGACTGCCGTGGTTGGTCTTGTAATATACAAGTTAATGTGTCAAGTATTGATAGTCACAACTACTTTAATTTAAATTCTGGATCAAGATTTTTTGTCCAGATTATCCATTGACGCCTCGAGGCTTGGTTGCAGCGATCTAAATACACATAAGTATGAACGATTTATATCTTCAATTCCTTCTGGTGCTTGTGGTTGTTGTTATGAAAATCCAATTCACTATTTCTTTTCATGCGTTAATTACACTGTGTAAGAAATAAAAGGTGCTAGCTTTATGCTACAGGATATGACATTAATTCATTACTGTGGCTTCCCGCTCTAATGGATCTACTAAAGATAATCTTGAAATAATGAGTATCTATCCCTTCCTTCTACCTTAATATTGTCAGGCAGATTTCTGTTGCACTTACTATACCAACTAGACTTTCCGATACTAAGAGTTTTAATGTTATAAGCCAGAAAGCTAAATGTTTTTGTTAATTACATGTTTTCTCCTCATGATTGTTTTGTTTTATACTTTGTTTGAATCTCGGCGCGGTATTCAGCTAAGTAACATGTACTGCTTGTTTACCAATCCAGTTCCACTTTTGGAAATAAATATGTTTAAATCACTCGCCCGACACATTTTGTGAATGTGCGTGTCATATCATCCACCTGCAGACACAGCTTGTCCAGGCAGTTCAGTGCATTACGTGATATACTGCCAGTAGTATTTCAGGATTTCAGGTTGTGTTTTTGTTTTTGTTTTTACTTCATTATTTTGCTTAATTAAACCTATTTGATACAACTGGAAGCAGAAAAACATATTTTCTAAAGTCGAGAACGAAGAAATGAAGTCAAGTATGTAACTCAAATTCGACCCCTTTACACACTCCTACATGGGGTGGTAGGGATGGTTAAGGGGTAGCCCTAGTTACCTAAAGCGTTCGCTCGCTGTTTTTTAACTCATGCTTTCTTCAATCCCGTCACGATAATGTTATCTTGTCTTGTTCTATATTGTACCAAATTCATCTGATAAAGAAAGCCTCCAAAATATATTGTTGTTACTAAAGTACTGTCGGAAATAAGAAAAACCCTGTTTTCGCATTAATATCTACAATTTATGTAGTTAATATATGAAAGTGTGAAATGTCTGTTAAACTATGTTCGCCCTAACTACCGTCTCAGTGGTAGGGAGATAGGAAACGTAGAAAAGGGACTTTACTGAGGAGAGATTAGTGCAGAAATGAGCAATGTGATTTTTTTCTCAGTCCATGTCGACTTATTTGGAACAGGCCATGGCTTTATGCAAATGTATGTGCGATGATATTGTATTATAAAGGACACTTTTAAAAGCCCATTTGGTAATTAACCTTAGCTTCATTATAAACGATAGCTGACATAAAAATAATAACTTTAACACTGAAACTATTAAGGGTGTAGCTGCCATGGAGTCTCACTATCACTATAAAAAGAAACAGGTAGGAGGTGTCATCTCAAAAGCAAAACCAGGGCGGGTGTCGTGGAAAAGACGGTGGTTGAGGAGTCGGGCTGGGGAAATAGAGATATCAGCTAAGATGAAAATAATCCTTTAGGCGAATTAAACTGGGAACAAAAACGGCATGTCATAACAATTTACAAATAGTATCCAATCCTGTCGATCTTCTGGTGGTGATGCCCTATATACTTTGAGACATTTCATACGATGGCTGATATAAACTTGTCTATGGGTATCTTATCACAACATAAACTTTATGAAAGAAAGACACGTAAGATGTTAATCAATAGATGAAACATATTCAACACACACATAAATTAAAAAAGCATAAAATATCTTTGAGATGACCCCTTGTGCCTGTAGGAGCACATGCATTTCATGCCAGGTGAGTCGACGGTCCGTCGTCATACCTGACTGAGCGACCTACTTGCCATCTATAGTTTTATCTATTGTTTTCAGCAGCCATTCGTATTTTTTCTATGTTTTGCCCGATTTTACGACTAAAAATGCTTTTCTGTATATCCTATTACGCATCCCACTGAACGCCCAGTTAGGCCGATGTGGGTTGTCGACATATGCTATTTGCAACTGTGTAAATTTTAGGGATACAGAGTAACAGCCTAAAAACAGTTTTTTTCTATTTCCGACAGTACTTTAGTGATGTTTGTTTCATCCAGTGACTCGTGACTAAGAACATGCAACCTGCGCTTGTCATGGTACACACCATGGATGATTTGATGGTTAAAGCAAGACAGTTTCATCCTCAAATGGAAGGTGCGATTGGAGGCCAGCTGACAGAGAGGAAGAAACGATCGTGGGGTTCCATCATTATGAGAATTATTCCTTACGCAAGAGTTTGGAATACAGGAATGTGTAGTGAATTAAACCACACAAAACCAAATGCATTGCATCCATGGTTATATGCTATAACAGGGTATTCACCCACTACATGTATTACTGAAATTATTGAATTCTGTTGCTAAATTGACACATATCAGAGATATGTAATATTTCTTACATTTTTCCACATTAAATACAGGACAAAAACAAAGCAACGAGGAAGCCAGACTTGTTTAAAAAAGTGAAAGTCACAATTAAACAATCACTGCCTGGATCTACCTTTTTTTCTAATTGTGCCCCAATTTACCAGTTTGTATGATGTTTCCATTATTTCAGGCCTCGACCACAGAAGATCAATGTGTTCCAACTGATGGGAGGACAGGTATTATAGAAGTTCTTATAGTTATTGAAAGGATAATAGATATTTAGTGGCGCAACATTGTCTCATGGCCATTCCTAATATCATACCAAAGATGTTTTGAAAGCACAACTAGTAAACAAACAACTTATAGATTACAGTGTTCCAGAAACACTTGAAAAGTTCTGTAACAGTGTCATTCATGATTCATCCGATTCTGTGTCTATTCCCCAAAGTTAATTTTCTGATTTATAGGTATGCAAATTATCACGTATGCAATACATATAACATTGAAGTGCAATTATAGTATAAGTTCAATCGCCCTTAGCAACATCAATGAACCCAATTGTAATTCCAAGGGAGACAACTTATATTTTGAAGTGTCAGAAATCATGTTACGGAACCAGAAAATTTAGACCCAGAGGCTACTAACAGACTCCACCTCTGAATACAATGTAGTGATCGTCATGGTTATGAAGAAGATAGTTACAAATTGTGACTTATTCTCCACTGCCCTCAATAGTTTAGTTGTGAGGATATAACCATAAAAATGTACTATGGAACAATTTTGACACCTCCAATGAGACTTACATTGTCTGTTTCGTGCCAGTTGTGATCTACATGGCTGGTGCAAATAAACACGCCGATGAAGTGGAAGCATTATTAAAGAAAATGGTAGAAGTATACATCGACTCTCAGTATGACAGTAAGTACACTTTTTGTTGAACAAATGCTTAACAATAATCAAGTCATTGTGATCGCATATGGACTATCGGACAGGTCATGTTCATAGTTTCTATTTGTTGTTACGTTTAGGGTGAACCGTTATTTGTTTCATATGTGTATATTTTTCTACTAGATAATTAAATATACGTATATTTTTTAAAGAAATGGAATGTGGTCACATAACATTTGGTTTGTTATTCGTACTGCATTATACAGACTTCCGGCTGATAGTCGGCAGTGTGTGAATTATCTGTACCACACAATTCAGAGTCTGACATCCTCAGCATTGATCTACGAAACTGGGATACGATGACATGCCCTTATCAAAATCAGCGATCCTGACCTCCAGATCAGTTAGTCGCCTATTACAAGTTGAAGCAACGAAAGATCAACTCTAACCTGAGATTTTGTGGGATCCATAGAATTGAGAATTTGTCCTTATATTTTCTGCAGATGCCGAGACATTCAAAGAGGCCATCAATACAGACTGTTCACGTATGATTGTCCTGATTGAGGAACGGTTTTCTAAACTGTTGGAAGATGAATACAGGATCTGCAAAAGTACTCTTAAAGGTGACAAACCTTTCTTTCGAACTCTAAACCTCCAGGAATATTACTAATTCCTGAGCTGTGCCGTCCCACCTACGCAATAGGCTCACCCTTGAAGTCATGTAAACATATGTAGGTTATGATATGGTATTCAGACGAAAATGTTGTAGTGGTTATGTGTTATGTGTCATGTCTTATTGTTATGTTATACCTGGATTTGAATGCTTATTGAATGCCCCATTAATTATGTTATTCCAAGAAAGACCATTTCTGTAGCTAATGTCATGCCAAAATGGTTTACTTTATTGTGTCCTGTTCATGGTTTTGCCAACACTAGATTAATACACATACATACACATACATACTAACATTTGTATAGCGCCGATATCCAGCTCAGCTCTGCTGCTCAAGGGCGCTTTGTTTTTCCCTCGTTCACTGGATGTCAATCTCAACGGCACATCGTATTGTCAATCTCAACTCCCTGGGGACATACAAATCTTGCAGCCACCAGGCGCACCGAGTTATTGTGGCATTCCGATCCTTTCGAGGTACCCATTTACAGCTGGGTGGACTGGGACACATAGTCACAGTACTTTGTCCATGTTTACTGCACGTTGCTGTACCCGCAACTGGGTGTTTGCACGTATTCATGTGGCCACCATCTGGTCATATACCAAAGGAGTCGTGGGTTCTTTTAAGTGCAGAGGGTTGTGTACCGTACACTAGGGGTTGTGACAACACTGAAAGAGTCTGCACACAAAGTTGACTCCAAGGTTTTTACACCCGGTCACAGGTGGGCTCGATCCCGGCACCTCAAGCTCGCTGGATCATTATCCTGGCGCTTTAGCAAGTTCGCCCACCGCGCCCAATTAATTTATAAATATTGTGACCACTTTGCGTTTGGATTTGTGGTAACACTTTTGAGTTGTATGACGGGTGCTCTATGAAAGAATGTATACCTGGTAATGGCAAGAATGGCTGGAGCTGCCGGAATATTGTTTGAAACTTGAGGCATGAAATGTTGAAGGCTTCCCTAATGTCTTGTGTTTTGTCTCCGAATATTTATTTCGATGTGGCGAATCCTTTCAGAAATTCGGAATAATAGCCAAAACATATCAGCTTAAAGGGGAGCACAACGGAAATGCCCAAAGAAATGATATACTTGCTTTTGGCAGAGGTGATTTGTAACCCAATGCCTTGCTTCTAATCTATCTATCAACCATTATTTCTTTTAAAATGCCTTAAAGTCCTCGGACCTTTTCCTGAACATCGTTCAGTCACCGTACTGTAGAGTAACTGTAACTGAGCTGATTCGCTTTACCACTCCCACTCCTACCAAGAGCCTTTCAATTCATCGATTCTCCAGACACAAGGGTTCAGCTTGTAGGAACGTTTGAAGGCTTAAGTATCAGGTTTTTCACGGTATCATCAAATATAGATACATAAAGCTGAATTGAAGGCTGCATCTTGAAACTAATTTAAAGTTACAAAATATTGAAATAAGTATTGTATGCATTTCTTTATCTCAAACATGTGTACTATTTGGAGAACTGTTTGACTGGTTTGTTTGTTTATTGTTTAACGCTGCCCCTCAGCGCAGTATTCCAGCTATATGTTCTGTAAATAATCGAGTCTGGACCAAATAATCCAGTGATCAATAGTATGAGCATCAATCTATATACAATTGTAATACAATGACATGTGTCAACCAAATCAAAGAGCGTGACCACCCGATCCCGTCAGTCGTCTTTCACGACAAGCATGGGTTGCTTAAGACAAATTCAGACCCAGATGTTCACGGGTGAGAATTGTGTGAACGTGAACACCTGCATATTCATCTTTCACCCTAGCTCTTGATATTGTTGTTAATTACAGATCTAGTAGAAGCTGGAAAAGGATGTTCAATTAATCAGTTTTTGGACGATGACGAAACCGATCAGGAAGTGAAGTATAAGCTTCCTAAAGCCATCAGAGAGAAAACGTTGTTCATCATACGCAGATCTTGCAAACGTACCAATGGCTATGTGGCTTTTTGAGGGTAGGTTCTTGTAAATGTCTACACTAACTGCTTATCTCTTCATTCTCGAAATCATCTTCCTGCACTGTGTTCATCAAGAACAGAAAAACCCATCTCACCTGAACGAATCCTTGCCAGTGAACGGGCAAATTCGCTCACTACTTGCCCCTTTCCTCTCCAAGAAGACGCGTCCCTCTATCGATGCTTATGTGCGAAAAATACGACAAAACCAATCAGAACGCGCTTAGGTACTTTGGTAAAAATAATCCCAATACTTAAATCGATTATGGCATTATGTGTTTTGTTTAAAACATCATGAGAAAATATGTACCACCAATATTGAAAGTTACAAACAACGTAGCTAACGGAACTGTGTGTTGTCTCGTGATAGATTTTTAGTAAGGATAATGCGGTTGACGACGACAGATTCAAATCCACGCTCGTGCGTTTGTTGACATAACGGCTCTCAGTGGTCCAACTGAGTGTATTTTCTGACAATCCTGTGCTCTTGTTTTGGTAAGTGTATGCGCTTCCAACAATTTTAGGAAAATGTAATTATAAATCGCTAAGAGTTTCAAATCAGTAATATTAGATCTGTATGTAACCTATAAACTTGAACATTGGGCTTATATTTCACATCTCGGGGATATTTTAGTCTCACTTTGTTTGGTCATTCATATTTTTTTCCGCGAATTCATTTAAAATTCCATGATAGGTATTGACAGCAAGGATACACGAATGTTCAGTTTGAGAAATATTTTAAAAGTCATTTCGGAGATAAACATACTGTGTTTGAAAACCAGAGGTATATCAATGAAATTATAATAGCTCTAATTTTGATTTAAAACCAAACGCCGTAGCTGGCATAACATGGCTGGAAGGTGCTTCGCTTGGAGGCATTTCTACAGCCATTTGGTTGTTTCAGTGGGTGACCAATCAACCATGTCCCATCTTTACAAAAGGAGATCCGTTTCATCTTTTATTTTGACGATGGAATTGAAGCTCAGTAAATTAACAGAAGTAAGATATTTTGCCCTCTCAAGATTTTTTAAGTTCTTAGGAATAGATTTCTAACATTGATGGGGAATGATATAAAGCTATCTTCCAACAGCTCTTTGCAAACAGATTCCACTCAACCAGCAATGTTATGACTCCTCATCTCAGTTCAGAGACAGACTGCAATTATGAGACTATTTCAAGTTCCTCGGGATCCCAAGCTTCGCCTACCACACCTTAGGCAACAAATTCTATGGTGGATAGTCCAGTCGAATATCTATGGAAGAGTTTGACCAGTTCGCAAAATCTGAAGGTTGCACAGTAGTAGAAAGCTCCACCTCCACAAATAGCAGACTACTTGATACATGGATCTCAAGCACAATGAATTTCAAAGGGTGTAAACAACGTTATGCACCTAGAGGGACTTGTCAACCGGTTTCATCACTTGGTTCCGATGTGCAAGCGTTGGGTATGCCTGTGTTTGCATGAGAGGTTTTCTGTTCCTGAGGAACACAGCACAGTACTAAACAATATGTATTTCATTATGTTATTCTTCTTTGTCTTTTTCAATAGTATGTATGCCTTTTAAGCGCCACGACATGAAGGAGATGAAATAAAATCAGATTAAGTTGGTTTTTATTTATATTTATGTGACTTAATCTGAAATTGATTTTGGATTGAGTCAGGATGTCTGACTGTGACATTTGAAATCTAAAAACAAATTACAATTTTGAAGGACTACTGCTGATGTCGCTTCTGGATATGGTTATATTTTTACTAGAAGGAATAAGGGTTGACAAACTTTTTAATGTCATTACCAGAACACCTTACATCGAAAGCGACACAGGTTGGCGATAACAACCGTATTGAAGTCAAACCCGGTGCTGACAACATAAGACGCACTGCAAGTGGGGAGAAGTAACACATTTTCCACATTCAGAGGTGAGTTGACATTAAAGGAAAGTATTCAGTCCATTGTGCCCTTCCATTTATCAACCTGTTTCTGATGTAGGTTAGTTTCTACAAGCTAAGCATAAAAATAAGGCATAAAGGTTGAATAACTTGTAAATTTTTTTCCTTATCCTGACTCATGATTATTTCTTATCTCTCTTCTACTTCCGACGGTTACATGGAAACTTGAATCCCTTTTGTTCCCAAGAACAGTCAAAATCTCACTCACCGCGGTATAGGCCCGCTTTCATGCCAAAGCGTCCCCGTGACCACGAGCCTTGCTCACCTCACTCTCTTCATTATTGCCCAAGGAGACGGTTGGGCGGTCACCATGGGTCCTATTTTGCGGCTAATATCCTTTCTTTATATTTCGCCCTATCAATCAAAATTAAGGCCGTGAATCGTATTAAGATCCGATATATAATCACAACGGTGTATTTAATTACACAAATTTCAATTCATTTTCGCAATTTTCTCTCTCCATTTCAGATGGTAGCATGTAAACAATGCAGGCTAGGTATATCAGCGGCTGATCCACACCCTGTGTGTTCTTCCTGCGTCAATAATTCGCGTTCCTTAGTCCCATGTTGTAAATATTGTGCACCTTTATCACAATTTCAATTTACTAAATTGCTGTTTTCACGTTTACGCAAGGACATGGATAAACGAAGGGTAGCAGGGTAGCTGCTGATAAGGGTGTCTCTCAAGTATCTGAGTGTGAGTCGTTGGAGAAGTCTTTGAAGATTCCATTCAGGGTCTCTCCCATCTCTGTCGCACTTACAGAGACAGCTACACAGTCTCTGAACTACAGAGGCTGGTTAAGAAGAAGAGATTATCTGCGTCGTCTAACAAATCGTCAACGTCGCAATCTACATCATCATCTCGTTCTCATCATCATCTTGATTACTAGACCAACGAAATCTCTGAGTGAAGCTACATCGTTTGAGAATGCCTTGATGTTATTGGATGAAGCAGACGCATCACCGCCAGTTCTCGAACCACAGATTATCATAAATACTTCATAGAAAACGAAGACAACCAGCTCTTCAGGGTTCGCAAACCCTGGTTTACAGAAACAACCGTCAGCAGTTCCAGCGTCGGGAGAAAAAGCAGTCGTCTCAACGCAAACCTTCTTCCATGCCATCGTGGTTCGCCAACCCATCTGTCAACAATCAACCAGCTTCACCTCAGTCTACTTATTCTACCAATGTCTCTTCACAGTTCACGAAAGGGTTCGCAAACCAGTCAACCAGCAGTCAGTCTACTTTATCTCTACCTGCCAAGAGAAATAAAGCTACATTGGTGAACCCATCTATGTAGATGACCTCCATTAATCAGCATCATCAGCAAAGCAGTACGGCTCCATCTAGTTCACAAGCTTTTGTGAACACTCCGGAGTATACCAGGCTGCCGTTGGATCCAGACTTTGTGGTGAAGGTTACCAGACAAGTCGTTCTAGCCATGCAACAACAACAACGTTCTACAGAGTTACAACATCCTCTCAGCCACTCTACTGTAACATACTCTATCAGTGACTCCATTCAAGAGGAATCAGCAGCCTCAGATGTTAGCGTCCATGAAGTGGAAGATGCATCCATCTACTCAGACTCAAAGGTCTTATCATGGATCACAGATGGTCTCCAACCTGGCGGAGGCCTACTGCATTGTGGATGAAGATCTAGATATGCTGATGATCCCTCCTATAAAGCCTTTATCGCAGGTCTAACCTCAAGTCAGCGTTTGCGAAAGCTTCCAAATCTCATTTAATGTGAGGAAACCATTCTTCAGGGCGCCGAACATTGATGACGACTTCCATCTCCTCAGCGACTCCAGGTCCGCAGCTATAGAGCGGAAGACAAGAAACTGGCACATCTAGACACGACTACGACAAGGACCTTCTTCAGGTTGGCTAGATCCCGGGCCATCAACGAAGCCTTGATCAACACATTCAAGAGACAGAAACTGAAAAAATGGTTTTATCAGCACTCGTCACACAAACGAAGGACCAGGAGGTTATGTCTGACCACCTTGCATCTACATCGGCAGGTCTGACCTTACTTCGGTTACAAGGATTCCTCTTGACCTGTAACTGGCCAGATTATTGCACCAAGTCTTTACTACGTAAACATTGGGCAGCGCCAACTCTATTTGACGGCTGTATCCAACCAGTGTCTCGGGATGTATGCCAGGACTCAATGGATCAAATGGTGATCAGATCCATGCAGACTATGAACAACATGTATTGGCAGACATCACAACGAGTACAATTCCCAATGAACTTCCCAGGCATACAGAAGGCCAGAGATAAGATGGCATTAGGATCTCAAGGGGGCCAATCTGTCTGTTTTCGTTGCTCATCTGATAACTTAAGTGGACGTTCCAGGAGCAGCCCCTCCCCGGGATTCTCCCAGTCCTCTCGTCAATGAATGACTGGTCCATTCCATCCCCAGGCATTCCTGTACAACCGTCAACCGTACAAAAACAGACCTGAGATCAATGCAGTCTCACCCACGCTTTTATTCTCGAATTTTCCTAGTACCAGATAAGAACTCCAAGGAGAAATTCCGCCTCATCTACAACATGAAGCGTTTCAACCTAGACTATCTACTAAAACTGGACAAGTTCAAGATGCTGCACTTACCACAACTGCGACATCTAATCAGACCCAACGACTACCTAGCCAGCATAGATCTACAAGATACTTACCTGCACCTCCCTATACATCCGGCCTCGAGAAAAGTATATTCGATTCCTGTATCAAGGGCAGCATTACCATTGGAGGGTCATCCTCTTTGGTATTTCCTCGTCCCTTGGCTATTTACACATATATCTAAACCCATAGTTGCGTTTCTACATCAAAGGGGATTTCACTGTGCTTTCTACCTAGACGACGGCATACAGGCGCATCAACTAGCAGATCAACTCAGACATCAACAGTAGTTTACAATCCAGCTACTGACGCAATGGACTGGCTAGTCAATCAAATGAAATCGGAACTAGAGCCATCGCAGGAGTTGCAGTTCCTCAGCATAAAGTTCCTCACCATGAACAACCCATCCAGAAGACCGATGGTCAAGCATACAGGTATGTCTTCGAGCCGCTCTCAACTCTCCTCTACCAATAAGAGCATGCAAAGACTACTAGGCCTCCTCACGTCAGCACAGGCTCTCACTCGCAGAGGAAGGTTGCAGTTTCGACCGCTTCAACGCTTCCTTCGACCTCATATCGACAGTCTGCAGAGGATATCCATCCTGTTCAAAGTCATATCTACTCTGGTGGACAGACAAGTCAAATGTCTGCGACGGGACTTATTTGCAAGAGCCAGGCTACAGTCTACATCTCTTCGTCGATGCATCTCTGCAAGGATAGCCGCACACTTCAACGAAGAGGTCACATCTGGATTTTGGTCATTAAAAGAAAGGACATTACACATGAATCAACTGGAATTTAAGGCGATAATCGAGTTATCACTTATTGAGGAATCAAGTCCCTATGATTCACACAGACAACTCAACAGTCGCCTTCTACATAAATCTCCAAGGCTCAACGAGATTGCAACTGACGTTGCAACACTTCAACCCAGCAGACAACCTTCACTTATGGATGAAAGCCTGTCCCATTCCAGGAGCAAAGAACGTCTTAGCCGACGCCCTATCCAGACCGGTCTGACCACCACCCACAGAGTGGATGCTCCACCTGGAAGTGTTCCAACTGCTAACAATAGATCAAGGCTGTCCTCTCATAGATCTGTTTTCGACACACTTCAATCACCAGATTGTAACGTTCATCGCTCCAGTACCAGACCCACAAGCCTGGGCTCTCGACACTCTAGAGATTTCTTGGGAAGGACTAAATGCGTACGCATTTCCACCACCGATCCTGTTATCTCAAGTTATACACAAAATCGGTCAGACCAAAGTCCTATAACTGATTTTGGTTGCGCCCTACTGGCCAGCGAGAACTTGGTTTCCAGGCCTCCTACAGCCATTTGGAAAACCAACACTGCCTCTACCAGATTGGCCGAATCTACTGATCCACCCTCACACAAAACAACCTCACTGCAACCCAGCAGGCCTCGGACTACACACATGGAATATATTACACACTGCTTGAGCAGGAAGAGGGTACTGCACCAGAGCAGCTAAGCAAGTTACACTGGCCTTAAGACGATCGACTTGCAACCTCTACGATGATAAGTGGAAGAGTTTTGATCAGGTTGCTGCACGCAAGGGATGTTCCCCCTGTGAAAGACACACATCCTCAAGTAGCAGAGTACTTATGTTATCTGAGAGCTACTAGACACCTGAAAAGATTTACACTCTCAACATACTTGGCGGCGATCAGCTCCGTTATCACCATGGATACGGGAGTCAAGCTCACCAAAGTACCTGAACTCGTCGCTCTATTAAGGGCATTTAAACTAGAAGACCAGCAGCAGAAGCTTAGAGCTCCAGCATGGGATCTCAACATAGTGCTGCAACATCTTACCAGCGACGAATATGAGCCACTGAGAGACACAACTTTTGAGCTGTTAACTCAGAAAACATTATTTCTCCTAGCTCTAGCTACAGTGGGAACAATGTCAGAAATACACGCCCTCAACCACGGACGAACCAGGTTCGACTCAGGAGAGTATGATGCAGTCCACCTGGGTCTCAGATAGGACTTCATAGCAAAAAATCAGCTACCAGGTCAACCGGATCGACACTTCCACGTACCGGCATTGTCTATGGTCCTTGGACCACACTATACAGAAGATCTGTCCCTAGGCCGAGTCAGAGCTTAAAAAATCTACATAGAACGGACTGCTACAAGAAGGAGGAAGTTCTAGCGTCTCTTTATTCCGCTATCACCCTGCCAAGACTATTCAAGGCTCCCGAGCTGCTATCTTGTTTTGGATCAGAACTGTCATCCGACGAGCCTGCAAAGCAGTGTGGCAGGATCCTCCCAGAGCCTCCAACACACACGAAGTTAGAGCATCAACCTCGACACTCGCACTACATGGGAATTGCTCATTATCGTCCACTATGGAAAGCTGCTTTTGGAAATCAGACACAGTGTTCTCCAACCAATATCTTCGAGCATCGCTACAGAAGATGTGTCTGGTATCCACCAGTTGGGCTGTTTTGTAGTAGCGCAACAACTCACAATTCCAGCTAGACGATAGGAAACTCACCCTTCTCACGTTGGCTTGTTGACGCTAGGCAACTATCCCATTGCCACTGGCAGGGAGTCCATGTTCCCCTGTCTTACTAGATAAGTCAGAGCATGAGTTGTTTAGACTCAGTTTTGGTAAAAGTCCTTACCTTAACACATGGATCATTCTAGATAACTAGACATCGAGGCCTACTAGATTATCTAAAATCCACGAAATCTATAAGATTTATTTCTTTTATTGAGTTAAGAGCAGAAGGTTTATTTAGACCACAGGCCAAAAACAACGGTTACAAAATTCATAATTTCACACTCGCGGGTGTTTGTGGATGTACATAGCTTGATATACAAAAATTAAAAGAGAAATGAGGGATGGTAACCCAAGAGTAAATAATTATAACATGTCCATTGTACTTTACATTTTAAAGATATGATAAACACATTTAGCAATACTAATCTGTAGCTGTACAATAGTAGGACTAACATATTCACATACTTTATCACTCTAGCTTTGGCAGATAACGAATCCTTATACTTAAATATTTTGGACAAATGAGCAAGATATGGTATTCATCGTCAAGATCGTTCACACCAAAGGGACACAGGCGATCATGTAATGGAGTTTTAGGTGTAGTCCATCTGCCCTTTTCAATCATCAGTGTGTGTGTACTCAATCTGAACCGTGTAAGAGCAAATCTATATTTCCTCGTATCAATATGTACTAGATACGTTTAACATTTAAACGATCTTTAATTTGCAAACATAATTTAATTTCACTCAAGGAATTTGAATCATTCTTCCACATCTGAGATTAAATATCATAGATACGTTGTTTAAATTCTGTTATAAATCCATGGTAATTACTCAATCCTTAAGAAACCCATAAATAACCAAAGCCAAATTGTGTAAGAGTGTATCTCTTAATAATGTTACCCAATTTTTACCATGAGGATTAAATTCAGATAATGACAAGAGTGAATTGTAAATCAGTACTATATATCTATGTGCACTACACTCTAAAATCTTCTTCCAATATTTTAAAATCCTAATCAACCTGTGGACTATCAGTGGATATGCACCTAGTTCGCCACAAACAAATGCAGATGGTGTTGATTAATATTAAATGAACATTTTCGACATAAAATCGCACAAAATCCCATAAAATTCACAACCGTATGAAAGAACTGGTACTATGACTGAATTGAATATATGGTACTGAACATCGACCGATATATAGGGATAATTAATGAATATACGATACAGTGATCCTAACGCCATTAGACCTTGATCAGCTAGTGTCTTTTGTGCATGAGACAATCTTCCAGATGATGACAACACTAACCCCAAATATTTAAAAGTCCCCAGTACTTCTATTTCCTCGCCATTATTAAACCATTTTTCATTCATAGCAATTCTACCACCTTTACCAAATACCACTACTTTATTTTTTTCAGTAGTATCAACCAATCCCTACTGATTACAGTATTCAGATAACTTATCCAGTCCACCCTGCAAACCTTTAATATTGTTGCTAATATAACCATGTTATTATAGGATTTTTTTATAAAGCGCACATATCCACGCAACTGGTGCCTGCTCAAGGCGCTGGTATTTTTTGCCCTCGATCATTGGATGTCAATCTCAACGGCACATCGCATTATCAATCTCAACTCCTTGGGGAGTATACAAAATGGAGTAACAAGAAGAGAACGTAAAAACACAAAACACCAAGATCTTGGGCTGGTTACAAAGCATCTACAGCATCATTAACGAAAAGTGAAATTAGAATCCGCTATAACTTTTCGCCTTGACGAACTCCCAAAAACGAAGCAAAGAATTCTGAGTAAGCATCATCTGATTGTCTCACACAAGATTTAACATCACTGTACATTTACCAAAGTAGTGTTAAAAATTTAGAACTTATCCCCGAATGATATAACTTATACCACAAAGCATTCCTATTCACATAGTCGAACGCTTTACGGTAATCAACAAAACCAAAATATAGTTTTAAACCCTTTTCAAGAGTTATATTTATAAGTCCATTTACAACAAAGAGACAATCAATAGTGCTATAACCCTCCCTAAATCCAGCTTGTTCCTCTACGAGCATACTGTACTTATCACACTAACTTGAAACTCTTAACACTCAAGATACTTGTAAATAATTTACTGAAGCAAGATAACAATGTAACACCTCTTTAATTAGCTGGCTAATACTTGCTGCCCTTCTTATGGATGGGTACAATAACTACCTTAGTCCACTCATGGGGAAAATAAGCATTGATCAGTATGACATTAAATAATGGAGTTAATGTAGGAACCAGAACATCAGCTCCATAGATAAAAAAAATCATTCACAATGCCATCATAACCATGACTTTTTTCTAATTTGAATTTTCTGCATTGCTCTACGAACCTCCTCGTGAGTAATACTAACATCCAGTTGTTCCACACATCCTGTAATGTCAGTATCCTGATATGTTGACTCAACATCAAAATCTTGGATATTTTCAGGATTCAATAATAGACCGATCCAGTCCCGGCCGATAAGCCCCGCCCACTTCGTTTTTGACCTTAGGGGGAACAACCACTGACTAATCACAATGGCGTCACCGCCGGCGAAACGTGCGTGACTGCGAACGTTGTTGATGAATTCTGCTTGTGGTACTTTGGTATCCGTCGTTTGTGAATGATATTGAAAGTTAAACGTATGTGATTTTTAATATATTTTAATTGGCAGATTGCAATTGGCGAGTGAAAATGAGTAACATGCTCGATGAAAAATCGTCTCGGCCGGCTGCTGAGAGTAGGAAGCGTATTTTCTTTCGATCCAATCTGGAAAATATGATTGGGCTTGTAGACAGTATGTTTCCATGAATGTACCTGGACCAAATATTCAGCAGCTGATCTGCAGCAATTCTCAGTAAAGTTTCCCTCTTCAAAATCTGTACACCATCCTAAAATGACACTGAATATGAGGAAAAAAATCCATATTTAATCATCCTTTCCAATTTATTTTTCTTTATGTACTTTGTTGTGGAATCCTAACGTATACTAGCCACAAAAAAAACAACTGTGCATTGTCAAAATATTATCCCAGTTGATAAGTACGATAACAATGTCAAAGGTACATATACTGAGTCAAAAAAGAAACTTCACATTCTTCTTCAGGGCACTATAAAAGAACAAGAGATGGTAAGATGGTTAAATTGTTATTATTTCATTGCTGAGATCTGTGTGATGTACTCGATACACTGACAGTGCCATAATCAGTTCCATTAGGCTACACCGCCGTTCCAAAACATGGGTATACAGAATGTCAAGTCACAAGAATAAAAATGCGAAATTTCTCAGTTCAATATCGTGTATGGCCGCCCCGCGCATTCTCCACTGCCAAACACCGTCTCCTCATCGACTGCCTGATGCTTGTGAACACGTGTTTGGGGATTCTGCGCCATTGCTCTTGCATGGCAGCGCCAAGTTCCTGCAAATTCTGAGGTTGGTTGCTAAGACAAAGATTTCTTCTCCCAAGTGCATCCCAAACGTGCCCTATTGGATTAAGGTCAGGAGACCTCAATGGCCAGTCCATGACGTTGATTCCAGCGTTTTGAAGGAAATTTCATGTCAACATCGCGGTATGCGGCCGAGCATTATCTTGCTGGAACTGTAGACCTGGGCCATGAGCCGCCTTGAAAGGAACGAGTTCAGGGGTGATCACCTGGTCGCGGTAAGCAGCAGCTGTGAGGTTTCCACGGATCACCAGAAGTCGGGAACGGTTGTTCCCACAGAAAGCACCCCACACCATGCAACTTCTGCCCCCGAATCTGTCGACTTCCTATACACAACATTGGGCAAACCATTCACGACGTCGTCTGCAGACTCTATGCCTGCCGTCCGCGAATCTGAGGGTAAACATGGATTCATCGCTAAAGACGACTCGATTCCAGTCTCTCTGGGTCCATCAGAGGTGACGTTGGGCCCACAGCAGACGTTGACGTTGATGAAACGGCGTCAATAGACGCCCACGATATGGACGTCGAGAATAGAGATTGGCAGCCCGCAACCGATTTCGAATGGTCTGTGAGGACAGTCGACCTCTAAACATCTCAGCCCTGGTTCATGTAGGTGGCAGAAATCTGTCACGTAGGTGACGTAGGACGATTTGACGGTCTTCTGCTCGTGACGTCACACGTGGACGACCCGACCTTGGGCGATCAGAAGTGGTGCCAGTTTGTTGTAGACGACCTCTAAGTCATACAGAGTATGACGGCTGCATCCCATTGCTCTTGCGACGTCAATAACTGATCTTCCCGCTTGCAACATGCCAATGGCACGTTCACGTTGCTCATTTGACAATCGTGGCATTTCAAGTACCGTTAGAACTGTGGTTCAAAAGTGTTTTTTTTCAATTCTTGAGGCCAATGCAAACACGTGCATATGAAGAAAACTTCGATGCGAAGATCATGTGATCGACTGCACGTGCAAAACCTGATTTGGCACTAACATCATTTCCATGACGAATGGATGGGTTTGAGTGGGTTTTGCTAACGCTTTTCTAGAGTCGGAAGATAGGGATCCCATTTCGGATACATAGATGTATCATCAGAGAAAAATTATTCATTATTTTTCAAATTACATTTTGTGAAGTTTCTTATTTGACTCAGATATAAACTTTAATGGAGGGATCATGAGACCATAACAAGTCGGGAGAATTTCAATTGAAAAGTCAATCACAATGATGAGTCCACCAGCGGGACAGGGGTCAAACGTCCATGTCACGAGCTCAATAACGGGTATGTCCACCATCGGCATTGAGAACAGCATAGATGACGCATAGAGCCTATCAAACGTGCAAGGAAGGCTTGTGGGATGTCACGCCAGATTCTCTCAAGTTCTGTGGCAAGGTCAAGACGTTATCTGGCGGATGACGAAGGCGGCGTAGACGTCGATCCATCTCGTCCCAAACATGCTCTATCGGGGAGAGATCCGGTGAACTTGCAGGCCAAGGCAGTAAGTCAACGTTGTGGTGTTGCAAGAAATCCATAGCAACCCTTGCCGTATGAGGGTGGGCATTGTCCTGTTGGAATGTTAACCCAGGGCCATGACGTTGCAGAAAAAGAATTGCCACAGGTCGAAGAATCTGATCCCTGTAGCTCACACCAGTTAAGTTGCCCTGAACAATCACCAAAGGAGTTCTCTGGCGTGCTGTTTATCCACCCCAAATCATCACGGAACCACCACCAAAGTGATTCCTCTCCAAGACACAGGCCTGTGCATAACGTTCTCCCACGCGTCTATAGGCACGTTGACGTCCATCACTATGGGAAATGTTAAACCTGGACTCATCTGTGAAAACAACATTTCTCCTCCAAAACAAGGGTCTGCGGACAGAGCTTGTCGATGACGTTGTGTCAGGATAGGCCGTATGGCGGGACGACGTGCTCTGATCCCGTGATGACGTAAACGTTGTCGAACTGTGTTGGGGTAGATACGGCGAAGTCCTGGGATGGTTCGGGCAGTCATCACTGCAGTCTGAAACCTGTGGCGAAGATGGGTCACTCTTATCCATCTGTCCTGTCTTGGCGTTGTAACACGTAGACGTCCAGAACGTGGCCGATCGGTGACGTCATTTGTGTTCTGGTAGCGTCTCACCAGTGCAGAAATGGTGTTCCGGTGGCAGTGGAAACGTGCAGCCACTTGTCGTTGAGACATTCCCACACGGACCATCCCAATGGCCTCATGACGTTGTGCAGACGTGAGCCTTGGCATGCTATGCATTTGAATAGCCGTTTAAGTTTTTGAACGATCGCAAGGGCAGGGGATGAGCTTTCCAGAGTGACAGTATTGTGTGGCATTCATTTGCCCTGTTTCTCTTTCCTGGAATGCATGTGCAACAACGTATTGCACGTCTCAAGGACGAACCCACTGACGTCACGGAACGTGGCACGTGCATGCATGTTGGATACATGTCACTAATCTCTGAGTCTGAATCCTTATGTGTCCACACAGGTTTGATAAACTTAGATTTTAAATTTTTGTATGCACAGTTTTTTTATGTGCCTAGTATATATACAAATTTCCACAATACTGGACTCCATGAACTGCCAGCGTTTATGTACAGGTATGTCAGAGCACTAGAACACAAAGAAGATCCAAGATTCAGTCTGCACCTGTACACTGACCCATCTTCCAGAAACAGGAAACCAGTGATGCAAAATCTTTGAACAGAGGATCCACAGTACAGTTATCCGAACAATTGATTAGCATTGAAATAGAATGTTACACAAAATACAAATATATCACTTTTTCAACCAAGATATTTAACTGCTAACTACTAGTGTAATTAAGGTGCAAAGAATATATCCTATGTTCAAAGCTTCTCGTCAATACAATTACATATTTACATAATTGCTTCTTAAACAATGATAATCTTTATTATATTAGATCTGAGACTATATCCCTAGAATCCCATCAAATCCGGGTTAAATATATGTTTCAATATTCATTCCGTTACATGAATAGTCAACGGAGATTGTTGTAACTTAATACAGTTATTCTGTTCCAGGACTAGATAATGCCTGACCAGGGTTTGACCAAAACGTAGCCTTTGTTTTTTCAAATTCTCTGAATGTTGAAATAACGTTGATGAGTTATGATACTAGCAATCACTTTTGAAATTGTCTTATTAGTAAATATATTATTTGTAATACATTTAAAAGCAGGAGCCAACAAACTAAGTTAATACCAAGTGATTGCCCGGCCATGATATGCATAGTGTTTGTTTGCCTAGTCCTGCCTTAAAATCATATGAATCTGATATGTCAATCAATTAAATAATTATTTATAATTGATTAGATTATTATTTATTCTTTACCCTTTCACATTTACTAAAGAAAGCATGATTTATGAAACATACCTTGCTATCATATCCAGTGAATTAATAAAAATGTCAGTTGTAAGATTACCCCTAAAATGTACCAATATATGTGAATATTTTCATAATACACTTTATTTCACTCCTTCAAATTCTCCAGAAAGTCACTAGTCTTCTCACATAGTTTTCGTATTCGATCCACATGGAGGAAGGTAATTCAGTTCAAGATCCCATGCATCTCTTAATAAAATATCTGAAATATTTAAAGCATAATTTTATAGGCACTCATAAGAATTAATTTTGATATTTTATTTTTGATATTCTATGATAGGCAACTGCTGACACTGACTATATTTCTGTTTGAATAAAAAATAATATTACTCCCGAATATTTTGCACTATTAACAAGATACTGTAGGCCTTCAGATGTGCTTTTGAATAATAATAAATAGCTATCACTTAATATCACTTAATATTTGTTCAGCTTTGGTTTGTATATTTTCATACATGCAGTAACCATTTATTAAAAACACTTGCATTAATTTTATTTTTAGACAAATCAGAGTTTAATACTAAACCTCTATGCAATGCATAACATTTCACAAATTATTAATGATCCTTCCATCATACATTCGTTGTGGTTTTCAATAACTATAAGTCAGCTTTAATTAAGTGAACACAGTACAAAAACCATTATTATACACGCAAGTGTTACCACTATTTCAACAAACAAAAATGAGCATGTAATGAGCCTTGTCTTTGCTAAGAGACGGGGATTGTTTACATGCATATAGTTTGAAATAAATCAGACTCAGGTTACAATGGTTACTAAATTGCAATTTGTAAACAAAACAAAAGTGACAAATTCCTGTTAATTCTACTTCAGTTCAGAGTAACTTGCTGAAATACGATTACCACAACACTAATAAAAATGTTCTATGATCAGGAGAATTCAGGATACTTGATAAACAAAGGCGTTATTTACAAAAAACTTTCGCTGTGAAAAAAAAGCTGAATATCTGCGTCTACTTTCTCCCTTAATATCACGGGCAGATAACTCTAAATGACCGAGGTACGCAGATTTGCGGCAATGACACAAGAAAAGATTAAGGTCTAATTTCAGTAAGTTATATACTTCCTAAAAATACCAGACTTTTTGTGCGTGTACATTAATAATTATATTGAACGTATTTGCCAATACTTTGGCATACGTGTGAAGAGCAAAGTTCAACTTACCGTCGTTTCTTCGTCTTTCGTTGCCAGATGTTAGTTTTGCAAAATACGCACACCTGAACATGTGTACCAAGCGATAACATAAAAAAAATCGCATACCTGTAGTCAAAATATGTGTATTTGGACCTTAAATGTCGGCCTGTCCGTGGCCCAAATCGTCCGCAATTCAAAAAATAGCAAAGCGCCCCTAGCGGCGTCTGCGGTCCCTACTCCCGACCTGCGCGGTGTAACAATTCTATTATTAACGTGGCACAGTTGTCGATATCACAATTGTTGATATTTACGTCTGAGAGTGATTTGTCAATGCCATCAAGTATTTCTCGTGAGTGATCATCCAATAGCATTTGACGGAAACCATCAGCTTTGGCCTCTTTCCACTTAAACTTATCTCTAAGTTGGCTAACACCATCTTTTTGCTGAGCTTGACCGTTAATCTTAAATTAATTGTTCAAAATACACTGATCAGAAAATTCTAATATGTCACATATATAATAATAACACATCAAGAGATACCAGAACGTAACCTATGGAACTCTGTCCGTGTCTACCTACAAACGTATAATTACCTTTATCCCTATCGCTGCCTATACGACTATTTACTATATGAAATTGAAACGTTTTACAAAAATCTAATAATCTGATACCTGTCATTCATAAGGAAAATCCCCAATTTTATATATATATTTGTTCGGTGGTTGGGTCATCAGTTATATAATCCTCGGGGGGTAGGAGGTGATCACACTCACGTGTTCTATATAGTCTGGCTTCTGTCCTGTACGTGAGTTAAAAGTCATCCAGCACAGCAACTCCCCCATACTGTTTATATTCAGCAGTGTAAATAAATAAAATATCGTATGTGTCAACACCACTGTTTATCTCCTCCCTCAATGAATAATTTGGAACGCTATAAACGAAAAATAAAAACATATCTTTCTTCAAACCAAAGAAATATCTGTCTAGTCAAATACTCATTACATGTTTCTCATCCACATGAACTACTTCTACACCCTGGCACATCCATGAAGCAAACTAGGCTACTTTACCCCCTTTGCCCCTTTTCTGCGTGGGCGGGGCTTACAGTATGCCTCATACCCGGGTTATTCGTCCATGTTTCACCCAACAAAATAACGTCCTTATCCTGCAGGTGTTGTAGAAAGTCTCTATTTCCCAGTTTCCTAGTCAAGCTGCCATTGACATTCCACGTGAGCACTGACAGACTCCTAGGTGGCCGGTCCTAGGTCCGACCCCTCTCCCCGGTCACCGTGACCTCCCGCACCACCTCACCGTCTACCAACAGGCGGGCTGGGTATAGAATAGTTGCTTTCTTCCATCTTTCCTGGACTTCTTCAAATCATCTTGTAACTTCTCGCTCGCATTTCTGACTTCACTGACACCATAGGGTTTCCCTTTCAATGTTTTTGCTTGTTTTTTCACAAATTCTTTGTCCTTGAAATCCTCAAAATAAACAACAATAGGTCGTTGTTTACCAAGAGTACGCTTCCCCAACCTGTGTGCACGCCTTATTCTCAGTCTTGCAGCAGTGTCCGGAGAGATACCCATCTCCTGTGTCAAGAAGGCTACAATTAGTTTCTTACAATCCTCTTTCTAATTAACTACTGAATCATACTTCAACCCATAGAAAATCAAGTTCTTTCTTCTATTCCTGGTCGACAGCTCTCGATTCCAGTTGCGTATTTGTTTCCACTAGTTCAAAATAGTTCTTTTTCCACCTTTTCTGCATGTTCTTTGGTTGCCTTCAAATCTTTGTTGATATTTGGGATTGCTTTCAGTTCATTTTTAATAGCTGCAACCTTCTTGGACTTATGTGCAATGTTACACTGCATACTTTTCAAAAGTTAATCATTGTTTACCCAGACGTTTTTTAATCCCTTCAATGTTGGTGTTTATTTTCTGCACAGAGTTATTTACTTGCGAGAGAATTTCATTCACTTTCAAAATGGCTTCACTTACTGCGCCCAGCTCCAACCTCATGGCCATGATTTCCTCGTGCAGTGTGCCATCACACTCCAACTCGCATGGTGTAGATCCTTCTCTTTTTCTCTTACTTTTCTGCTTTCATGTCTCTTCTGTCTCCTTTTCTGTATCGCTCATGTCGACAGTATTCATATCGTTTTCGTTTTGAGCTTCTGCCATACTTGAAACAGTTTCTACCTTTCAAAATTAGCGTATTTAGCAGGGCCAAGCTGGGACACGTGGTCCCACGATTGACATCAGGATCTTTTGGAAGTTTCAAAGAAGAGCTCCCAGGGTCTATATGATCAGACGCTATTGATCAAGCAGCCACGGTGAATCTTGTTTGTTGGCTGACCCACCACCTATTCCGTCGGATTCGTTAAGCAATAAGCATGAGTTAGGATAGGGAAAATATGTATTTTTTTATGATTAAATTGATATTTGATACTTGTCCTGACTCATGATCTGAAGGGCCCTCCCAACCGTCCCCTCTCAGCACTACGGGCTTCACTGTAGGCCCTAGTGCGGGCTTATTTAGAAGAGATTGAGGCGAGCAAGGCTCAGGTCACCTGGGACCATTTTGGCGGGAAAGCGGGGCTCTACACGGGTGAGATTTTGACTGTTCTTGGGAACAAAGGGATTCGAGTTTGCACGAAACCGTTGAAAGGAGGAAGTAGATCAGCAATAAGCATGAGTCAGAGTAAGTATAAAATATCAATTTTATCATAAAAATTACATTGTCATTACTAGATCGTCTTCTATCAGCGGCACAGGTTGGCAATAACAACCAAATCGAAGTCGGACCAGCTGCGGACAACATAGACGCACTGCAAGTGGGGAGAAGCAACACATTTTCCATATCCAGTGGTGAGTTCTCATTTAAGCAATGCTTTCAGTCCATTGTGCATTATCCATCTGTTTCTGATGTAGGTTAGTTTCCACAACTAAACATAACAACTAGGAATAAAGGTTAAATAACGTGTAATGTCATTGCCAGATTGTCTTCTATCAGCGGCACAGGCTGGCGATAACAACCGTATTGAAGTCAAGCCTGGTGCTGACAGCATAGACACACAGCAAGTGGGGAGAAACAACACATTGTCCGTATCCAGTGGTAAGTGGATATTTTTGGGAATTATATATTCTGTCCATTGCGATCTCATGTACCAGTATGTGGTTTTTGTGTTTGTTATAAGCCTTAAAAAAGAATCTAATGTTTCTTACGTATCTGGGATTTTGTCTGGTTCTGCTGCTGTAGCTGAAAAAAGACCTGATCTCCATGCAATAACCCTGTTTCCGAATGTAGGTTATTTTCTATAACTAAGCATTTTTGTTTCAGGTCCTTCGACTCAGGGCTTAGAGTTTACCATAACGGCAACCGATGAACTGTGCCTTGAAATCAAGAGTCACATCGACAGAAACATTCCCCGCATAAACGTCCTCCTGAAACCACTGAAGGCCAGGGTTGAGTCCACAGATTTAGGATCTGTCATCATCAGGGTCACAGTGGAGCCGGGAACAAAACTTGGACCAGTTTGGCTAGGGGAAGTCATCACTACGATCCTGCCTGAAGACATCTTTGCTAAACTGCCAAAAGGTACCCGAATGGAAGTCTGCATCAGTGCATCTCTTCCACTCACCCCTCTGGACGTGGATATGTTCGGTAAATATACAATCGGTAATTTGCACTAATGTCAACTTCCAGTTCATAAGATAGTCAAGGGATTCATCTTACATGCTTGCAGTGAAACACAGTAATACAAATTCATAAAAATATGTCATAATTGGTATTATGAGATAAATTATTTAAATGCAGTTTTCACACACATTATGATCACTACGTATTAGTGGAATCAGTAATATTCAAAACGGTCAAATAGTGATATCAGTGATATTCAATGTTATTGTAAGTGCAGATGCTAATAGTACCGCCTCTTCTGTTTGAAGAAGACATATATTATAAATATGAAACGAGTTTTGTCCTCATTAGTAACATCCATATTCAATATTATCCGAGAAGATACTCTCTAATAATACTCAGAGGTTCAGAACTGGAGCGACCGCCTCTGTGGTGTAGTGGTTAGAGCGTCCGCCCGGAGAGCGGAGGGTCGCAGTTTCGAACCCCGGCCGCGTCATACCAAAAGACGTAAAAATATGGTACTTGTTGGTCCTTGCCTGGCGCTCGGCATTAATGGGTACAACAAGGCCTGGTCGGCTCAGAGTCAGTATAATGTGTCTGAGTGGGGTATTCATGCTTCACTGCGGCATGGTATCTCATTGAGCTAGCACTATAAAACCAGCCTAAGTCTGGGCTAGTAAAAGCAGCCGCACATACACATACACACGCATGCACGTCGTCATATGAGCGAAATATTCTCAAGCACGACGTTAAACCCAATTTCACCTCACCTCACCTCAGAACTGGAGCAAAGGAGTTACGCAATCAAGTGTCTAATAAAGCGAACGATGTGGGGATTCTGAGTGAAATACACCGAACACAAATCTAGTATAAAGACTGTCAAAACGATAAAATGGAATATTTCCATTTAACTCGACTGAACCATGTCATACATAGAGTCTTTGAAGGGCATTTAGAATTGATACACATAAAGGCAGAAATTTCACATGGATGTCAACTTCTTTGACGAGGCGGACGCTTTTGTGAAGCATTTTAGGTCACGACGTTTTGGAGTATATTCTTACTCCTTCATCAGGTGAATGAAACAGTTAGGAACAGACAGCTGTATATGTACATGTTAAAACAACAACAGTTATAAGATAACAATTTACATTAATAAGTCCCAAGAGCTAGGCTTGCAAGAGGCCATAGACATCAGAAGAAGCCAACCAGCAATCAATCGTGACCAGGGAACATATCTGCCTAGCGCTTGGGACTTATTAATGTAAATTAATCATCACTGCTGGCCTCATTGTCCTTGTAATTATTACTTTTAGGCCTGGCTTCCATTTGTTTTCTTACCCTCTGTTATATCCCACTATTGTTACCTCATCAACCATGCCCGGATTAACAATGCCTGGCTTCCACTTGTCCATCCATCACGTTAGTGCTAATTATATCCCCTTCCCCTGCTTCCATTTGTTTTTCTTATCCCCTGTTAATTGCCACCTTTGTTACCTTAATCATGCCTGGATTAGCAATCCCTGGCTTCCACTTGTCCATCTACCAATTAACTACTGGTTTCCCTTGTTATCTCATAACTGCTGTTGTTTTAACATGTACATATACAGCTGTCTGTTCCTGACTGTTTCATTCACCTGATGAAGGAGTAAGAATATACTTCGAAACGTCGTGACCCTTCACAATAAAGATGTTGAAATCCATAAAATTCTTGCCTTCATGTTATACATGGTGTGTTTATGACATAGCATTTTCAATTACTCAGTGTGTTTTTGCTAATTTTGTTTCAGAGTTAAAAGGTGAAAAATGGTATATTACAGAATACGCATCTGACATTACCAGGAAGGATGAAACAGGTCGTAGCATGCTCCACCAAGGGGCCATACTTGGATATAGGACTGTTGTCAGTTTAAGTCTAAAAGCTGGCTGCAATGTAGACCATCCAGATAGTTTTGGAAACACTGCTCTTCACTATGCAGCAATGTTAAAGGAAAATAGTGCGTCTGTGTCTAGGCTGCTTATTGAAGGAGGAACAAGCATTGAGGCGGTTAACAGAGTTGGATACACACCACTACATTGTGCTGTCGCTATGAAGAACTTGGAGATAGTTGAACTCTTTGCAGAAAAGTTTGGAAATAAAGAGAGCAATCCTACATCCAGCAACCCTACAGACGTATCATATCTTACAAAACTCATGGTCAAACATGGAGCAGAAGTCAACGCTCTCAACAAAGAAAAGCTCACACCATTACAAGTGGCTGCTTCGTGGCAAAGTTTTAATGTTGTGGCAGTTTTACTTACTGAAGGCGCTGACGCGAATGTTGTCGATACAAATGGTCAAACACCACTGCACCATGTATTTGGGTCAAACCAGAAAACTGGTGCAGTTACTAAGACATACAGACTAAAGGAAGCTCCGAGAAAAAGTCATGATGGGCCCCAATCTGTAGATACAGATAAACCTGATAATGATGGAGATAGTGAAGCTCCATCTTCAAAGTTTGACATACCAGATAGTAAAGGTAATACTCCACTCCACAGTGCACTCAAGGGAAACTTCACACAAGGAGCTATCACTCTAGTGAAAGCTGGGGCAAGTGTAACTATCAAGGACAATGTCATGGACACACCCCTCCATATACTTGCGAGAAATACAAACATGATGAATACTAACAGCGAAACTGATGCAGTAATGAAGGTTATTGAATGCAGCAGAGATATCAATGTTAAAGATAACAGTGGTAATACACCTTTGATGGTGGCTGTCGAGATGAACAAAGACATCTCACCGCTGCTCAAAGCTGGAGCTGATGTCAATGCTAAAAATGTACATGGCGATGCATCACTAATCATAGCTGTTCAAAGGGACCATGTGAAAATGGTAAAAACATTAATAAAGGCCGGATCTGATGTGAACACGAGCAAATCACGTGGTGATACAGCTTTGATGATAGCTGTAGAGAGGGGATGTAAGGAAAACGTTTTAGCAATAGTCCAATGTGGGGCGGATGTCAATGCTAAAAATGTACATTTTGGTGAAACAGCGCTCCACAAAGTTGCTAAGCATGCAATATCAAAGCAAGCGGTACATGCGAGAAGAAACGTTGAGGAAAAAGGTAAAACACCTTCAAGTCCATTCAACATAAGTCATGATATTGCAGACATTCTTGAAACTCTTCTCATAGCTGGAGCCGACATCAATGCCAAAGATCACAAAAGTAAAACACCTCTGATGACTGCTATAGAGGGAATTTCAAAGGAGAGAGAGGGAGAAAGTAACCTCATCCCACAATTAATTGCTGGGGGAGCTAATGTGAACGCTCAAGATTCGGTTGGTCAGACGCCCCTGATGATGGCTGTAGAAGCAGGACATGATATCTCACCACTACTCACAACTGGGGCAGATGTCAATTTAAAGAATAAATCTGGTAAAACAGCACTTCATCTTGTCTATGAAAACGGTTATGGCTTTGACACAATGACCGTCCCAAAACTGATAGCTGCTGGAGCTGACGTCAGTGCTCAAGATAGTGACGGTAACACGCCCCTGATGATGGCTGTAGAAGCAGGACATGATATCTCACCACTACTCACAACTGGGGCAGATGTCAATTCAAAGAATAAATCTGGTGAAACAGCGCTTCATCTTGTCTATGAAAACGGTTATGACTTTGACACAACAATCATCCCAAAACTGATTGCTGCTGGAGCTGACGTCAGTGCTCAAGATAATGACGGTAACACGCCCCTGATGATGGCTGTAGAAAGAGGACATGATATCTCACCACTACTCACAACTGGGGCAGATGTTAATTCAAAGAATATATCTGGTAAAACAGTGCTTCATCTTGTCTGTGAAAACGGTTATGGCTTTGACACAATGATCATCCCAAAACTGATTGCTGCTGGAGCTGACGTCAGTGCTCAAGATAATGACGGTAACACGCCCCTGATGATGGCTTTACAAGCAGGACATGATATCTCACCACTACTCATAACTGGGGCAGATGCCAATTCAAAGAATAAATCTGGTGAAACAGCGCTTCATCTTGCCTGTGAAAACAGTCATGGTTTGTTCACAATGATGATCCCAAAACTGATTGCTGCTGGAGCTGACGTCAGTGCTCAAGATAATGACGGTAACACGCCCCTGATGATGGCTGTAGAAGCAGGACGTGATATCTCACCACTACTCACAGCCGGGGCAGATGTTAATTTAAAGAATAAATCTGGTAAAACAGCACTGCATTTTGTCTCTGAAAACGGTTATGGCTTTGGCATAATGATCATCCCAAAACTGATTGCTGCTGGAGCTGACGTCAGTGCTCAAGATAATGACGGTAACACGCCTCTGATGATGGCTGTAAAAGCAAGACGTGATACCTCACCACTACTCACAACTGGGGCAGATGTCAATACAAAGAATAAATCTGGTAGAACAGCGCTTCATCTTGTCTATGAAAACGGTTATGGCTTTGCCACAATGATCATCCCAAAATTGATTGCTGCTGGAGCTGACGTCAGTGCTCAAGATAATGACGGTAACACGCCCCTGATGATGGCTGTAAAAGCAGGACATGATATCTCACCACTACTCATAACTGGGGCAGATGCCAATTCAAAGAATAAATCTGGTGAAACAGCGCTTCATCTTGCCTGTGAAAACAGTCATGGTTTGTACACAATGATGATCCCAAAACTGATTGCTGCTGGAGCTGACGTCAGTGCTCAAGATAATGACGGTAACACGCCCCTGATGATGGCTGTAGAAGCAGGACGTGATATCTCACCACTACTCACAGCCGGGGCAGATGTTAATTTAAAGAATAAATCTGGTAAAACAGCACTGCATTTTGTCTCTGAAAACGGTTATGGCTTTGGCATAATGACCATCCCAAAACTGATTGCTGCTGGAGCTGACGTCAGTGCTCAAGATAATGACGGTAACACGCCTCTGATGATGGCTGTAAAAGCAGGCCTTGATGTCTCACTACTACTCACAACTGGGGCAGATGCCAATTCAAAGAATAAATCTGGTAAAACAGCACTTCATCTTGTCTATAAAAACTGGTATGGCTTTGACACAATGACCGTCCCAAAACTGATTGCTGCTGGAGCTGACGTCGGTGCTCAAGATAATGACGGTAACACGCCTCTGATGATGGCCGTAGAAGCACGCCGTGATACCTCACCACTACTCACAACTGGGGCAGATGTCAATTCAAAGAATAAATCTGGTAAAACAGCGCTTCATCTTGTCTATGAAAACCATTATCGCTTTGACATAATGATCATCCCAAAACTGATTGCTGCTGGAGCTGACGTCAGTGCTCAAGATAATGACGGTAACACGCCCCTGATGATGGCTGTAAAAGCAGGACGTGATATCTCACCACTACTCACAGCCGGGGCAGATGTTAATTTAAAGAATAAATCTGGTAAAACAGCACAGCATTTTGTCTATGGAAACCGTGATGGCTTTGACACAATGATCATCCCAAAACTGATTGCTGCTGGAGCTGACGTCAGTGCTCAAGATAATGACGGTAACACGCCTCTGATGATGGCTGTAGAAGCAGGACGTGATATCTCACCACTACTCACAGCCGGGGCAGATGTTAATTTAAAGAATAAATCTGGTAAAACAGCACTGCATTTTGTCTCTAAAGGCAATCGTCTCTCTTCCCGTTCTCAAAAGACATTCAGTGTTTCCCGACTGATTGCTACAGGAGCTGACGTCAATGCTCAAGATAATGATGGCAACACATCTCTTCACATGTGTATAATGTATAATGATTACCATAATGCCATGGTATTATTGCACAATCCAGGGACTGACGTCGGTATTACAAATAGATCTGGACAATCAATGTTGCATCTGGCGGGAGTTATGGGCGAAAGCTTACCACTACAATATCATGGATATTCCCATTATCATTATACGAAAACGGAAATGGTGCGGGCAATCCTCAACAAGAATCCCGATCTCCATGCTCAGGACAAACGAGGCAGAAACCCTTTGGACATTGCAGAAACGTCAAGCGACAAAGTTCATGTGCTAAGACAGAAGCGTGTATCAACAAAAACTATAGACACATTCACGCCGAGAGACAGCACGATCAGCTCGAATGTTTTTTTGGATAAATATTAGAACGGTGTTACCAAAAAAACTTAAACAATAAGTCTGGAGTTTTGGTATATGTTCTACCATAATCATGCGATTGTTGCAGACAGTAATCGTTTCAATGATGTGACAGTTTGTGTACATTTAGCTGTCCTTACAATTTACTGCTGATTATCTTATTGTCCTCCTGAGAGGGTACGTAAGTTCCAAAATCTTTCAAAGTAAAATTTTCACGTCCTGTGTTTTTAAAAGTAGTATTCTTGTCATTTTAATTTGTGGCTAAATTTTCCTACAATCGCCAACAGCTGAAGGGATGGTGTAAATCCAGCTAGGGTCCATGCAGGTAGCAAAAGTAATGTAAGTCCCCATGGTTCCTAGTATGGTGATCTACCTTCAGTTGTTGGCGATCTATAACCCGTTTTCATATTGTATTGTCTTCGTAACTAAACTAGTTTTACATGTTCATGCTAGTTTTAGACTCCATCCGTGATACTCTAGTTATTTTACAATCCATTCGATGACTGATTATTTAGCAACTTTAATTTATTGTTTATGTAAAACATTTCTCGTCACTATATGGCTGAAATATTGCCGAGGTGACGTTAAATTCTAACTCACTCCCTCCCTCACTACTGCTGATTATCAAACGTGCTTTAAAAGATAAAAGATGAATGATTAGATTTTGTATGTATACTTGTTAGTCTATATATACACTTGGAGACTGTACAAACTACGAAGAAATAACCAGTTAATAAGAATGTACATATACATCATTATCTGCACATCATTAAGGGATATTTTTCATTTACCTATAGACATTTCAATGACAAACAAATAGTTTGTAGTATTTTATATGCATAATGTGAATGTACTGTGATTTAGTAGTAACTATTAAACTTCAAAAGTTTGGTTGTAAAATTTAGAATTTATATATTTTCAAGCGTTTGTTTGTAAGAATTACCATCCTTGCGAATTAGTTGTATTTCTTTGCTTTATGTGATGTATATATTTCACATCTAGTTGTGAGAGGTAGAGCTTTGTTTTGAGTACATACTGATTAATGTAATACTGGCGTTTATGAAAATGTTAGATGGTGGAAGTAAAAGGTTAAGAACGCAGAAGATGGTACCAGTTTGATTCTATAAATTGGAATGATTGAACATGTTCACTGTGGACAGCGCACTTCTTGTTCAATTCCCTTTTTTGCAGTTTTGAGTAGCATTGCCAGACGTGAAGAATCTGAATCATGTTCTATCCAACCTTGAGCGATATCAATTCTCCAATATTATTTTCGTTTGTTTGAACACTTGGATTTAATTTTCGTCTCAAAACACAAATGTAATACTCATAATTATTCGTGTGTAAAAGGGTACATAGTCTATAGTAAATCTTTAAATCTGCAAAAGAAGAAACGCAAAAGTGTTTTTCAAGCGTATTCCATATATTATAGAAATAATCAACAGATCTTAATGCTTTCCTATTTGGCACAAGTCATCAGTCGAATGTCAAGGTTAGGGTCATTTGTTCTCAGTATCGTTTATGGCCCCTATGAAAGTCCAGAACTGCCTGGCATCATCACCCTATGGAACCAGTCAGATTACGAACTGTGGATAGGGAAATGTTCACCCATTCTTCCTGCAGTGCTTGTCCTAACGGTTGGGGGTTACGTTGCTGTACTACGCAAATCGTGATCAATGGCATCACATATATGTAGGATGGGTGTAGATCTGGAGACCTTCAGGCCCACGACAGAACTTTGATTTTGAAATTCCTCAAAAGGCCGTTGTCAGTCTTGCCGTTTGCTTGCTGCATAAAGGGAATGTCGTGTGGTCGACGAATTTCATCTGTGTAATGTAGTGCCATTAAACTTCCCTGGGCATGTACCAAATCTGTTCTACCGGTATATGCGATGGCAGCTCGCATCGTTACACTGTCGTCATCACCTGTCAACGTCCTTTCCAGCATAATGTTCCCCTCGACGTATGTAAATATGGCGTCTTCCGTCTGTATGGTGAAGCAAAAAACGTGACACACTCTGTGTCCTTGACACCACTGACGTCTCAGCCGACAATACTGATCAGTCAGAATGACGCTTCGAACTGGTCGTCTCGGGCAAATAGTTGCGGTGCCAAGGCGTTTCCTACTATCTGATCTGAAATCCTACGCAATCCTGGCATTGCTGCAGCAGTAGAGTTCGCCGTGGTAAGTCTATCACGTAAGTGACAAACCAGGATCTGGGTAGGTCAATTGTTGACGGCTCCATAGTCTCGTAGTGGTGCTTTGCCATACGTGTAAAAATCTGGCGACGCCCGAAGCCGAATCGCCTGCAGTTGGCCAATGTCGCCGTTGCGTTGCACGTTTTCACTTTTACAGTTGAAAACTCGTTGTTCTCATTGCCCAACAATTTATGCTGCGCATTTATTTCATTTTGATGTGTTTGCAAACCACGCTCCAACGTTGCGTTTTAGCGCCCTCCGCACATCTAAGCTATTGTTTTTTGCTGTTATATTCTATCGGCATTCCCAATGCATGCATACATGTATGAATACACGAAAACTTCCGACAAGTATTTCTAATTTTACTACATTTGTGTTTCTTTTTCTTCTTTTTTTTTGAAGATAAGAGTATAAGTTTTGCAAATTAAAAATAAATATGCATTCGTCTTGAGCATAGTATGTTTGTATTCAGTACTTTTCAAAAGCAGTCATAACTGTAGCTGCAAGTTAATTCAGTCAGTAAGTTGACTTGATTTGTAGATATTTGTATTTTATCTGTACCCGTGGCACTGTTTTTATGACATTATCTATGGGTGCATTGATAAATGAAGTCCGCTCCTTGTATACAATTCTGATGTTAATCCTCGTTTTACATTGTATTTTACTTTTACAGATGTGTTTGTAATCGACACGTTTACGACATGCTATGAAAGATATTGGTTTTCCCTACCTGCCATGTAATGTGTAAACGCAAAGATACTGCATTTGTCAGCAGGCTTGTGGTATTTTCTGTGTCAACTCCTCTCGTACATATATATACGTATGTATATGTGTATATATATATGTCCAAAAATGATGTTTACTTGAGATCACTACGGACACAGTTTGTTAATTGTTATCCTTATTGTCCTCATTAGCCCTATTGTTTATAGTCTGACGGTTGTCATTGTAACCCGGTATGACTTTGTATTCTTATGTAGATTTTACTACACATTCCAGTTCACATGTATGGTTAAGTACATGCCTGAATGTCAAGCCGAGCGTATTTGCCAGCTTCACGAATGTACTGTTTCTTACTATACACAATGAACTTAATTAAGCAGCTGCTTCCCATGTATTTTTCCAATGATAGGTTTTCAACACGTACATAAAACTTGTAGTTGTGACCACGATGGAAAAACGTGTTTTTCTGACCCCTATGATCCTTTGACTCATAAAAAAAATAACAACATGATTGGCATCCATGTTGATTTTATGATGATAATTGCTCATTATTAAAACAAACACCCATTTTCATACAAAACCATGTCTGCACAAGTATGGCCCTGAAATGTTTTATGTTGAATTTATTGATGAATGTGAACATTCAACATGTAATTTTGCTTGTCTTACATGATTCAAGGTCAATACCGAGTGTAACCCTCATGTGACTGTCTTACAACCAGCAGTCTCCTCCTCATACCCCTGTTAGCCTCCTGATCCTCTGGAGGGGCAGTCTACGTGAGGTCTTCTCTTCTCGCCACCACCCTTTAAAGGATTAGGGATAATGCTGTTGTTACAAGCAGAGGGGTCGAATCATGCTAAGTTTTATCAGTCTAATTGGGGTGACCGAAATTTAGTATGTTTGCTGCCCAAGAAGGAGTATGATTGAATTGTGATTAAAAAGTTAAGTGTTCACTTTTGTTTTTCCAAGACGCATGTATAAATATACTCAAAGTCTAAGTCAAAAGATGTTTACGTTTTACTCCAGTTCTTCTAGTTTTGGCCTTAACAAAATGGTAAATGTACAGGCTAACGTAGTGTTTGTTGATAACAAATCTGACGGCAGAAACCTTCTTTATCAGGACTATAAGTTGAGAATTAAGAGACGAAGAGGAACCAATATCCATTGGAAATGCTGTGGTCCTTCCTTTCCCGGTACCATCGATACCACTGACGTAGGTGTTGAAATTAATGTACTTTTTAATATACTTTAATATTTTCATGTTTTTGGAATATGTATAAATTTACTATGTCAATGAGTATGAATTTACATATATAATGTATGTAAAAAAATCACTACCATTCAAATTGTACAACCACCAACATTAATTTTTTATGTCATGTATTTATTTTATTTTACTTGGTTGCTTTACTTACTAGTATATTTCTCCTTAAATGTATGAACTGCCCCCCCGCCACCTCTATTGTTCTGTCAATTAAAACGCCTGACTACGCTTCTAACAATAGGGAGGTGGCAAACCGAGACTACACCGTCTACGCCATTCCTGGTGTAAAGCACCTTCCAATTGGGACAGGTTCTGTACGGGAGGATCCCTTTGTTGCACGTGACGATCAATCATGTCCCAGATATACTCCAAAGTGTTAAGATCGTGGGAACAATCAACCGTGGGACATGTCAGGGGGGTTCTTAACTAAGTTCTTTGTGCATATTACGCTAAATATTGTTTGGTGACATTGTTTCACACGTTTATAAGTGTATGATATATAGAATGCATATATAGTTTTAATTTCTACAGATACATGCATATAATTTTTAGAATGATTGAGTGCGTGAGTATGGTTTTACGCCGCTTTCAGCAATATTCCAGCTATATCACGGCGGGGAACACCAGAAATGAGCTTCACACATTGTGCCTATGTGGGGAATCGAATCCGGGTCTTCGGTGTGACGAGCAAACGCCTTAACCACTAGGCTACCCCACCGCTCCATTTAGAATGAGCATAGACCAAACAATAGGTATCATTGTTCAAATAAGGATAAGTCCAGTTGTACTATTCAATGCCTTAAGGAATTGTTTGTGTGCGTTGTTAACAACATCACACCTAAGGCCACACCTTTTTTTTATCTCTTTTATTTTAGGTTAACGGATCGTTTTACAACAATACCTACCAATATTCCCGTCGGAAGGTGGTAAAATAAATATGCTATTTCAGATTTTCTTTTCCTTAAATGGCTTTCACCACAAGTAGGCTGTTTTAAGAAAATAGATTGTGCCATCGGTCATTTAAGTGTTCCCATTTCCTACTATATTAGGGTTTTAAAAAACAGCACTTTCACTCAGTAAGGTTGGTTCGGCGATTATATTTGTTTCAATATTAAAACTTTTGTTTTGCACCGATGGTAAATTCGCAACCGAAAGTCGATTTAAAAAGAGTAGATTTTTAAATTATTCATTTGGGTTTTATTTTTTGGCGGCATATAAAAAATGGAAAAATTGAATTTTTTCTTCCACTTTAGCAAAAATTACCGTCGGCGGATCCGTAAGCCAAGTAATAAAAAAGTGTGGCCTAAACTATTCTGGGAACCAAGAAAAAATATAAATGGCAAAGCGACCACATTCAGAGAGACGGTTGACAGCATGTACGAATGTTGCGCACAGATCAATCACAGGGATGCCTGGTCCAGACTTGATTATTTACTCACAGCCTTGATATATCTTTAATATTGCTTTATCATTCACTAACTACCTAAAATTAGCATTTCACACATGCTTATACAGTAAAGTACGGCTATAAAGAACTCAAACGAACCATTCTTTTAAAGCCTGTTCATAATGAACGAAATTAACTGTACTCAGTCAATGTATTGATGTTTGTCTGTCTAATGTATAGAAAATAAACGTGGTTTGAGGGCAATTTCTTGCTTGACTTGTTCATTACATTACAGCCTTTGTGACAACTTATTTAAAGCACATCATTAAGGAGTTAAAACTACTGTGATCTGAAATTTGATGTAGTCCCTCTGTTGTGTAGATACCTCCAGTTTAGTTGGGAACCGCGCGCTGAAGTCCGTTCCAAATCAAAATAGGAGGCATGTGCTCTTCAGTGCCTCTTAATCAAAACACCGTAGGTTTATAACCATTCCACCATGACGGCAACGGTGAAGACGGCGCTCTATAGGTACGCTTAATAAACAACACATCTAGGTACAAAGGTCTGCTATAGTGGAACGTTCTTAAAAGGGGTGACGGATAGATATAAATGTAAAAATGATCACTACAGCTTTAAATATTTATAGTCTTTACTACTCTTTGTTCCTGGAATGAAGTTCACAAATAACTTCCAAAGAGCCACACGCTGTGTGTTCAGGAAGTAGGAGAAAAGAAAACTCTTTTTAACCTATCAGAATCCAGCATTCTAATATTCATTGAAATATTGATAACAGGGTACCGGCTGTTGCTGTAACTGCAGCTGAGGATTTAATACCCTGGTGCACTGGACTAAACAATACGATAAAACCCCTTGTACTTGTATTTCTACAACTGCCTCTATAGACTGTTACTCTACTAAACGATGCGACCATTTGTTATTTATTTTAGTTCGTCTTATTCGGGGGTACATTACCTGCAGTTATAGTTATCTGCCATTTAAAATATTTGAGTTCCAATGGTTATTAAATAGTACGCGTCAAAACAGTAAATATTATTGCTATCAATAGCAACTTGACATAATAATGTTAAAGATAGACACATTTTATGGATAACAACTTCTTATATTTCGTGAGTGTGACGGTTCGGTACAGATTCTCGTGAATTCTTGCTTGACAGCGGAACGAGAATCTGTACCAAAAATGTGCACCCAAAACTAAAGTAGTTGTTATCCATAGTTTGTCTATATTATACTTCCCAACTTCTAAAATGCCACTCAAAGAAGATATCTGGGTATGATTGGCATTGATCACAGACTAGTCACGTGTTAATAACAGCGCATTCATTTGACCAATATGGATTTGCATAAAATAATTCTTTATTTTAACCCCAACTATTTTTCTTTTGAGATGAGAAACTCATAAAACGTACGGATGGCCCAACATAGGGATAAATGTGCTGCTACCTTGTTGACACTAGTTATGCTGCTCTCTGAAATTCAAATATACTAGACCACCTCCGTGATGTAGTGGTTAGAGCGTCTGTCCGGTGAGCGGAAGGTCGAGGGTTCGATCCCCGACCTCGTCATACCAAAAGACGTTAAAATATGGTACTTGTTGGTCCCTGCCTGGCGCTCGGCATTAATGGGGACAACAAGGACTGGTCTGCTCAGAGTCAGTATAATGTGTCTGAGTGGGGTATTCATGCTTCACTGCGGCATGGTATCTCAGTGGACTAGCACTATAAAACCAGCTTAAGTCTGGGCTAGTACAAGCAGCCGCACATACACATACACACACATGCACGTCGTAATATAAGCGAAATATTCTCAAGCACGACGTTAAACCCAATTGCACCTCGCCACCTCAAATATACTAAGCAGCAAAAGAAACGTCAGTTTGGAATTTTCCTTCGCAGAAACGTAAACTCATTTAATGTTTTGATTGTATATTTTTGACAACATCTCCAACTTTACCTTAGCAAAGGCATTCCTTCCCAAACTCAGAACTGAACCCAGGAAATGGTCTCAAAAGCGCAACCTGACCTCGGAGATGGTACGGTGTTCTCCAACTTTACCTTAGCAAAGACATTCCTTCCCAAACTCAGAATTGAACCCAGGAAATGGTCTCAAAAGCGCAACCTGACCTCGGAGATGGTACGGTGTTCTCCAACTTTACCTTAGCAAAGACATTCCTTCCCAAACTCAGAATTGAACCCAGGAAATGGTCTCAAAAGCGCAACCTGACCTCGGAGATGATACGGTGTTCTCCATGTTTTTCATGCAAATCATGCTGCACGTGCTGTTCACAAGGAACAAACCTATGAAATGCTCCCCCAAACCTTGTTGAAACATTCACATTCAAACGTCAGCAGGATGCCGCAACTCACGATAGCTCAGAGGAATCAGGCGCTAAGAAGACTTTAAGGACCACACTGCACAAGCCATTGCCAATCACTTCCAGGTCAACGCTCGGACCATCTACAGGCAGCAGCAACGTTTCCGGGCCACCAACATTACAAATGATCGACCCCATACTGGAAGACCAAGGGTGACCACAAGACGACAAGACCGCCATGTTGTGCGACAGCATGTACAGAATCCCTTCATGCAGGCATCCGAAGCAGCCCGCCAGACAGTGGGAACACACAGAAGACCAATCAGTACTGATACAGTACGCCGACGTCTTAACAGCGGGAACCTCCATTGCCATAGACCTTACCGTGGGCCTATCTTCACCTCTCGTCATCGGCGTGAACGTTACAGTTTGCCCTACAACACAAAAACTGGCGATACAGACAATGGAGACGTGTTCTGTTCACAGATGGGAGTCGGTACTGCGTATCAACTGCAGATGGCAGAACAAGATTATGGCGACGACATGGCCAGTGTTACTCAGACGAACCAGAGAGTGGGTCCTGTGGTGTTCCAGAACCTTGGTCCAGGGAGAGGAGGCGACATCACAGCGGTGCGCTACATCGGTCAAGCTCTTAGACCCAACGTCATACCACATTTCGCACGTCACCGGAACATTTTCCAGCATGATGACGCCCGGGCCCATACTGCCAGAGGAACACGGGAATGCCTACAGCAGAACGGTGTCAACATTATGCAGTGGCAAGCCCTTAGGCCTGATTTAAACCTAATTGAACATCTCTGGGATGAAATTCAGAGGAGACTGAATAATGTCATACCTAGGCCGAACACAGCCCATTTATTACGCCAGGCTTTTCTAAGAGTGTGGATCCAGGTGCCAAATGGCCTTCAGCAATCGTTTGGTGCACTCCATACATAGACGCTGTACTGCAGTTATTGCCGCTCGTGGTGGTCACACTAGATACTGAAGTCAATAGTCTCAATGAACTGCAAACGGTAACGTAATATCTTGAAATTGTGCTTGAGTTAGTCATTGATGTGTCAAGATATTGTACACAGAAAAACATTTTGATCCGCTTATTATGTCAATTTCTGTAGTGATTTGATTACGGTGCCCATCTGATTTTTTTTGCTGCTCAGTATAGTACCGAGCAAGTTTTATGTTCCAATCTATAGTGACATGACATGACATGCATGTGCGCGAACGTACTTCCACGGTCCCATAGATGACTCAAATATGCAAATTTGTTTGTGAACGATTCACTTCAGTGAAAGAGATAAGGCTCATATAAAGAGTATACAAAATATTAAAAAACCGGTGTCACAATCAAACCCTGAAGCAGCTTTGCTAACAAATAAGCATCTCAAATTGAGTGGGAAACAAAACATTAACAATATACTAGCACAAGCATCACAGCAGGGGAAACCAGACATAGGCGTCAAACATTGTAACTAGTGGAGAACTGAAATCTGCATGAGGGGTACTTTTACTCCACGACTATCCCTCCGCCCAAATTAGGATAATAAACTAGCTGAATTCTCATAGTAAATATATGGAATTTTTGAAATAATGGAAAGGCATTCTTTGGGGTCGTATACGGACGGAGATACAAATATGAATGGTCTAACAAGGTCTTCTTTCAGTGAATGCTAACAAACATGGCATCGCTCTTGTAGATCAGCGATAGTCAGATTAACATTAGGGAATATTGAAAAACTGCCATAATTGTTATAATTATAAAAAAAACCATAATAGTGTACGAAACTGAAAATCAGTGTCCAGCTATATATTACCGAAATATGTCCGAATTGTTACCTTGTTATATTTTGTAGCTGTTTTCATATCAGTCTGCACTTGCTAGCGTTAGGTCAGGCTGGCAGACGTCACTTAGATATGGCATTCGTGACCAACTCGTGTTATTCCGGGACAAGCAGAATAGCGACTCATGCCCCTCTGGGAGGATTTCATATTGGCGTAGGAACACCAGAACTACTTCAAACAGAAACGATAACACTATTCCTGTTTGATTCCAATAGTACTTAATATCACCGAAGTACTCATACATTGTATTGCTGGTTTTGTTTTTGCTTATTTATTTTAAAGAATTAAACATCCTTGACACAACTAAAAGAAGGAGAAAAACATATTTGTTATTGACATATTCTGACGTAATTATTACCAGATGTTCACCTTATATTTCCAGTTATATTTCTGAAAAGAGTTTAATAATCACAAATTGGATTTGTTTTATTGAATATGCAATTAAAATTCATCATAAAATCCCAGCTACATTGAATCCAAAAATCAGAAACTCAATAATGACTTTAAAATATTGCTCAAGCTGAACATTCGTGTAACCTTGCTGTCATACCCCATGTGAAATTTTAAATGAATTCGCTGAAAAATATATGAATGACCAAAAAAGTCAGACTAAAATATTCTAACAGATGTGAAATATATGCCCAATATAAGTTACGTACAGATATTGTTATGAAACTCGTGGCGATGTATAATTACTTTTCCTAAAACTGTTGGAAGCGCACGTATAATCATTACAACAAGCCCGGAAGATCATCAGAAATACACCCAGTTGGACCACTGATAGCCGTTATGTCAACAAACGCACGTTCGTGTATTTGAATCTCTCACCGTCAATCGCATGATTCTTATCGAAAGGTTCACATTAGACAGCAAAATTCTGTTAGCTACGTTCTCAGTACTTTTAATATGACGATATATATTTTTCATGATTTTTTAAACAATAACATAATCCAATAAACGATTTAAGTAGTCGGGATTATTTTTATCAAAACATCGCAACCATAACGCGCGTTCTGATTGGTTTGTCGTATTTTCGCACACAACCAGCATCGAGAGAAGTCTTCTTGGAGGTTACGGAAAGGGGCGAGTGGTGACGAATGTTCCCGGCGATGAACCCCTCAGCCCACCCGTCAACCAATGGCGTGTCAGCCAGTTCAGTGTATGGCGTTATATAGTAATGTAGGATATTATGGGTATTTCCACTTCTTCCTGGTAGCCATATTGTGTTGTTGTGGCTATGACATTTTGGTGGTTACGTCTTCGTTCGCAGCCGCTAATGTGAGATTATGTAACCAACTTTACCAGTAAAAGGTGAGAATTTATTGATGTCAACTTTATAATGAGGAACACGACGTTCTGGAGTTTCTTACTCCTTCATCATAGGGATCCTAGACGAAGGTATCACTTCTGATATTATAAACATGTTTCATGTTAAAAATAGTATCAAAATATACATGCATTGCGTTAAGGATGGCTTCAAAAGGTGTTGGGAATTAACTGTTAGTTTAACAAAGGGCGGTAACTCATGTATCTGCCTGTTACACTTGGCTTATTCACTCACCTGAAAGAAAGACAAAACCAGATCCAAGTTTCAAAATAATGCAAACTGTGTTTTCTTGAGACATATTGTCACCTCGATAGACAGTGAGAATTAGCTGGTAGAATGTTAAAGTACTGTTTGAGGGATAATAGCAAAACACTAACTCTGCCCAAACAAGTCCATGGTCCACCACTGCATGGAGCTGAGGGTCGTCTGCTTCACAAATATGTGATATTTCTTTAAAACTATTAATAAATGACCTGGTGTTCATTACACACATTGACCGCAGAAGAATAGTATTTCGAGTTATATCCCCTTACCTTCTTGACAACTTATGTTATTTCAGTCATTCCTTATCCACCTCAAATGAATGGAATATGAACTCATTGTTTGCAACAAATAATGTAGGGGTCTCAATCATACTTTCTCAACAAAGTAAAAAGGCGTATTTTGTGTAACATTTTTAGAATGTGGACTGAGTCAAAAAAGAAACTTCACAAAATGTAATTTGCAAAATAATAGTTTTTATCTGATGATACATCTATGTATCCGAAATGGGATCCCTACCTTTCGACTCTAGAAAAACGTTAGCAAAACCCACTCAAACCCATCCATTCGTCGTGCAAATGACGTTAGTGCCAAATCAGGTTTTGCACGTGCAGTCGATCACGTGATCTTCGCATCGAAGTTTTCTTCATATGCACGTGTTTGCATTGGCCTCAAGAATTGAAAAAAACACTTTTAAACCACAGTTCTAACGGTACTTGAAAAGCCACAAGTGTCAAATGTGCAACGTGAATGTGCCGTTGGCACGTTGCAAGTGGGAAGATCAGTTATTGACGTCGCAAGAGCAATGGGATGCAGCCGTCATACTGTGTATGACTTGAGAGGTCGTCTACAACAAACTGGCACCACTTCTGATCGCCCAAGGTCGGGTCGTCCACGTGTGACGTCACGAGCAGAAGACCGTCAAATTTTCCTACGTCACCTACGTGACAGATTTCTGCCGGCTACACGAACGAGGGCTGAGATGTTTAGAGGTCGACTGTCCTCACAGACCATTCGAAATAGGTTGCGGGCTGCCAATGTCCATTCTCGACGTCCATATCGTGGGCCAATATTGACGCCATTTCATCAATGTCAACGTCTGCTGTGGGCCCAACGTCACCTCCGATGGACCCAGAGAGACTGGAATCGAGTCGATGAGGAGGCGGTGTTTGGCAGTGGTGAATGCGCGGGGCGGCCATACACGATATTGAACTGAGAAATTTCGCATTTTTATTCTTGTGACTTGACATTCTGTATACCCATGTTTTGGAACGGTTGTGTAGCCCAATTGAACTGATTACGGCACTGTCAGTGTATCGAGTACATCACACAGATCTCAGCAATGAAATAATAACAATTTAACCATCTTACCATCTCTTGTTCTTTTATAGTGCCCTGAAGAAAGAATGTGAATTTCTTTTTGACTCAGTATATGTTGGGTGTGTTAGCTGATGCAGGCTGAACTCTTTTCCGCCATGACCATTCGAAGCGAAGCGTTTGATCGTTTTCAGGTCAAGTTTTGTCGTTTTGTTGACGTTTTGCAGTCGGCAATTAAAGTCTGTCACTAGATGTGTGAACATCACACTTTTAAACCTGCAGTGTATTTCTATCGCATTACACCGATTAGGCTGCATTCATGTTATTCAGTACGGCCGGGAGCTGATGCGGTGCGCGAAATGTGACAGTATTGTTTTGCAATGTGTGAATTTCGTCGTGAATTTTATATGATATTTTTGTATGGTAGTGCATGTGTACTTTAATATTACATTACTCATGCATGACTTTATTCAGCCATTGTACATAAGTATTATTTGTTAAATTTGTAAAAATATAAATAAATGCATACACATAGCTACATGGAATGATTGTGGGGTTAAATTCAAATTTATGTCATCAAAGACATATTTGATTTTAAACTCATTTTTTATGTTAGTTCCTAAAAAACACACATAACGCTAAAGTTTTCTTCACGAACTTTTGAATGAAAATCAGAATATAATAGGTAAATAGTATATTGTCTGCAATTTGAAATATATATCAACATAATGTTATCAAAACAAGAAGATACATATGTCATGTAATTCTATCAAACACATCCTCTTGGGTGGTCAGATTGATCTGTTAATGTTGAGGCAAATATCTGTAAATGACTACTTATGTTTTGAGGTTAAATGGTGTTAAACGTCTGTAAGAAATACATCAATAAATTAACATATATAATGACTCACAGCACTGACTGATGGACACATTTTATAAGGGCTAAATCTTTTATTTCAAACTATGATGACTGGTATTTATGCTGCAACCGAATAATTGGATAATAGGTGTATGATACATTAAGTTCGCATTAGAAACATAGTGTCAGAATTTAAAAACAAAAACTTTTTTCTAGAAGAGGCATACATTCGTTCAGACTTTGCTAGAGTTTTGCTTAAGTTTTACAATCTTTAAGCAAGTGCCTTTGGACGTTCTTTGAAAAGTACACATATTAAACGAGCATATTTTGTAAACATGTAAGCACCAAAGGATGGACCTGTTGAAATATTGCTCCACATCACGGGTGACTATTTGAAAGTTGATAACATCCTCATGTAATGTTTCCTTGCCCTGAAGGAGGGAAGGCTTCTGGCTACTTTGACAGAGAGAGCACTCTTTGGGTTTCCATAAACTTTGAGTGCGTTAAAGTAAACGGAGACTGAACTAATCTTAATGTGTTTTAACATATGTCAAACTCTGTAGCGTATGCGAGTGAGTTGAATTTAAGCCAGCTTTGTCGCAATGTTGACACTTTCTATTCAATTATCTGGCATTGAGCGACGTTCTCATTTAGCTCTTGGTTGAATGATCATACACTTCCCTTGTTAATCTTATGAAAGTCTTTAGCAGCCGCACGCTGGCGTAAGTGAGCGATTTTCTCCCTTTCGTGAACAGTTCTACTCCACACGGCTTGGTAGCCTAGTGGCTAAAGCGTTCGCTCGTTACGCCGAAGACCCGAGTTCCATTGACCACATGATTACAACGTGTGAAGCCAATTGCTGGAATATTGCTAAAGGAAATGTAAAACCATATTCACTCATTCACACTCTCGAATACAATTATATTACTGTGTATATTACAAGAATATTGCTGAGTGCGGCGTAAAACAAAACTCACTCACTCACTGTCTCTTCTTCTTCTTTCTTGTGGGTAATCCTGATTATAAAGGATTGATGATAATTGATGATTCCGCCATTATTGAACGATATAACAACAAAGGGGGAACCAGAGGGGAGTGTAGGGGTCCCTTGTACAGAACCATTCTAAGCATTATAAAAGATAATTTGTCATAAAATAGTATCACAACAGTAAACTACCATTAAAATTATATATCATCCATAGCAGCTTTTGGCAAATAAAAAAACCCCAGACATTAGCATCGGTAAACATAAAACAAAACTTCTCGATTTCAGGCATATTAAAAAAAACACATCTAGTTTTAACAATGCACTCAATTTTAATTGGAGCCACACCACACATAAACCTGGCAAGAGCCAACCTGTAACCTCTTGGCAGGTTCCTTAAAACATTGACTTCTGTTCTATGATCTTGTTTAAAACTCTTTTAAGCTCTTAGTTTGTTATGACCACTTTGCCCCTGTACCTTATCTAACTTTCCAATTTATAACAAAGTCATTCATTCACACATTTTGTACATAGTCACACACAAACGATTTAGCAATTTTATTTGTAACATTTAACAGATATCCTAAACCAATATCATGAAACTTCTTTCGTATCCTTCTATTCCAACTTTTAGATCTATTCATAGCAAACCTTTCAGCCCAATGAAAAACGTACTGATTTTGCTAACAGCGGCGTAAAACTAAACTCACTCACTCATTCAGAAAGTGAATTCAACCTTTGCCCAGATGCTGCACTAAAATAATAAAGACGTTGAAGTTTAACCCAGACTTCATGGTTGATAATACACACTGAAACATGAATCAATTTTGCTCTGTTCTTGTCACTCAAAACGGCAAGAAAGTGCTTTAGCAGTATTTTGTATTGAGTGATGCATTAGCAGACACTCATGCCAGTGAGAAATCCTGAGAGTTTCAAAGGCGGTCCACTGGTCCAGACATGATCACAGGCAGACATAGGTTCATCAAATACAAGGAGTTCCCGCTCCAATGATACAACAATGTATGCTTCGCAATGTTTATCGTATACAGCAATGTATGCTTCACAATGTTCATCGTATGAGTGAATCGCATCCGACCTGAAGCAAAAGCCACAATCATAAAAAGTTAGCCTTTTTAACAGGACACAAAATTCAAATGAAACAAGTAATACATCACTTTTCAAAAAACATATTTGATGTTTATAGTTTTTACCACTTGTATAGAACAAACTTCTGAGACAAACACTACCAAATATATTCTAAACGGAACAAAAGAACTAGTAGAGAAGCCATTAGATTTCATTTCCAGTCGATCAAAGCTTACTTTTTATTATGTGGCTATGGTATCAGCTGCTAATGAGTGATGTAAAGCAATGTATGGTATCCGCTACCATTCTGCACCTACTGTTTGTTAAACATTCAAAGTTAGCACCATTTTTGGCACTGAATTTGTGTGACACGTTGCGTAGCTGGAAGACAAATAGTTGCGTGGGTGACGGTGTGATATGTTCCTGTAAGCCGATTTCATTGGTGTTTATATAAAGTACAGTTTGCAGCTCTATTTTTTTTAGAAATCAAACGCTCTTATCTGAAACCTTGTTCAGAACTTTCTCTACCAGGCCAGTGGGGTAGCCTAGTGGCTGACGCAGTTCGATTCCTGACATTGGTACAATTTTCTGGTGGAAGCCTTTTTTTGGTGGAATATTGCTAAAAGCAGCGTAAAACTAAACCCACTCACTCACTACCATGCTATTGACCCGTGAAGATCCAGGTTAGAATTGGTCTTCAGTAACCCATGCTTGTCGTAAGAGGCTTCTAATGCGATCGGGTGGCCAGGCTCGCCAACTTAATTGACATATCTCGTCGTGTACCAATTGCGTAGGTATATGCTCATGCGGTAGACCGCTGGATTGTTTGGTCCAGAATCGGTTATTTACAGACTGCTGCCATATAGCCGGAACATTGCTGAGTGTGTTGTCAACAACCAACCAACCTTACCCTTGCTGATTGAATCAGCATAGTCCCTAATCGTGCCATCGTTAATATCACGGGTAACTGCGCAGGTGGTTTCCTCAACAGGATTATATACTGAGTCAAAAAGGAAACTTCACATTCTTTCTTCAGGGCACTATAAAAGAACACGAGATGGTAAGATGATTAAATTGTTATTATTTCATTGCTGAGATCTGTGTGATGTACTCGATACACTGACAGTGCCATAATCAGTTCCATTAGGCTACGCCGCCGTTCCAAAACATGGGTATACAGAATGTCAAGTCACAAGAATAAAAATGCGAAATTTCTCAGTTTAATATCGTGTATGGCCGCCCCGCGCATTCACCACTGCCAAACACCGTCTCCTCATCGACTGCCTGATGCTTGTGAACACGTGGTTGGGGATTCTGCGCCATTGCTCCTGCAAGACAGCGCCAAGTTCCTGCAAATTCTGAGGTTGGTTCCTAAGACCACGAAGCCTTCTCCCAAGTGCATCCCAAATGTGCTCTATTGGATTAAGGTCAGGGGACCTCGATGGCCAGTCCATGACGTTGATTCCAGTGTTTTGAAGGAAATTTCGTGTCAACATCGCGGTATGCGGCCCAGCATTATCATGCTGGAACTGTAGACCTGGGCCATGAGCCGCCATGAAAGGAATGAGTTCAGGGGCACCTGGTTGCGGTAAGCAGCAGCTGTGAGGTTTCCACGGATTACCAGAAGTCGGGAACGGTTGTTCCCACAGAAAGCACCCCACACCGCGCAACTTCCTCCCCCGAATCTGTCAAATTCCTGTACACAACATTGGGCATACCGTTCACGACGTCGTCTCCAGACTCTATGCCTGCCGTCCGCGAATCTGAGGTAAACCTGGATTCATCGCTAAAGACGACTCGATTCCAGTCTCTCTGGGTCCATCGGAGGTGACGTTGGGCCCACAGCAGACGTTGACATTGATGAAACGGCGTCAATATTGGCCCACGATATGGACGTCGAGAATGGAGAGTGGCAGCCTGCAACCTATTTCAAATGGTCTGTGAGGACAGTCGACCACTAAACATCTCAGTCCTCGTTCGTGTAGCCGGCAGAAAACGGTCTTCTGCTTGTGACGTCACACGTGGACGACCCGACTTTGGGCGATCAGAAGTGGTGCCAGTTTGTTGTAGATGACCTCTCAAGTCATACACAGTATGGCGGCTGCATCCCATTGCTCTTGCGATGTCAATAACTGATCTTCCCACTTGCAACATGCCAACGGCACATTCACGTTGCACATTTGACACTCGTGGCATTTCAAGTACCGTTAGAACTGTGGTTCAAAAGTGTTTTTTCAATTCTTGAGGCCAATGCAAACACGTGCATATGAAGAAAACTTCGATGCGAAGATCACGTGATCGACTGCACGTGCAAAACCTGATTTGGCACTAACGTAATTTACACGACAAATGGATGGGTTTGAGTGGGTTTTGCTAACGTTTTTCTAGAGTCAAAAGATAAGGATCCCATTTCGGATACATAGATGTATCATCAGAGAAAAAGTATTCATTATTTTTCAAATTACATTTTGTGAAGTTTCTTTTTTGACTCAGTCCACATTCTAAAAATGTTACACAAAATACACCTTTTTACTTTGTTGAGAAAGTATGATTGAGACCCCTACATTATTTGTGGTTTCCTCCACAGGAATATATATATGGCTTCCTGCATGTGTCATACCAGTGATGAATGTGTTTAGTTAAACTATGACATGAGATGTGTCGCTGAAGTTCAACTCTGATGTTGAAGTGACCTGTAGGGTTGATAAGTCTGTGTTATATGAAGTTGGGGATAAATCATCAGCGGCTAACTACAAACCAGTATCACTAACTGAGCACATTCTCTACAGCGCTAGGGGCGATGGGGTAGCCCAGTGGTTAAAGCGTTCTCTCATCACGCCTAAGACCCGGGTTCGATTCCCCACATTGGTACTATATCTGAAGCCCATATCTGGTGTCTCCAGCCGTGATAGTTCTGGAAAACCATACTGACTCACTCACTCTATAGCTCTATAGTATGCCACTTAGAAAATCCTCACATCTTATCTGACACACAGCATGGTTGCAGGCGCCGTCGTTCTTTTGAAACCCAGTTAGTCCAGACCATTCATCATGCAGTTTTCTCAAAGCCTCAACCAGGGGAAGCAGTTAGACTTGGTAGTAGATTTATCAAAAGCCTTGCACCACTACAGTATCCATAGCAACATATTCTAGAAGAACAAGAAACAAACACTTGTTCTTGATGGGAAATAATTCCTCTGAAGCTTACGTATTATCTGGTGTTTCGCAGGGCACGGTTTTTGACCCACTTCGCTTTCTTATTTATATCAACGACCTACCAAATTGTGATGACTCATTTAGTTTCCATCTGGCCTCTTACAATTATGCAGCACTTGTTACTTCTATTACCTGCTATTGTTAATGTTAATCTGCTGCTTGTTACAACATACTATGTACATGTATATATGCTTCTCACCATTTGGTTGTAGGTCCTTTTAGTTTGATAACGATGTAAGAATCTACATCGAAACGTAGCTTAATGCAATAAACAAAAGGTTGTCATCCATAAAGTTGTATGTTTCATTTTGACTCACCAACTTCTAGAATGCCGATCAAACAACTAGATTTATTCGTAATAACGTTATTAGGTAGTAACATAGCTGGCCCGTCTTGCCCAAGCTTTTAGGTAAACCAGTCTGAGGGTTTGGAAAAATCCTCAGCCTTTACCCTACTCGCTCGACAGATTTTGTGAATGTGCGTGTCATACTATATAACTGCAAGGCTGACAACAATGCCGCGTCAGGCAGTTCAGTTTATTAGGTCACATAGTGAAATACTATACTGTATACACTACTCCCATTTTGTCTACTCAAGAACATAAACATATAATGGAGCACCCCTACACTTAATTTTGTACTGTACCAGAATAGCTGAATACTCCCAGTTTATCTACTCTTGAAATAAACTAATTGGGAAGATTCCCAGGGACTACCCGTAATTGAATCATTAGAAGCTAAGTGAATCAGGGATCTTGTAATCATTCATTGTTTGTTTTGATATTTGGAGATAACCCCTCTACTCTGATTAAAACGTTGTATATTTATAGTACAGGTTGTTTGTGTTGAAAATTGGAAACCTCTGTCCTGTGTGAAGTCATCCTTATATAGACACAGAAGGAAGACCACTCCTACATTGGCTGAACAACAAAGATATGTCCCCCTTCAAGGAAGATGGACTGTATATTTAATTAGCATATCCGATTACGTCAAATTTGTAGACATGTCTCCCTTCCCAACCAGCTCTACTGCGCACTGGCTTTGCAATGGGTGTGACACGGAACCCACGATGGCCGAGTCTTTCGCAATCAAGGGTTCGGCTTCCTTGTAGCGACTGGCCACGTCCACGACGGTTAGGGCATACTTGTACCTCTTGTCGTGGGGTAGGAACAGGAGGTCAGCCTTGTGAACGCTATTGGGTATGTTAATGCCGAACTTTCTTTGGGGCTCGTAGCGTGGTGCGGTTAAATAGATCTGCCACAGGGCTTATTTTTCAAGCCACGCTTTGGCCTCACCCGGTGGTACTCACGCCATTTTGGCTAGCTTATGTATGGCGCTAGCTCCTTTCCAGTACCCACGCGGGCTGTAGTAAATAGCCTCAAACTTTCTTTGGTTCCGTGACATCGTTGTCACAGGGTATCATATAAATATATACACCTATGTTCTTGGTTCAATTTTCTCATGCCCGTACGCGTACGTGTTGATTCCGTCGATGGCTATCCAACGTTTCGTGCACATCGGTGATAGGGACGTCTTGTTTATAGTCAGTCCGTATATCCTGTGCCCGTAGCTTCTAAGCGTGTTCATTTGATGCCTGAAGGTGCGGGACTTGAACAGGGCTTCCTTGAATCTGGCGTGTTTGATGTGTTGTTTCACCACGTACTTCTTAACACCCTTCGCCTTTCGGATGTCACCATTGTCGGCCTTCAGGATGGAGTACATCTTGGGCTTCTAGCCTATGTTCTCGGCTATGGGCGTGCCAGCACACTCGTCCTTCATCTCACCGAGGACCTTTTTATTTACTGCGCTGTGTATGGCATGGTCCTTGGAGTAGTGGCTGGTGTCATACAAATCATACGTTGGTGTCATACGTTTCTTCATGTCCTTGTACACGTCCTCGGTTCGAATCTCCATCAACAGGGAATCAGTGTCATGTTCATGAGCTTGTAGAGGTTTTTCTCAAAGACACTGGTGGACAGCTTTCCCAGGTCCGTGTTCATTCTGATGTAGGGCTCCATCCAGGGGCTCTGGTTGAACACGAGCACCCTGTGTATTTTGGTCAGCCTCATACCCAACGACAGGTACAGCTGTAGGCTGTGATAGTGAACGATGCACTTGGTCTTATTCATTAAGTTGGGCACGAGTTTTTCAACGTCTGCCACCCGCCCATCCAGCGAGTGATGTTGGTACTCGGACATACAGTCTGGGGTAACCCTCAAACGTTCGGGGGCCAGGGGGTAGCTGTGCCAGGGGGTAGCTGTGCGATGTGTGCAATGCATTGGGGTATTCCACTTTGAGGATATAGCCTTTGTTCGAATCCGGCGCGATGCTCATAACATCGATCTCGGGCGATGCCCAATCGAACCCCCCTGTGGGTAGATACTGGCTCACTGCCCACCCGTTCAGGTTGTTGTCATCGAGGTAGAGGATGTGAGTGGTTGGCGCGCCAGTCGTAGCCCTTCACGTATTGATTATTGGCTTTTGCGTAGCGTTTAGATGCCATGGAAATCGCACCTTTCAATCGCATTTTTCAATGAACAGGTGTATGTCGTAATCGGTGAGCAATTCCAACTTAACTCCGGTTTTCTTCAGCAAGGCATCCCAAGATAGACCTGGGCTGGTGTAGTACCATGCGGAGTTGAGTTGATACTGCTTGAAACACGTCCTCCTAAACGTCTCGAACACGTCGGCTAGCAGGAGTACGTCTGTTCTCAAGTACAGGTCGTGGTAGTCACCAAGATTCTTACAGCCCAGTTTATTCCATACGTTAATCGGCGATGCGAAGTAATGTCGTCTTGGGTGATTGTCGAGTCGGTCAGGTTGCTGTAAAATCGGTTGATAGGAGGCAGTCAGGTCTCAGCGAACTTGGCCCAGCAATCCATGTACTCGTAGGGGTACACGCCCTTCCTCATCAGCAGGGGTCGAGTCTCGGCGTCGGTGTATCGGTCAGTGATGGGGAAGGAATCATTGGCCTTGACCAGACTGTCGAGTGACGACAGGAGGAACTGAGCCGAGTTGATGAACCTCAGGCCATTCAAGCTGAAGGAGATGTATCTCTCCATGTTGTTGGGGATGCACGTCAGGTTGCCGTGGACCTGCGCGATGGCCTGCATGATCAAGTGAGAGTTGTACCCTCTCAAGTTGTGGAAGACCACGTGGATGTTTATTGTCTTGGGGTTGATTCTGAGCTTGAGGTTGTGCGTGTTGTTAGCAGCGCCTCTATACTTACCGGTGATGTGGCAGTAATCTCTCACCGAAACGCCGTTCAGCAGTTTATCACATACATAACAGTGAGTGCTGCAGCCGTGAGCTAGCCGGTCGGGTTGAGTCATACGCATGGGAGCGACTGTATACAGAGCATTCCTGATAGTTTTCTCTTCCTCCTTCAAACACTATGGGAGCTTTCGTTTCCCCATCACATTGGACGACCACGTATCCAAACTCACAGGACTCGTGCTCCTGTGTTTTTTGTGTGTTGGGGATACCCCCAGCATCAACTGGTTTGACCAAGGCTTTGAAGTCGGCATAGATGATGTAAGGCACGGGCATCTGATTCTTGTGGTTGTCGAATTTTAAGATATTGTTGCCTTCCTTAGGCATTTCGACTCGTATGGCCGTCTGCCCCACACCTTGGCAATCCTCCCGGTGGGATTCCAGCAGGGTCGGTCGGCTGAAACCGTGCAGGCATCGTACACAAAAGTGTGTTTTCCCAACGTGTTTCGACTGGTCGTGCAACAGCCTGCTGAGGTGTTTTATCCATGTGTAGTGATACTTATCACCTTGCCAGATCATGAGTATATTGATCACACGGCGGCCCTCCGGCCCTCCTGCCCCCACCCCAACCCCGCTGGAAAGCCTGTCCGAATGAGTGTCAGCTGGAAACAAGGCTGACCTGGTAGTTACCCTTGTGTCTTGCTTACATCCACTTGTTTCATGTTATAGTCAAAATGCGTACGATTCTTCCTCCCTTTGAGCTTGCTGCCACAGCGTGTACTGTATTGCACCAGTAATTAGTTTAACAACGATATAGTAACTTCTCGCGACTTAACATTCGCATCCTGTTATGGATGCCTCAGTTTCTAATTATAGGTACATCATACCCAGATGACATTGTACTATACTTCGCCAGTGGGGTGTTCTGAATGGTCTTCGGGTCTCTGAGTGAGTGAGTTAGTATTTACCGTCACATCGGCAATATTGCAGCCATACCGTGACGAGATCGGGTCTCTGAAATGAAACAATAAAGCGTCGTTGAAAGTGGTATTCGGATAGTCGTCCTTCAACCAATGCTTTCTTCAATTCTCCTCCGTATTTTCGTCGTTTCCTTCTGTCACCTTTCTCGGCCTGTACATGAAGGAACCATTTGTAAAACATGAACGATCTCCAAACTTTGGGTCTATATATACCGCCGTATGAAGTACAAACAAAAATCCACCACTAAAGAGGAACCTGTTCACAAGTTATTTGATGAATGTTACAAGTCGACTGTTTCTTACGACAATAAATGTCCGTTGGCCGGTACAATAGAATGTACTATAACAGCATGGAATTGTTCTCACCCCGTGGTGTGGTTGATATTGTCGTAACTGTCGATTGGGCTTCAGTAAACCCTATCCCAGTTACCTATTGATTATGGTCGTTCCACATTGTCAGGGGAGATGTAAGCTCCAGCTCTGCACTCGCTTGGTCCATGGGGAATGTTAAGTCAAGGAGTGAGGGGTAGGGCGACCTAACTAACTAACTACATCACATTCATGTATTGGCACACATACATTCATAGATAAACGCAACACCAAGTCTTTACTCTGTCTCAGTCCATCTGTAGATACAACTTCATCAACAGACAGGGCAGGCTCATACCACACGGGACAACTGAGTGGCGTGGACTGGCTTCCGTCACTTAAAAGCGCGAACCACTCTACCCGCGCAAAACCTTTGTCTTTTACATGGTTCGAGCCTGACCAGATCTTGGTCTCATGTTTCAACTCATCGTTTTGATTCGTTAATCCTATATCCAACTTTGCCCTCATGAATATTGTGTCCCATGAATATTGAACAGCACCGTTCGGTCACTCACCTCTTTAATTGATTTGTGTTTGTGTCAATGTAAGATTAAACTTTTGTGTATTTCACAACGAATGTGTTCTGTCTCTTTTTCCATAGCCTACGGGTAAACGCCGTTCTGTGGAAACTTTCCGTCTCCATACCATGCCTAACCGTTATGACTCATGAGCAGAACTGCAAATCTAAATACGGAATCTCATGGTTTTAGGGATGCATTTTTTCCTTATAACAATATCAGGAATATGATGCATTACACCATATGATTATATTTTGCTCATAAATGTTTAATTACTGCATATGTTGCATGTTAATAATTCTACACCATTTTGAAAATATTACCCGAATATATTTTCAAAGTGATATCTTTTGTTATTTTCGATTGTTTTACTAAGTACAATCGTTCTTGTTATGCATTTCCTCTCGCCAACACCAAACATCCCATACAGCAAGACTTTATTGCAGAAGTTGTATTTAAGGAATACAGTTCGCTCTACCACCATGTATAGTGTAATAAAACACACTTTCGCCCTGAACTATTATAGTTAAAGTACGAGGACGCTTGCGTCCGAGTGCTTTAACGCTATAATAGTTCAGGGCGAAAGTATGCTTTATTACACTATAAATGTTGGTAGAGCGTACTGTATTTCTTTTCTAAGATGCCAAATTTAATACTTTCTAAGGATAATTACGATTAATTTAAGGCAGAAAACAAAACAAAACACGTTAAGACGAACGTTACCAGAAAAAAACAAATGATAACAGTTTAATGACGGTTTACGTTCGGATTAAATATCCCTTCTGAATTATTTTAATTACATCTGTCATTAACGTAAACCATATGGGGCAATATGAACGTCGCATTTCTACTACCAACGTAAGTTTAGATCAGTACATCCAGATGAAGCTGAGTAGTCCAGCGACATTCCACGATTGCATTGTAGGAATGGAAACATTGCGAACGTTACCGTGTCGCTGAAAACTTGTGAGTCGAAATGACACAGTTTAACCATCGTAAAACATAAACGTAATGTTTCCACCAGTGATGTTAGCTGCGTGAAGCAACTACAAACCAAGAAACGGGATGCAACGGAGTAGTTTACTGTAGGAGACCGTACGAGGCGATGACAACTGACATGCATCGTGACGTCGCTTACATTGTGACGTAATGTAAAATGGTTCAATTACGAGGGGGCACACTAGAATGGCGCAGTGACGGGATAACGTCATTTAATTGTTACGTCATCAAAAAACTATACCTTTATTGTCTGATAATGTAATTTTTTTTCGATTGTTCTAACCGCTAGGCATCTTAGTATATTAGTAGATTAATTTCGTCCTGCTTGAGGCCTTAGAACCTGAGGGTCACGTGAAACATAAACTTTCATTTATGTGTGTCAATTGTGCCTAATCTTTTTAACGCATCTACAAGCATCCAAAACCATGTTTAGCATTCATATGCTTGTCACATCTTGTTTCCGGCTTTTGTAGGATACACAAAGTACGTGATCTGGACTGCCAGTGGTTACACTTCCATGTTTAGGAAATGCTGTGGCTGAGTTGGTTACATCACTGACAGTGACAGTAAGGTGCCAAATGGACCTCAACCCCCAAAGATTAACCAGAACGTATACTCCCGAAAATAACATATGTTTCATTTTATCACTGAAAGGCATTAGTGTATTTTTAAACGCATAATGGGTATTGCATGCATTCGGATCGTGGTGTGGATGAACATGTGTTATCCGGAACATGTTGGAAAATGTGATCATCAGAAACGACTTTTATAATAAACATAAGCTTTGCAGTATCACCTTTTCATATGGAAAACACAGCGTCTCTCTCACATGGAGTTTTGCGTCACAGTGCAGTTTGGGTATCGTGAAGAGTCGCTGTCTGGTAGGTTTCCTTGCATACTGGTGCTCAGCCGGTGTATCCGCCTCCTGGAATAATGCAAATTGTACGTGTGATGATGATTTGGAGATTTAAAGCGCGCTTTCCGACATAATACATAAAGTAATAATCCTTTATATCAACACATTGCTTTGGAATTTTTGCCCACACATGTTATGGATCTCGGCATGAAGTATGATTGCACTTATTGTATTATACGATGGATAACCGAATTCATTGCTCCGTATAAACAACCAAACAAATAAATATTAAGATCAAACAAAACGATTAGTTGGCGTTTGAATAAGATTAACAGTGACTTGAGTGAAATATATTTAACAATACTGTCAAAAAATATATATATTCAGGAACATATTGTGTAAAGTAATATTTTCATCATTCAAAATGTCACAGTACGTTCAGGAACTAGCACCTATTCTCCCCAGTCTGCTATCTTTCATTATGCTTTTTATATATATATATATGTGTGTGTATCACGCGGGCCGGGAGGGCGCTTGTCATACCTCGACCTTGCATTTCCGTAATATGATAAGAAATTGTGCTCCATCGTTTTTGTATTTGATTACAATTGTAAGCGTTACATTTTTTATCAAAACTAGTAAATTAGTATTAATCCATACTTATAAATAAATATGTAGCAGAGAAGAAATACCTCACTATCTACAAACGTATTACAACTAATTCACAACAACCTCAATGATAAATTTATAATGCATTTCGCATTTATATGTAACTAAATATCATTCCCTTTTACACCCCTTAAAGCTCACTGATGGGTATGGAGATAAGGTGGTATATATATGGTACATTACATTATGTTTTTCCTTTGGTCCTTTGCTGTATTTACTATCCCATGTCTTCGATGATACAATGAAAAACAGGCATCCATCTTTTGGCTTCAGATTTTGATTCCTGCCATTCCGCAGAATCAGCGGTTTATCTGATGCCGTCGGTATGTCTACATAAGCAATGAGAATGTATTTAGAAATAGAATTGTATGGACACACCGTGGGGCATGGTGGGCGAAGCTATCAAAGGCGCCAGCTAGCTTGTGATGCCGGGATCGAGCCCACCTGTGACCGGGTGTAAAACCGGAGTCAGTTTTGTGTGCAGACTATTTCAGTGTTGTCACAACCCTGTGCACTTTTAAAGTACTCACATCTCCGTTGATGCAGATGCCAGATACTGGCTACATGAATACGATGCAAACACCTAGTTGCGGGTACAGCAATGTGGACAAAGTACAAGTAAAGTACATCACTATGCGTACCAGTCCACCCAGCTGTGAATGGGTATTCGTAAGGATGGGAAAGCCACATTAGCTCGGTGCGCCTACTCTCCCCAGAGACTTGATATGGATATCCAATGATCGTTTGAGAAAAACCCAGCGCCTTGACCATGTACTAGTGCGTGGATATGTGCGCTATATAAATATCTATAAATAAGATACATATCTTTTTATATTGAACAAGAGGTGAACCTTTACCTAAATCATGGAAAGGAGTCAAATGCCGTTTTCACACATCAGAATTGAGATAGATACTTTGTTATCACAGCCAAACTCACTCACGTTGACATAATGTTTACTCACAGTTCTCATTGTAGTGCTTCTTAGGTTTTTGGTTCTTGAAGCAAGTTCGCTTTAGCAAGCACAACACTTTCGTTGTTCTCGAACTCCTGGGTGTATTCGAACCTGCAAAAATATTTCGGACCATATTTTATATGAATGTTTTCATTCGCATCATCTGCGATGCAGAACAGGATACAGGGTGTAAATTCATACTATTTATGCTAATTGTTGCTATCTTGAGAAAAAAACAAAATGGTAAATTCATCTTATTAATGGAAATGAATGCATAAGCAATCTTACAAAGCCGTTTACTGTGATAAAACGTTCCTTAGTTAATGTTCATAATTTATAAAAGTCTATTTAGAAATATAATTAGGATTCACTTACTCGCATTCCATCTTCAATTGATAGTGTCCTGATCAGCTCAAACTACGTATGTGGTTCTCACTGAAAGTCTCATATAAAACTGACCTGCTGGGGAAAGCCGTCAGACTCCACATTTGCAATTCTCCATGCGGTATAATGTGGTAGATACTGTGGCCCCGAACATCAATATGTTGCCGCAGAAGCCCATTGGCCATTTACTGCTTCATTTTGAGATCATGTGGCATTGCGGTAAGATCAAACTACATCTATATGGCAACGATTTGTAATTAGCTTGAGTAAAACTGGTATGTATCAATAGACCTAGATAATGTGTAATTGTGAAATAAACTACATATAGACTGAAAAGTACTCGCTGTGAGATGAGAGAAACGAAATATATATTCATAAAAGAACCAGTCACTGTCATCTTTTTTTTGTTGGGGTAGTTAACAAATGGGCAGGGTGATCCACTGGCTAAATTGAGTAATAATCTTTTAAAAAAGACTGACAAATGTATATAGAGTAAAAGATATAGTATTCTATCTTTGATCGTAACCATTAAAAGCTATTAACAGCTACTCTTTATCACTTACTTCTATTTCTTGTTGTCAGTAAAGTGGAATCTCGCGGGGTAACAAGTTTATGTTTACATAATGCAAAGGAATATATAAATGAAGCCAGAAAAATGCTTAAATCAGCACCTGAGGTAATGTATATTTGCCAAATGTTCCTACACCTAACTCCGTGAAAGGTATCACCTCACAGGAAAAAAATCGTAAAAAACAGTGGTTCAGTAAAGAAATGTATCCACACCCCACACCCTAGTCTGTCGTACAGACCCTGAAGCAAATATATCCAAGAAAGCCCACACAAGTCTAGAAAATGTGGCAAGTCTAGATTTCCTCAGCTTCAGGGAAGAAAGTCTCAGGGCTCCTTTTCATTATATTTTATATTTTTTTACTATGAACTTTTTTCAGTAAAATATGTTCATTTCAGAGACTAGTTGTTAGTCTACCCACACCCCAACAACCCCCCTTTAATATTTCACACGTCCCCATCGATCGGTGTGTTCATACTTCGCATACTTTTCACATTAGAGTATCCAGCATGTCAAATAAACAAACTGTTGTTTTTAGCCTTTTTTCTGTAACACTCAATATAAATTCCTTGTATATTTCATAAGAAGGAATGAATGAGAAATTAACGGAACTTGTTTGTTGGACATTAAAACGTAGAACCAGTTAAGAAATGCAGAGGATTGTTTGATAATGTAATAAACTTATTGTTTTAAGAGATATTAAACTGTTAGATTTTCAATATTAATTTCTGCGCGGAATTGTTTATACCAAATAAGAATTTTTATGAATGAATCTGGTGGACAATACAATATGTTCTTTGTGTAATGATTCTATTGAAACCTTATGCCATGTATATTAATTCGGAATGTGATGAAACCAAAACTTTCTGGAAGGAACTTGAACAGTGGATTCCGAAACGTATCCAAACACTTAATTTGACAAAATCTTTGATCTGGTTTGGCTTTTTATGTAAGAACTCATTACTGAACCACATAATCTTATCTGCTAAGAGATATACTTACACTTGCTCTTTGAAAAATACAATTCAAAAAGTTGATAATTACTTAAGGATATTGAGAGACATATTTACCACTGAATCATTCATGTCAAGAAGAAATAAAAATGTTGAAAGCTTTTTAGCCAAATAGTTTCCTCTCATCCCTGAATTTAACCCTGAATGACTATTAAACAAAAACACATCACTGATATTGATATTCAATGTACTTTGTGTACTATATCGCTTTTGAGTCCACTAGCTGCTATGTGCACATATTCCTCTATATGCGTGTACTCATCATGTCGTTTGTACTCATCACATTGGGAACAATAAAAACAAACAAAAATTTAAAAAAACAAAACTTATTGTTATGACAAATGTGCGCAGCAAAGGCCTTTAATCACCTTTTCATTGGATGAACACATGAACGTATTCAGTAGGGTTGGAGGAATAGCATAATTGTTTAAAACAATCGTGAAGTATTTACCCCAATCAATAAAAAATATTATACCTGTGCTGCACAGCATTAGCTTTACATCAAAGTAAATTCATTTATGTTTCGCAATCTCATAATACCGATCCGTTTGTATGCTGAGATATGGGAAATGCCGCGTGTGGTAGTTTATGTTAGATATAACACAACACTGATAGGTAGTATCATAGTTCTAAAATACGTCATACTTTCCTCAATCTTATATAAATAATTGTGACTTTATAAAATAGGACTAAACAACAATTTTGTATATTTTATTCAATAACGAGAATACTAAACGCTGTCTCAGTTATTGTTGATCTTCATTTTCAAAGTTGTAAGATAATTAGCATTATGTGTTTAGCTTTAAGACTACATGCATGGTCCGGCCCAAGTCTATAATCTGTCAGTATCGATATACGCTCGTCTTCATTCCCAAGTTTTCTTGATAAGCCTTATGTGCTAACTGTTAAGACGACATGTCCGGAGAGAGAGGTAAACATTACTCTATGATAACACGCTCTCCGAGAAAACTGTTAGATAAATTTGGTCATTTCTGCACTCTCACGTCTTTCAAAGCTACAGGTAATCTTAAAAGATTTAGATAGTCAGCGGTGTAGTGATTAGCAGCATTTGTAAGTATTGTTTAAATAAGTGACCATTGAACGCACGACCATATCACGAACTCTGAGAGCATCGGTGGTATATATAACGGCCTTTATTCGGGGTATTTCACTCATGAAATCCGAATAAGAACTGGCCACTAATCGATGCTTCTCTTGGTTATTTGAAGGTAAGCCATGTTCAGTTCATTCATTGTATGTTCTTAAATTATGTACATATTTTCTCTGTTTTCTATTACGTTCCATACTGTTAGTCTATGCCAATATCATCATTTAAACTATGCAGTATTGAATAAGTACAACAAGGAATATCTGTATCATAGTTGCGTCAGACCATGTAAAACAAATCTAACAATCTTACATCAAAATAGTTTACAGTATAATGTAGTAACGCTAAGACATAATATAGGTTCAGTATATCACAATTACATATGATCGGGCTCGTGGAAGCAAAGCAATTCTTGCGCACGTGTTGTATATTTGATTGCGTGTTTGCAATGAAAGTGAATGTCAGTGAATGTATTTCTAAATGATTATTATATGTCTTTAACTCAAATGTTCCATGCTACCTTTCATCAACCAATGTTTAAACAATGTACATATTAGGTGAAGTTACAATATGGTACACGCAAAACTACTGAGCGCACATAGACATTGTTGTTTCATTCTGTTGCTCACATATTGCTACGTTCTCAGTACTGTAAAGCTTCAAGTATGTATATGTATACTTATTCAATAACATGCCGTTCGGCATATGATCTTTAGTAATTCACAACAGTCTAGATATTCAGATGTGGTCATATGATTCAACTAGTAGACTGAACATTTATATTATTTGTGTATTTTTATTATTCTGCTTAGGTTGTATTCTGTTTGGATGTAGCAAACTATATAACGCCTATTATTTACGACTTCCATGGAAGATTATTTTAGCAATTGATAGCACATGTACTAAGTGTCTTACTGAACAGTTACCTCATCATTCTTTACGCATATTTCTCAGCTGCGCTACATCATGTGTATTATGTTTCCAATATAATATGAAGTGTCCTCACTTCCGTTTAATCTTGGTCATTGTTTATTGTAAGGTATATTGTCAGTAAGGTTTATGTAATTATTAATTCACATGATTTTCATATTAGGTATTAATTGTCCAAGTTTGAAATGCTGATGTTTTATATAATTCACTCATGAAATGCTCCGAATAAAGACTGGCCACTAATCGATGCTTCTCTTGGTTATTTGAAGGTGTTGCGGTCCCAAGCTAATTCCCCGACAACAAATTCTAGGTATTATAATTATCCTAGACCAAATATAAACCCTAAAAAGGTTACTATAAGGTCAAAGTTATTATAAATGGTGGAGGAAATCCTAGATGACCGGCGCAACACCCAGTAACTACAGACAGAAGCTGAGAGGCCAAGAGCCAAGGTCCTTGCTGACCAGCCTGCTCAGTCCCGTTTCGGTTTCACAATCATCACCTATCCTCGTGTCTCCATCTGTCATCCCAACGACCGCAGCAACTTCGACGACACCTGCTGCTACGTCGGCACCATCAACAAGAGCAACAATAACTCCGCCTGTCAACACAATTATGGCAAGTATGCCACATGTGAAACTCGAGGGGTTCTCTGGAACTGCAAATGGCCAGAATTGGTGGCAGGACTCTCTAAACTTTTCAAACTTTTACTCCTTCAATGATGAACGGAAATGCCAGCTGTTACCATTTTATCTTGAAGGGGCTAAACTCTGGTATCGTGAGCTACCTGACGGTCGAAATAATCTCCCTCGAATAAAGGCGTCATTTGACCAACGCTTCTCCTCCCAAACTGCGTTTGACGTGAGTGTGCTGCAGATGGCCCAAGCTACTAACGTGACTGTCAGTAGCTACGTTACCAAAGTTCAAGCTGCCACGACACACCTCAGCCTCCCTACCTCCGTTGTTGTGGCAATAGCAGTAAATGGGCTTCGTTCGGAAATACGACAGATTGTCTACAACAAAGAACCGACCACCTTACAGGAAGTAAGGCATCAGGCAACATTGGCTGAACAATCCTTGACAGCTAATTCAGCCGATGTCAATATTGCAGCGAAGGTAGACCAGCTCGCGAATTTGGTTGCCACCTTGATAACCAAGGCAACGCCCGCACCTCTGCAGGCTGACGCAGTCGCAGCAGCTACTGGACAGCAAGATGTCCACAGCCACAGACCTCCAGTGCAGAGACGAACACAGCCTCCACAACAACAGCTGCAGCAACTGCTGCCTCCCAACCAGCCTCCACCGCCGATGACTGCTCATCCAATGAACATGCCCAGGCAGCTGCCTCGACCTGCATTCCAGAGCCAACAGTACCGACACCCTCAGACACAGTATCCACGGCGACCACGACTACCAGTGCCACCTCACCTCCAACAGAAATGTCATGGCTGTGGTATGTATTGCTCAAATCGTTATGCATGCCCACACTTCAACACAGTCTGTACATACTGCAATAAGTTAGGACACCATTTTAGCGTTTGTCTAAGTGCTTATTATTCTGAAAAAGACCTCTACACAATAGGGACTCGCGCCTGATTCTCAGATTTCTGAGGTCAGGCATGACAAATCAATAGTCTCACTTGTGGCTCCCTTGGTCAAGAACACTGTTCTGATAAAGGTGAAGCAAGTGAAGACCCCAGCTCTTGTTGACACAGGTGCATCCATCAGCTGTGTCAGCATGCGCTTCCTACACGTGGCAGGATACACAAGGGAACAGTTATCTAAGTCCCATCTTAGTCAAATAACAGGAGTAGGAGGTGAACTTCATTCAGTATTAGGCTCCATTTCCCTTGAAATTAACGTTGGCAATGTTCTTCTGTCTCAAACGTTTCATGTTCTCTCCTCTCTTCATCACTCTTTCATCCTCGGCATGGACTTTTTAGAGGCTAACAAAGCAGTAGTCTGTCTCTCTACTAAATGTCTTTACATTCATGAAGGTCTAATAACTGTTGCTTTGGTTGAATCAAGTGCAGGTTTTGCTAGGTGTAAGCATCAAGTGGTTGTTCCGCCAACACCAGGTAGATGTTCCTGTTCTTATCTCTAGAAACAAAAGCGATGTTATCCTTTTACTTGAACCTGTCCCTGAACTGTCCAAAACAAAACTTCAAGGTGCTAGTTGTCTTGTAAGGAACTCCAAAAAGGGTGTGTACATGAGACTGCTGAATCCAACTGATAAAGATGTCCACCTAAACACTAAAAGAGTTCTTGCAACCACTTCAGAAATTGACAGTTCCTCTGTATCAGTTCTGTCAGACACGCCTGACACAGACACTAGGTCCTCTACATCCACCATGTCAAAACAATTCAATGCATGCTCCAGTCATTCATCCAACACACACTTGGGTCATTTATCGAACTCCCGCCAAGGTCACTTAGTCACACAAGACTCAGGTTGTAGATCCAACATGTCGCCACAGGTCAATGAATACTCTAGTCATTCATCCCACATACCCTCAGAACATACATTCAACTCACACTCAGGTCGCTCATTCAATCACAAATCAAGTAGTGTATCCAACATGTCACATCAGTTCAGTGCTTCTTCATCATATCACCCTAAAGTCATCTCATCACTTACCTCACAGTTAGATCGTTCCAGTCAGATGTCTTCTCAACCCCACCCTCATGTTCCTCAAAACAACTTGGAGCCATCTCAGGTCTCTGCTCATTCATCACAAAACCAAAGTTCGCAATCCTCAGCTGATATATCTTTTGATCTAAGTGAATCTGATCTTTCTTCAGATCAAAACAAACTCTCTTATCCGTTTTACATTCTCAAAGATCTGCCTTTGCCCAAAAACTGGTCTGAAATAGGTACAACTCATTTGCATCGACACAAAATAGAAACAGGTGATGCCAGACCAGTAAGACTTCCCTTCTATCGTCAAAGTGCTGAAATCAGGAAAGAATGTTCCAAACAAATAGATGAAATGTTGGGCCCCAAACATTATCTCCCAAGTTCTTCTGAATGGCATTCCCCTGTGGTTATGGTGCGGAAACGTGACAACACCTATCGTTTTGCCGTCGACTACAGACGTTTGAATGCTGTCACGAAGCCCATTTTCTTCCCTCTCATTCGTTTTGAAGATGTCATAGACACTGTTGGTGAAAGTCAAGCAAAATTCTTTAGTGTTCTGGATTGTGCTAGTGGCTTCTGGCAGATTCCCCTCCATTCTGACACAAAACACAAATCAGCATTCATCACTCCTGATGGTGTATTTGAGTGGAATCGCCTCCCTTTCGGCCTTAAAAATGCTCCAATGGCTTTCCAAAGCACAATATCAGAAGCATTAAAAGAAATGAATTGAAAATACATTTTGATTTATGTGGATGATGTGATTGTATTTTCCAAAACCTTCTCTGAACATTTGACCCATTTGAAATGTGTGTTCCAAAAGATCAAACAAGCTGGACTTACACTAAAAGCTAGTAAGTGTAAGTTTGCTGCCAAAAAGTTCAGTATTTAGGGCACATTTTTGACAAAGAGGGAATTAAAGTAGATCAATCCAAAATTGAAGCAGTCAATAAAATTTCCCAACCAAAGAATGTGCATGCTGTTAGACACTTTTTAGGTTTAGCCAGTTACTACTGAAAATTTGTCCCAAACTTTTCAGGTGCTTCACCACTTTATGATCTTCTAAAAAGACACTCCCTTCAATCGTCGGACAAAGCTGAACTGGCCTTCACTACACTTAAGCAAAAACTTACATCATCTCCAGTTCTTGCTTATCCAAATTCCTCTCGTCCATTCATTCTCACCACTGATGCATCAAATACTTCCATTGGGTACATCTTAGGTCAAAAGGACACTGAGGGACGTGAACATGTGATATGCTATGGCGGCAGATCTTTACATCCAGCAGAAAGAAAATGGGGTGTCACACATTTAGAATGCCTGGCAGTGGTAGAAGGAATTAGACACTTTAGAGTATATTTGGCATCAAAGAAATTTCAGGTGTACACAGATCACAAAGCTTTGACATGGCTCCATAAATTCAAAGAAGATTCAGGACGACTAGGCAGATGGTCACTGGTGCTACAAGGCTATGATTTTGAAGTTATACACCGCTCAGGAAAGTCAAATGCGAATGCTGATGCTATTTCTCGTACTCAGTATCCTGAACCCCAATCTCTTCCAGTCACTGATGACATACCATCCCCTCTCCTGCCCTCTCATGTTAATGCAAATGTTGTTTCACTTACAGACTCTCTTTCTTGTATTGATAAGCCCAAAGTGCACCAGACCACCCACTCACAAACAGCCAAACAACACTCTACTGATGAGTGCCAACATAGGCTTTCAGCCTCTTCTGCACCATCTACCTCTGTCACAAACATCACAGCTCACTCTGCTTCTGCTATGCCCAAAGTTGACGATTCTGTCTCCCTAGCTGTTGATTTTGTGTATGTCAATGAACCACAAAATTCTTGTCCATCTGTCTCTGCAGTGTCATCTGAGTTAGATGTTGACCAACTAGATGTCAAACAATACAGTTCCCCAGATCTACGGCCTATTATTGATTTTCTTCAGAAAGGTGAAATTCCAGAATCCTACAGTGAATCTCAGGTCAAGGGTCTTAGAGGTCGTGCTCAAGAATTTGATATATGTGATGGTGTACTTTACCATTTTTATCAATCAAAGTTTCGAGGTTCCAAAACAATAAGCCCTCGGTCGTCACTCAACTGGTTGTGCCTCTTTCTCTCAAGAAAGATCTTCTGCATGCTTATCATGATTCAAAAGTAGGTGGTTGTCATTTCGGTAGGGACTCAACTCGGCACACCCTCTTAGCCAAATATTACTGGCCAAGCATGTATCAAGATATTGAAAACTACATCAAATCTTGTGATATCTGTCAGCGATCCAAACGTAAGGTCAATGCCAAGCCAGCTCCAATGGTCCCAATGCCAATTGAAGACACTTTCTCCCGCCTTCACATTGACATTTTAGGTCCCCTTCCCTGAAACCAAGGCAGGCTACAAGTATGTTCTCTTGGTTGTTGATTCTCTCAGCGTTGGACAGAAGGTTTTCCTATGCGTACACAAGAAGCTAAGTGAGGTTGCTACGCTTCTTTTTCAATGAAGTGATTACTCGATTTGGGGCACCTCGCCTCTTCTCTCTGACAGAGGACGGCAATTCACGTCAAAGCTTGTCAATGCTCTCTGTGAGCTCCTTGAAATCAAGCACCACTATACCTCAAGTTATCACCCTCAGACTAATGGCATGTGTGAGTGGCGGAACAGCACCATTGAGCAAGCCCTCAGAGCTTATGTTGGCGTGATCAATCCAATTGGGCAGATCTCATCCCTGTATCATGATGGCTATCGTTCAACTCCATGTCATTCCACTGGTTATACACCTCACTATCTCATGTTTGGTAGGAAATGCATCTTCCAATAGACATGAGCCTACTTCCCAAGCCCACAGTAGGAAAACTGCTGAGAAACATCTCAACACGGTCTTGGAAAATCTCAAATTTGCCAAATCCCTAGCCAAAGAGAACATGAAGATAAGTCAGAAAATCAACAAAGAGCATACAGATTTGAAGGCTAAGGTCCCTTCCTTCGCCGTTGGTGACAAGGTCCTTCTAACTGACCCTACGGTTCCAAAAGGTCTCTCTTCCAAATTGTCCAGCAAATGGGCAGGTCCTTTCTCTATCATTGATTTAGGTCCAAATTACACATTCAAACTACAGCATTCCCACACAGCCAAAGTCCACAAGTCCCTCGTTCACGCCAACAGATTGAAAGCTTACACTGAGAGAACTGAAAATCTGCCCAATACCCAAGTACCTGATAGTGAGGAAGAGACTACATGTCCATCCCCAGCTCCTCAGCGAACAGATGACTCCGATGATGACACAGTCCTAGTACCTTCACAATCAAACATGCCTGATCCTGACATCCCCATTTCTTCACCCACTCCTTCTCTTTCTCAGACACATGATATTGACATCCATCAAAGTCAAACATTCCCTATTGATGGGATCCTTCGCTGCAAATTCATTAGAGGTAGGAAACACTATCAGGTCAAATGGACTGGATATTCCAAAACCACTTGGGAACCTTCATCAAACCTCAGCGCTCACCTTCTCAAACACTTCCATAAACACAAGACAAATTCTGGGCGTGCACGCAAACGCAAACCTCGGTATTTCACGTAGTTCCAGGCATACCTCACTCTCCTCAGTCTCTTGAAGATATTTCATTTGGTTCCTTAGATAATGTTACAGTTCTACAGTTACATAGTTTCTGTGTTTCATAAGTGCTAGGATTTGCATATGTTACTGCAGGACATTTTGCATCACCAGGTCATCATTGTTTTATTGGTTTCCATTGTTTCGTTTCTCTAAGGGTCTGCATGGAGTCTGATGTTGCTTTGGCTACTGACTGTTTTCGCTCATCCTGTCATGTGTTCAAGTCCAATTCAACGACTTAATTATGGAATCATCTACCAGCCAACTTCCAAACTTCACTTTGCCACAGAATTTTGGGTCCACACCTCATGGTCAAGCTCCCACCAGTTCCAAGTATTCCCACCATGGCGGCTGTCACCAGGGTGACAACATCTATCCACTCTCAATCAATTTCAAATGCATTTAAATGTTGTCAAAACCAAGTGTGTTACTCAACTTAATGCAAACTCGTCAACAAATCATGAAGCTCATTCCTGAAACCAGTTGTCTACCTCCTCTCATCTAAACCGAGAGCAATTTTGAAGTTTTGTAGGTTCTTTGTCTAGAGACATTATTTTGGAACGGCAACTACAAATGATGTCAACATACTTGCTCAACACATAAATGCTCTCACCAAACATGACATTAGTCTTTCAAATACCCTCAAACAACACTCTGCCCATGTCATCATTCATGAAAGTCGTTGATACTGGTTTTAAAATGCTGTGAAAGGTAACACAGGTCAACCATGACGCTATTCAATTTACTTCCCTTGCTCTAGAGAAAATATTAAAGTCCATTCGGTCATCTCTTAACACTGACATCACTTTTTAATTGACCAGATTCAACAAGCGTATGTTGTAGAACATCAACTTGAGGAACTAAAGTTAGGTATTCATGCGGTCTGTGCCATTGGCATAAATTGTCACCGCTCCTGAATTCTCCTGAGGATCTTACAACAGACTGTACATCACATTGTACTTGATCTTCTCGCCCAAAGTACCCGACCTTTAAGATTCTGCACGACGACCCCAAATTGTTATCATGCTAATGCTAAATTCGTCTTTGCCGTGCAGTAAAATCCAATGTTTACATTTCAGTAAAATTCTGGATTGTCCTCTATGACCAAGCCATATCAACTGTACAAAATAATATCTCTCTGCCCTACCCATCAACGACACTTCATCTCATGCGTACACAACTTTTAGATATTCCAGATATTATTGCCATTTCACAAGACCATCAACAATATGTTGAACTCTCTAGTTCCATGACAGGTTCTTGCTTCGGTGATGACATATTAGCTTCAGTGTCCTTTCGTATTGCAGTCCATTCTACAACTGCGTGCCTTCATGTACTCTTGCCTTGTTTCAAAACATCAAATCTTCTGTGAAGGCTCTCTGTGATTTTCGTTACATTACCAAACCACAACCTTCCCAGATACTAATGATAGATGACTCTCATGTTCTCGTCTACAGGATCCCCTTTCTGAAGCTTGCTTGTAAGGGCAGCCATAGAATGGTTACTGGTTGTTCCTTTTGTGTTCTAGAAATTCCTTGTTACTGCTCATTATCAACTGAAACATTCTCCTACCCAGCAGCCTTTTCATCTTGCAACAATTCCTTACGGGGAAATCTCTAAACTTTTCCCTGTCAATCTAGCCTTACTTCAACAATTGCCGGAGATACAACGTTTCAGAAAGCTCTTAATTTTTCTATTCCAAAATTTAAAATATATTCACACATGATGTCTGATACTTTCGCAAATGGCAATAAGGCCCATCTTAGTCTCAAGGATATTGCAGAGAGTGCCAAGAGAGATGAAACTATTTTTCAAACAATAGCTGAGCCTCTTCTTGATTGAAAAATTGCTGTTCAAACCACATGGCTGAATACAAACTTCCTCATTGCCAGTACTATCTCTGGTATAACCTTTGTTTTGGCCCTTTGGATGTTCTTTAAAATTCGTTCACTAACTGCTGCCCTTTTGTTGGTCACCCGGGTTGCCCCTGTCAAAGCTGTGATGCCTCCAGATCTCAATTACATCGCTCCAACTACTCCTAGTACAGGTGTATCTGACTTTGTGCTACGGGATCTGGCTGACTATCACGTGTCTATCCTTTTAGGATTACTCACTGTAGCTGTTGCTTCTGCTCCTTCTATGTCGCCGACGGCTCAGCTTCTCAGAATGGTCTCTTGCTGGAACTGACCACAGGTCCGGATTGCGTTATTGTCCCAGTCATGTCCCTGACTCTGTGCCCTTCTTACTGGAACATTCAGCCACCTTACAGTATAGACAACCTTCGAATCTCAGGTTATTTCTTCCCTACTCTTTCTGTTGATTGGCCAGGATTCACCATTACAAACAAGCTGACTACAACTTCCCTTCTTATCCCTAACAACATAAGAATGTTTTTCTTAATGCCCGTAAAATGCATGAGATTTTTATCACAACCTTTAGTGCATACATTCTTCAAGTCCACAACAGTTTTTTATCAGGTCCTTGGTCAGACAGACATGTTGTAGATACATTTATATGTGGGCATTGCATCTGAACAGCAATACATTATATTGTGTATCTATTATCTTGTGTAATCATTTATATATCTGATATTTGATGTGATTGGTTTTCTTGTGTTCATTCCTATATTTTTGTGTCATTGTATTTTGAAAAATTGTATACTGTTCTCAACATAAAAGCTTTTGAGGGACAAAAGCTCCACGACGCCCAGGGTATATCATAGTTCTAAAAATACGTCATACTTTCCTCAATCTTATATAAATAATTGTGACTTTATAAAATAGGACTAAACAAACATTTTGTATATTGTATTCAATAACGAGAATACTAAACGCTGTCTCAGTTATTGTTGATCTTCATTTTCAAAGTTGTAAGATAATTAGCATTATGTGTTAAGCTTTAAGACTACATGCATGGTCCGGCCCAAGTCTATAATCTGTCGGTATCGATATACGCTCGTCTTCATTCCCAGAGTTTTCTTGATGAAGCCTTGTATGCTAACTGTTAAGACGACATGTCCGGAGAGAAGTAAACATTACTCTATGATAACACGCTCTCCGAGAAAACTGTTAGATAAATTTTGTCATTTCTGCACTCAATGTCTTTCAAAGCTACGAGGTAATGTTAAGATTTAGATAGTCAGCAGTGTAGATTAGCGGCATTTGTAAGTATTGTTTGAAATAAGTGACCATTGAACGCACGACCATATCACGAACTCTGAGAGCATCGGTGGTATATATAACGGCCTTTATTCGGGGTGGTATTTCACTCATGAAATGCTCCGAATAAAGACTGACCCACTAATCGATGCTTCTCTTTGGTTATTTGAAGGTTGGCCATGTTCAGTTCATTCATTGTATGTTCTTAAATTATGTACATATTTTCTCTGTTTTCTATTACGTTCCATACTGTTAGTCTATGCCAATATCATCATTTAAACTATGCGGTATTGAATAGGTACAACAAGGAATATCTGTATCTATAGTTGCGTCAGACCATGTAAAACAAATCTAACAATCTTACATCAAAATAGTTTACAGTATAATGTAGTAACGCTAAGACATAATATAGGTTCAGTATATCACAATTACATATGATCGGGCTCGTGGAAGCAAAGCAATTCTTGCGCACGTGTTGTATATTTGATTGCGTGTTTTGCAATGAAAGTGAATGTCAGTGAATGTATTTCTAAATGATTATTATATGTCTTTAACTCAAATGTTCCATGCTACCTTTCATCAACCAATGTTTTAAACAATGTACATATTAGGTGAAGTTACAATATTGTAACACGCAAAACCACTACTGCGCACATAGACATTGTTGTTTCATTCTGTTGCTCACATATTGCTACGTTCTCAGTACTGTAAAGCTTCAAGTATGTATATGTATACTTATTCAATAACATGCCGTTCGGCATATGATCTTCAGTAATTCACAACAGTCTAGATATTCAGATGTGGTCATATGATTCAACTAGTAGACTGAACATTTATATTATTTGTGTATTTTATTATTCTGCTTAGGTTGTATTCTGTTTGGATGTAGCAAACTATATAACGCCTATTATTTACGACTTCCATGGAAGATTATTTTAGCAATTGATAGCACATGTACTAAGTGTCTTACTGAACAGTTACCTCATCATTCTTTACGCATATTTCAGCTGCGCTACATCATGTGTATTATGTTTCCAATATAATATGAAGTGTCCTCACTTCCGTTTAATCTTGGTCATTGTTTATTGTAAGGTATATTGTCAGTAAGGTTTATGTAATTATTAATTCACATGATTTTCATATTAGGTATTAATTGTCCAAGTTTGAAATGCTGATGTTTTATATAATTCACTCATGAAATGCTCCGAATAAAGACTGGCCACTAATCGATGCTTCTCTTGGTTATTTGAAGGTGTTGCGGTCCCAAGCTAATTCCCCGACAACAAATTCTAGGTATTATAATTATCCTAGACCAAATATAAACCCTAAAAAGGTTACTATAAGGTCAAGGTTATTATAGTAGCAAGAAGTAGCAAGAAACGTGGTGTTATAAATAATAAAGAAGCTGTAAATCCATACCGTACCTTGTTATGTTACCTTCCATCTTCTAAATGCCCATAAAGCATATAGTTTAAAAGGAAATAAAAGACAAGAGTTTAATGCCATTGTGTTATAAAGTTTCACGAATGTCGGTCATGTTCGAAAGCAAAATTACCTGTCACCACAATTTCATTAGTTAAGTGGCTCTTTCAGGTCATCATTTGGCATACATTACCAAATCAAGCACGGTATTTCTAACTATGGAAACCAAGGTGCGCTTACCATGGCTTGCACCTTGAATTAACATGTCTTTGGTATCTGTTACCTAGTATTCCACATAACTTAAATCAATATATATTTGCTCGTACAGCTCCCAATATCAACTAAAAGGGAGGTTAACTCATAATTCTGAAACATTTTACATGCGGTTATTCGTATTCATTCCAAATTGAAATTGAAATACCAACTTCTTTATAATGATTTCATTTGAATATTTCTCTTCTCAGTATATGCCATTATAGTAGATCTGTCATCATGGATGGATTGATATATGGATGAATGGATGGACAGATAGATAGACGGTTGGAAGTTTAAACAGGCACTGACACGATTACGTGAGAAAACGTGAAGGGCCGGTGGGTGACGAAATGAATTTCATTCAGATAATAAACAGTGAAAAAAATGGTTAATTGCTTCCAGATGATTATTGGCCGGGAAAGGCCTTCAACCCAGGCTATGCGGAAAGTGTCACTGTGCACGGTATGTCATCTTCTGACACTGAGAGGGTAGTTACGTGCAACCGCCACGTGTTTCCGGGTCTCCCTCATCAGTTTGTAAAGATACCATCTTATCAGTTGACAAGTCACATAACCACGCACTTATGATATTTTCTTTTCACTGGACACAGTCATAAACATAAGATCATCCCTGCGAATTGATCATGAACATTAGGGCAATCTAACATGTCCATTTTGTTCTGTTTAACTAACTATATGAAGATATGAAATTATATCTGTGTATAATTACAGCTAGACAGAAATCTTACGTGTTAACACTACCGTTACTATACAATGTATTTATCTATACTGAATTTCGGCAAAAATAATGGTCAACGCACAATACAGTGGTTATCAGAAACCATATAATAATTATATGGTCTCTGATTTGATATATTTTGTTAAACTTTCATTAACTCTTACACAATCCTATGTCTTCCTTATCACGTCATGTGTATGTGGCTTGGTTCATAACCTGTAGGATGGTTGTTTTAGACAAAACCTGTTTCGGGTCAAAATATAGGGCAGACTCGCGGTAATCAGTGATACTTTTGTGTCAGTGAGGGTTTCCTGTATAGTCGAAAGCATTCAGGACCATCAAACACAATAATGAATATATCACATTTAAAACCTATAGTTTATAAACAGATGTCACAGCAGCTATGGTATCATTTTCACTCCCACTTCCAGCTACCGCCTCCGCCTGAATGGGGAAGAACATGTTTATTCTAATGAATCACATGTTGTCACATATAAAACACCCAGATAATTAACAGCGGCCGCAACACCACTACAACAAGATGTTCATCTACACCTATTGTGCAGACAATACCTTTCTATCTCGTCTCTAACTTAGTGTTAAAAATCGTTAAAAAATGGTCTCTGAACGAGGTGACGGTCGCTGAACGAGAAATGGTGATATTTATATAGGGCTGCCGTGGTTGGGCAGTGAGTGGGTGCGTTTGAACAGTGTTGGAAACAGCGGCTGCACCACCACTACGACGTCGAATTCAGTCTCATGCTATTTTTTTCTGTATTCCTAAGATGTTCATCTACATTTATTGTGCAGACAATACCTTTCTATCTCGTGTCTAAGTCAGTGTAAAATGGTCTCTGAACGAGAGTGACGGTCGCTGAACGAGAAATGGTGATATTTATATAGGGCTGCCGTGGTTGGGCAGTGAGTGGATGCGTTTGAAACAGCGCGTTTGAATTAGTGGTGGTAACACTGTGTAACACTGTGTTCATGTAAAATTTACATTATTGTTCACTGACTTGTATTAGAACAACAGAGTTAAACGTTTGGAAACACGGGACTTTTTCTTGTCACGGACTACTTAAAAGGTACATGAACTTGTGACCTCACCCTCTTGGATATGTTTTTGCGACATGTATTTCTTTTCTATGATGTACCGTTGCTATAGTCATTTGTTAATCGTGGAGCCAAAGGTTCGATTTTGCTTAATGCATAGTGTGAATATGTATTTTCAATTTGAACCGAAAAGTACAGACTAAAACCTTTAAAATAGTTACTGGTGTACTTCAATTTGATAGGTGCCAAGGAAATATTTTACTACCGTTTGTGGTTATTGGTAATGGGCGAAAAGGGGAGTGTACGCACAGATGAAACAATTACACATTTATTCTATTAGGCAACTGGAAACACGAAATGAGATATACTAAGCATTAATACATTTATCTGGGTACCGCGCACGTGCATTTTGCGTCGCGCGTAGAAAACAACAGTTACACGGAATAACACACGCGATATGAGAAGGTGTACCACTCGATAAACATAGTCTGCCAAAGCGGTCTCTGAACGAGAGTGAAATAGCGACGACCTTATAAAAAGTTGACATCAATAAATTCTCACCTTTTACTGGTAAGGTTATTTACATAATCTCACCTGAGCGACTGCGAACGAAGACGTTACCACTGTTCCCACCAAAAGAATGTTATCACTGGTCATAGCCACAGCCACACAATATGGCTACCAGGAAGAAGTGGAAATACCCATAATATCCTAAAATACTATATGACGCGATGGTCGTCGATACTTCTTCCTGGTAGCCATATTGTGTGGCTGTGGCTATGACCAGTGATAACATTCTTTTGGTGGGAACAGTGGTTACGTCTTCGTTCACAGTCGCTAAGGTGAGATTATGTAAATAACCTTACCACTAAAAGGTGAGAATTTATTGATGTCAACTTTTTATAATGAGGAAAACGACGTTTTGGAGTTTCTTACTCCTTCATCATAGGGATCCTAGACGAAGGTATCATGTTGGTAGCTGGTAAATAATATGAGTACCTGTAGTACTTCTGATATTATAGAGATGTTTCATGTTAAAAATAGTATCAAAATATACATGCATTGCGTTAAGGATGACTTCAAAAGGTTTTGGGAGGGGCAGTGGGTAGCCTAATGGTTAAAGCGTTGGCTCGTCACGCCGAAGACCCGGGTTCGAATCCCCACATGGGCACAATGTGTGAAGCCCATTTCTGGTGTCCCCCGCCGTGATGTTGCTGGAATATTGCTAAAAGCGGCGTAAAACCAAACTCAGTCAGTCAGTAAGTCAAAAGGTGTTGGGAAATAACTGTTAGTTTAACAAAGGGCGGTAACTGATGTATCTGCCTGTTACACTTGGCTTATTCACTCACCTGAAAGAAAGACAAAACCAGATCCAAGTTTCAAAATAATGCAAACTGTGTTTTCTTGAGACATATTGTCACCTCGATACACAGTGAGAATTAGCTGGTAGAATGTTAAAGTACTGTTTGAGGGATAATAGAAAAAAACTCTGCCCAAACACGTCCATAGTCAACAACTACATGGAGCTGAGGGTCGTCTGCTTCACAAATATGTGATATTTCTTTACAGTTATTAATAAATGACCTGGTGTTCATTTACCCCTTTGACCTCAGAAGAATAGTATTTCGAGTTATATCCCCTTACCTTCTTGACATCTTATGTTATTTCAGTCATTCCTTATCCACCTCAAATGAATGGAATATGAACTCACTGTTTGCAACAAAGAAAGCAAATAATGTAGGAGTTTAAATCATACTTTCTCATCAAGGTAAAAAGGTGTATTTACCAACCTGATAACATGATGTTACCATGACTCAATCAATTTGTGAATCCTCTATCTAAAAACCTCTACCACAAAGTGCAGGTTTTGAATATATAACTGATCAGCAAAAAAATAGGAGTGTATATTAGTGTACTAATTTCCTTAATTATCATAGAATAATAGTTTTCATTAACTTCTAGTTCAGAGTCTTTGGAAAAGTAATAAATGAATATGCATTCCCAACGTTAAGGTTAAATGTTTTCTGTCAAGTATGATGCTATGATGTTGGTTGTATATCAAACATATGTTGTATGTATCCTTTTATCTTCATAATATTTTAACATATTTTACAAGAAAAAGAAGATAATTTGACGAGGATTTATCATTATTCAGCTATTCACATACCCGTGTTTCACCGAATCCTTCCAACCAATTCAATTTGTTTGTCGTTTCACACCGCACCCAGCTATATTGAAGCCATATGGCATGGGTTTGCAAATAAGTTTGTTGAGACCAGTCAGTCCAGTGACTGCCACCATGGGCATCGTACTACGCATTTTGGATATGATGACATGCATCAACCAACTCGGAGAACCTGAGCAATTTATCATGTTAGTCACCTCTTATGAAAAGCGTGCATAGGTTAACCAATGATCTTCAGGGATATGATTTTTTTCATATTACCATGATAACCTCAAGTTATATATTGGTAATCACACAGTGAGCCAAATCCAGCAAACTCTGTGTGTTGTTGTTTTTTTACAGATGAATTCTATATATACATCACAACAGGTTTAGGTTGTGTTACCACTGACAACAGAGATAAAAAAAAAAATTCACACACATGTCTGTAAAATATTTGTGCATGCAAGCAATCATTTACACAATCATTTTCAAAGCTTGAAATATATACACGCTGTGACCATAAGGCTACATGTAGCACAATACCATACGACCATCTTAGTTTGCAGTCCAGTTTGCCTTAGCCCTCTGATGTTTACTGCAGTGGTAAACATGGTAAGTGCATATTCGCATCTTAACAAACATATATCATTATCAAAAGTATTTTAAAATCTTAAGGGCACTTAACAGATCAATCTGACCACCCAAGAGGATGTGTTTCATAGCATTACATGACATATGTATTTTAATACTTATGTACAATGGCTGAATAAAGTCATGCATGTGTAATGTAATATCAAAGTACACTTGCACCACCATACAAAAATATCAGATAAAATTCAAGAAGAAATTCACACATTGCATAACAATACTGTCACATTTCGCGCACCGCATCAGCTCCCGGCCGTACTGAATAACATGAATGCATCCTAATCGGCGTAATACGATAGAAATACACTGCAGGTTTAAAAGTGTGATCTTCACACATCTAGTGTCTATGAACAGTCATCCGAAATATCTCTGGTTTGAGGGATAGGTTTCATGCTGGCCACCAGAGGAATCTAAATACAGCTCGATGTTTCCGTTCGACCTTGACCTGGTGAAACATCGCTTCGATATCCCCCATGATAGCAAATTGTCCCTCTCGGAAACGCTGAAGTACTCCGATTAGCTTATAAGTGAGATCCGGTCCTTGAAGTACTTCTTCGTTAAGGCTTGTCCTCAAGTACTTTGCTGAACAATCAAACACGATTCACACTTTATCCAGCTTCTTGTCGCTTGTAACGGGATGATGCGGCAGATATCACACGGGTCTTTCAGTTGTAATTTCATCATCGTCAACCTTTTCTGCATGTCTGTGACATATTTGTGCATGCAAGCAATCATTTACACAATCATATTCAAAGCTTGAAATAGATACACGCTGTGACCATAAGGCTATATGTAGCACAATACCATACGACCATCGTAGTTTGCAGTCCAGTTTGCCTTAGCCCTCTGATGTTTACTGCAGTGGTAAACATGGTAAGTGCATATTCGCATCTTAACAAACATATATCATTATCAAAAGTATTTTAAAATCTTAAGGGCACTTAACAGATCAATCTGACCACCCAAGAGGGTGTGTTTGATAGAATTACATGACATATGTATCTTCTTGTTTTGGTAACATCATGTTGATATATATTTCATATTGCAGACCATATACTATCTAGCTATTATATTCTGATTTTCATTCAACAGTTCGCGAAGAAAACTTTAGCGTTATGTCTGTTTGTTAGGAAATAACATCAAAAATGTTTTTAAAATCAAATATGTCTTTGATGACATACATTTGAATTTAACCCCATAATCATTCCATGTAGATATGTGTATGCATTTATTTATATTTTTACAAATTTAACAGATAATACTTATGTACAATGGCTGAATAAAGTCATGCATGTGTAATGTAATATTAAAGTACACATGCACCACCATACAAAAATATCAGATACAATTCACGAAGAAATTCACACATTGCATAACAATACTGTCACATTTCGCGCACCGCATCAGTTCCCGGCCGTATTGAATAACATGAATGCAGCCTAATCGGCGTAATACGATAGAAATACACTGAAGGTTTAAAAGTGTGATCTTCACACACCTAATAACAGACTTAAATTGCCGACTGTAAAACGTCAACAAAACGACAAAACTTGACATAAAAACGGTCAAGCCAGCTTCGCTTCGAATGGTCACGGCGGGGAAAGACTTCCGCCCGTGTCAGCTACCCCCTCCCCTCCTCCCCCACATTCCCCTTACATTTCAATCTAGTCAAATCATATCAACAGAATATATTTTCCTTATCTGGTAAGGATGAGTTTTGGCCTGTTTTTTTACTTGTATCTGAACATAGTTACATTCATGTCCACATTCTAAAAATGTTACTCAAAGAATTACATGTATATATTTTTGTTAAAGTTGACTTTTAAGACACATTTTTCGTTTGATCGGGCTGGAATTATTGCTATCGGCGACATTTTCTTCCGTCGGGACATGAGAAATTCGGACGTCCTTCGTTGTCAGTATTACTGCTATTATAAATACAATTTAAGGTATACATACAGTTATTAATAATAAGAAAATAGAACAAGACGTTTATATTGGTGACTATTTGAAAGTTGATGACATCCTCATGTAATGTTTCCTTGCCCTGTAGGAGGGAAGGCTTCTGGTAACTTTGACAGAGAGAGCACTCTTTGGGTTTCTATAAACTTTGAGTGCATTAAAGTAAACAGAGACTGAATTAATCTTAATGTGTTTTAACATATGTCAAATTCTGTAGCGTATGCGAGTGAGTTGAATTTAAGCCAGCTTTGTCGCAATGTTGACACTTTCTAAGTGAGCAACTAGCTCTACTGCGCAGTACCTTTACAATAGGTCGCGTGTTATTCAACTATCTGACATTGAGCGACGTTCTCGTTTAGCTCTTGGTTTAATGATCACACACTTCCCTTGCAATGTTATATATTGATTCTTATGAAAGGCTTTAGCAGCCGCACGCTGGCGTAAGTGAGCGATTTTCTCCCTTTCGTGAACATCTCTACTGTGCACGGCTTGGTAGCCTAGTGGCTAAAGCGTCCGCTCGTTACGCCGAAGAACCGAGTTCCATTGACCGCATGGGTACAACGTGTGAAGCCCATTGCTGGAATATTGCTAAAAGTAATGTAAAACTGAGTGCAGCACAGTATCTATTCAAAGGTTGCTCTGTATGAAATATATGCTTCATGCCATTTTGTGCAGCGGTTTGCGGTTCTACAAGGTGGTTTGTTGCTTTGACCTTTATATTTCTTCTTTTTCTTCTTACCCGTGAAGGTTCGGGTTAGAATATTGATCTTCAGTAACCCGTGCTTGTCGTAAGAGGCGACTAATGGGATCGGGTGGTCAGGCTCACTGACTTGGTTGACACATGTCATCGGTTCCCAATTTCGCAGATGGATGCTCATGCTGTTGATCACTGGATTGTCTGGTCCAGACTCGATTATTTACAGACCGCTGCCATATAGCTGGAATATTGCTGAGTGCGGCATAAAACTAAACTCACTCACTCTCTATTCTTCTTCTTTGTCATGGGTAATCCTGATGAACAAGGATTGATGATAATTGATGATTCCGCCATTATTGAACGATATAACACCATAGGCAGATCCAGAGGGGGGTGTATAGGTCCCTAGTACAGAACCATTCTAAGAATTATAAGAGACAATTTGTCATATAATAGTATCACAACAGTAAAATACCATGAAAAATTATATATCATCCACAGCAGCTTTTGGCAAATAAAAAAAACCCAGACATTAACATCGGTAAACATAAAACAAAACTTCTCGATTTCAGGCATATTTTTAAAAAAAAACACATCTAGTTTTAACAATGCACTCATTGAAAAGACTTTCCTTGATATCGTCATATAATACGCAGTGAAATAAAACATGAACCTCATCTTCTACACAACCTTTACAATAAAAACAATTTCTGTTTTGTACAGGGATACCTTCATGTTGACCCGTTTCAATTTTAATTGGACTGACTGACTGAGTTTGGTTTTACGCTGCTTTTAGCAATATTCCAGCAATATCACGGCGGGGGACACCAGAAATGGGAATTTTAATTGGAGCCACACCACACCTAAACCGGACAAGAGCCAACCTGTAACCTCTTAAAACATTCCTTAAAACATTGTCTTCTGTTCTATCATCTTGTTTAAAACACGTTTAAGCTCTTAGTTTGTTAAGACCACTTTGCCAATTTATAACAAAGTCATTCACACACACACATGTACATAGTCACACACAAACGATTTAGCAATTTTATTTGGAACATTTAGCAGATATCCTAAACCAATATCATGAAACTTCTTTCGTATCCTTCTATGCCAACTTTTAGATCTATTCATATCAAACCTTTCAGCCCAATGAAAAACGTACTGATATCGTTAACAGCGGCGTAAAACTAAACTCACTCACTCATTCAGAAAGTGAATTCAACCTTTGCCCCGATGCTGCACTAAAACAATAAAGACGTTGAAGTTCTCAAAGACTTCATGGTTGATAACACACAGTGAAACATGAATCAATTTTGCTCTGTGGTGTCAGGTGAAGTAACGTGAGTATAATCCTCCACAGGATTATATATATGGCGTCCTGCATGTGTTATACTAGTGATGCATGTGTTTAGTCAAACTATGACATGAGATGTGTCGCTGAAATTCAACTCTGATGGTTGATAAGGTCGAAAGTCTGTGTTATAAGAAGTTGGGGATAAATCAGCAGCTGCTAACTACAAACCAATATCACTAACAGAGCACATTCTCTATAGCGCTAGGGGCGGTGGGGTAGCCCAGTGGTTAAAGCGTTCTCTCATCACGCCGAAGAGTTGAGTTGAGTTGAGTTGGGTTTTGCGTCACATCGGCATTATTCCAGCCATATAGTGACGAGAACAAGTTTGGATTAATAAACATTGTAAGTACATCCTCGGAATGAGTTTTATTTCAAAAACATATATTCATTACATTGTCATTTAAAAGCAGAAATAGTCATAGCATCAAAATTAAAGGCAGGCAATTTGTTAATCACATTTCACAATTACCATTTATGATAGTTACATTTCACAGTTACAATTTATTATACAGATCAACTTCCCTCAGGTAGTTCACTATCAGATGAGCGCTCACGCGGGAGAACAGATCTTTTAGGTTTGTTGCATCATAATGTGAGTCCTTTGCAGACGATAAGTCCACGCATTCAAGCAGAATATGCTTGATGGTGAAAACCTCATCGCAAGAGGCACACATGGGGGGTCCATCCACATCCGTTTTCAGCAGATAGTCATGAGTAAGTCGACTGTGGCCAATACGACATCGTCGTAAAATTACCTCATCACGTCTTGACTGACAACCCAAGTAAGTATAACCAATTGCTGGTTTCAATTCATACAGTTTATTTCTTCCTACTTGAGTGTCCCATCGTTTTTGCATGAGGTCCCGAGTATAGCTTTTGATAGTGGGTTTGAAATCACTGTATGGGATCAGCAGTGGAGATAAGGGCTTGTCAAGAGCTGCTTTTGCTGCAGCATCGGCTTTTGTGTTACCTGCTATGCCGACGCGACCCAGCAACCAGCAGAGGACGATGTCACATTGGCCAGTAGAGAGGTCGTTGTAAAGTTCCAAAATGTCCAGAATGATTGGGTGACTTGAAGTAACATTTTGAAGTGCTTGAAGGCAAGATAATGAATCTGTTAAAACGATTAAGGGGTGTCATACTTGGAACGTAACTGGATGTATTCCTGTTGGAACACCAAGGGATTTGTTTCAGACTTTTTGAATTTAGTGAGGGTTTAGATCGACCTGTGGTTTCACCATCTGCCAGGGTGGTGAAGACAGGAGTCGGTAAGGTGCTATGCTATTGAGATCAATTTTAGCTGAAGATATGTGTGGTTGAATTCTGATTCCAAGTGGTGGAACCAGGCTTTGCAGTTTAGGAAACAAGTTTTCATAGAGAGGGTTGACAACACAATTGTATGCTGGATTGGACTGATTTGAACGTAGTTTAGTGATATACTGCAGGGAAATTTTAGTGCGCCCTTGTTCAAGGGAAGGTTCGTTAGCCTCTGCATATAGATTGTCTACCGGAGAGGTCCTAAAAGCTCCCAGACAGAGCCTCAAGCCTTGGTGGTGGATAGAATCTATTTTTTCTAAATTGCTTTTGCAGGCTCCACCATAAACAATGGAGCCGTAGTCTAGTTTAGAGCGAACCAAAGATATGTACAAGTGAAGGAGGGTAATCTGGTCCCCTCCCCACTCTGTATTTGAAACGACTTTTAGTAAGTCCAGAGTCTTCAAGCACTTGGTTTTCAAATATTTTATGTGTGGCAAGAATGTCAGGTGGCGGTCGAATATGAGTCCCAGGAATTTGGCCTCTTCTACTACCTTGATGGGAGTACCATCTAAAGTTAGGTCTGGATCCTTGTGTGGTCTGTATTTACGACAAAATTGAATACAATTTGTTTTGGATTTTGAAAACTTAAAGCCATTTTCATTGGCCCATTTTTGGATTTTGTTAAGGCAGAGTTGTAGCTGCCTTTCTGTTGCGTGCGTGTTCTTACCACGACATGAAATATTGAAATCGTCCACGAAAAGGGACCCATCAACACAACTGTTCAGGACGTTAGTGAGGCTGTTAATTTTGATGCTAAAAAGGGTGACAGACAGCATGCTGCCTTGAGGGACGCCCTGATCTTGGTGGAAATAGTCAGACAATGTGGAACCTACCCGTACTTGAAATTGTCTGTTGTTTAAAAACTGAGATATGAACTGAGGTAATCTGCCCCTCAATCCAAATTCATGTAAATCTTTCAAGATGCCATGTTTACACGTTGTATCGTATGCGTTTTCTTAATCGAAGAAGATAGATACAGTATGTTTTTTGTTGACGATTGAATTTTTGATGAAAGTTTCCAGACGCATAAGGTGGTCAATGGTACTTCGGTTTTTTCGGAAACCACATTGGAGGTCACTAAGGAGGTTATTGGTTTCCAGGTACCAGATTAATCGATTGTCGACCATGCGCTCAATGGTTTTACAAACACAGCTAGTTGGTGATATAGAAGACCCGGGTTCGATTCCCCACATGGTTAAAATGTGTGAAGCCCATATCTGGTGTCTCCAGCCGTGATAGTTCTGGAAAACCATACTGACTCACTCACTCTATAGCTCTATAGTACGCCACTTAGAAAATCCTCACATGTTATCTGACACACAGCATGGTTTCAGGAGCCGTCGTTCTTGTGAAACCCAGTTAGTCCAGACCATTCATCATGCAGTTTGCTCAAAGCCTCGACCAGGGGAAGCAGTTAGACTTGGTACTGCTAGATTTCTCAAAAGCCTTGATAAAGTCACGCACCAACGTCTCCTACTCGGGTTGCACCACTACAGTATCCATGGCAACATATTCTAGAAGAACAAAAAACAAACAGTTGTTCTTGATGGGAAATAATTCCTCTGAAGCTCGCGTATTATCTGGTGTTTCGCAGCGCATGGGTTTTGACCCACTTCGCTTTCTTATTTATATCAACGACCTACCAAATTGTAGCCTCTTACAATTATGCAGCACTTGTTATTTCTATTGTTATAATGTTAATCTGCTGCTTGTAACAACATACTATGTACATGTATATATGCTTCTCAACATTTGGTTGTACATGTAGTTCCTTTTAGCTTGATAACGGTGTAAGAATTTACATCGAAACGTAGCTCAATGCAATAAACAATAAGTTGTCATCCATACAGTTGTATGTTTCATTTTTGACACACCAACTTCTAGAATGCCGAGCAAACAGATTTATTCGTAATAACGTTATCAGGTAGTAACATAGCTGGCCCGTCTTGGCCAAGCTTTTAGGTAAACCCAGTCTGAGGGTTTGGAAAAATCCTCAGCCTTTACCCTACTCGCCCGACAGATTTTGTGAACGTGCGTGTCATGCTATGTACCTGCAAGGCTCACAACAATGCCGTGTAATTAAACATATAATGGAGCACCCCTACACTTAATTTTGTACTGTACCAGAATAGCTGAATACTCCCAGTTTGTCTACTCTTTGAAATACACTAATTAGGGAGATTCCCAGGGACTACCCGTAATGGAATCATTAGAAGCTAAGTGAATCAGGGATCTTGTAATCATTCATTGTTTGTTTTGATATTTGGAGATAACTCCTCTACTCTGATTAAAACGTTGTATATTTAAAGTACAGGTTGTTTGTTTTGGAAACCTCTGTCCAGTGTGAAGTCATCCTTATATAGACACAGAAGCAAGACCACTCCTGCATTGGCTGAACAACAAAGATATGTCCCCCTTCAAGGAAGATGGACTGTATATTTAATTAGCATATCCGATTACGTCACATTTGTAGACATGTCTCTCTTCCCGACCAGCTCTACTGCGCACTGGCTTTACAATGGATCGCGTGTTATTCGGGCAGCCTACACCGAGGAAGGTATTGAAGTCAAGCATGTAACTCAAACTCGACCCCTTTACACACTCCTTCTGAGGTGGTGGGTGTATATTGCATGAATACATTGTGGGCATGATGATATTCACAACTATCATTGTCGATAATGTAGTAATTAGCTAGTAACATAGCTGGCCCGTCATGGCCCAGCATTTAGGTAATCCCAGTTTGCGGGATATAAAGCTCCTCAGCCTTTTAAACTACTCGCCCTGTTCGCAGTTGACACATCACTTAATGCCATAATAAACGATCCTGCTGAAACTGTCCTGTGTTTTAATAATGATCTACGCAAAATTTCTGATTGGGCTGACAAATGCAAGTTACATTTAATCACAATAAAACAGATTCTACCCAGTTTTCTAATAAAATACAGCCCAACCCAAAACAAAATTTAATAATGAAGGATAATATTATTACTGACGTTAATAGTTATAAAACATTGGTCCCAACTTGACAGAATAATTGTTCCTGGACTGACCATGTTAATTGTGTCGCTAAAAATGCTGCACCCACGGTAAACACGGCTTTTGAGGTTTTAAATATCGCCTCTCACGTAAAACCATACAAAAATGTACCAACAGTTTATTTTGCCTATTCTCGATTATTGTTGTCACATTTGGTACAATTGTACCAAACAGCGCCATATAGCTGGAATATTGCTGAGAGCGGTGTAAAACAAAACAAAACTCACTTGTATCAAACAGCAAACACTTGGAAAACTTCATCTCGATGCACTTAGAACTATTCACGGTGCTGTTCGCGGTACCACCCAAAACAGAATTTATGATGAGACCAATTTCCAACAACTATGCACACGAAGATACATAATAAAAAAACTAACAATTTTTAATAAAATGAATAACAATTCAACTCCAAAATATTTGAGTAATCTCGCCCCTCCTTAGGAAATTATGCCAAGTCATTTCTCCCAGATACAGTAAAGTTGTGGATTTTAGCTACGAATCTCAGAGAATCGACTGCCCTGGTTAGTTTTAATATACAAATTAATGTGTCAAATGATGATAGTCACAACTACTTTAATTTAAATTCTGGATCAAGATTTTTCAGATTATCCATTCACGCCTCGGGCTTGGTTGCAGCGATCTAAACACGCATAAATATGAACGATTTATATCTTCAATTCCTTCTGGTGCTTGTGGTTGTTGTTATGAAAATCCAAGTCACTATTTCTTTTCATGCGTTAATTACACTGTTATAAGAAATAAAAGGTGCCTTATGCTACAGGATATGACATTAATTCATTACTATGCTTCCGCTCTAAAGGATCTACTAAAGATAATCTTGAAATATTAGTATCTATCCATTCTTTCATTATATTGTCAGGCAGATTTCTGTTGCACTAACTATACCAACTAGTACTTTCCGATACTAAGAGTTCTAATGTTATAAGCAGAAAGCTAAATGTTTTTTGTTAATTACATGTTTTTCTCCTCATCATTGTTTTGTTTATACTTTGTTTGAACCTCGGCGTGGTATTCAGATAAGCAACATACTGCTTGTTTACCAATCCGGTTCCACTTTTGGAAATAAATATGTTTAAACCACTCGCCCGACACATTTTGTCAATGTGCGTGTCATATCATCCACCGGCAGACACAGCTTGTCAGGCAGTTCAGTGCATTACGTGATATACTGCCAGTAGTATTTCAGGATATTATGGGTATTTCCACATCTTCCTGGTAGCCATATTGTGTGGCTGTAGGTATGACATTCTTCTAGTGTGAACAGTGGTAACGTGATTACCGCTAAGGTGAGATTATTAAATAAATTAACTAATAAAAGGTTGAAATTTATGGATATCAACTTTTTATTATGAGGAATACGACGTTTTGGAGTTTCTTCTTCTTACTGTCAATCATCGTGTGAAAGAAAAACTACGAAGCAGTGAGCTATCTGTGGAGGTAGGGCGGTAATCAATTTTGTACACATGGGCTCATTCATTTTATAGGGATAGAGAACTGTGGCAATGGGCCATTTTCAGGATTATTAGCTATTTTCTGAATTTGGAATGGGCCACTGCCCTTGTATCAATAGTAAACTTAAAGCTTTAATGGGACATTTTTTATTATCCCCCGCAACGCGTTTTGCGGAGGGTATTAAAATGGACTCCGTCCGTGCGTCCGTCCGTCCGTCCTTCCGTGCACATTTGTCTTTTCCGGAGCAGAACTCTAAAACTGTTCACTATTTCTTCACCAAACTTTGCACATAGATAGATCTGGTGGTGTACTGGTGCCTTTCTGTAGTTTTGGAATTCTCAATAAAATATTTTTGGCGTTTCCGTGGCAACATGTTTTGACTTAGCCTGAAATTGGTGGTAGTACACTTTCCCCGAGCTGAACTCTAAAACCGGTCAATGTTTCTTCACCAAACGTGGCACATAGATTGATCTGGTGGTGTACTGGTGCCTTTTGGTAGTTTTGGAATTCTGAAAAAAATATTTTTGACTTTTCCGTGGCAACAAGTTTGACTTGGCCTGAAATTGGTGGTAGTGCTCTTTTCCGTAGCTGAACTCTAAAACCGTTCACTATTTCTTCACCAAACTTGGCACATAGATTGGTCTGGTGGTGTACTGGTTCCTTTTTGGTAGTTTTGGAGTTCTGAATAGCTTATTTTTGGCGTATCCATGGCAACAAGTTTGACTAAAACAGAAATTGGTGGTAGTGCACTTTTCCGGAGGAGAACTCTAAAACCGTTCAATGTTTCTTCACCAAACGTGGCACATACATAGATCTGGTGGTGTACATGTCCCTTTTGGTAGTTTTGGATTTCCGACAAAATATTTTTCGCATTTCCATGGCAACAAGTTTAACATAGACTGAAATTGGTGATAGTGCTCCTTTCTGGAGCAGAACTCTAAAACCTTTTAATACTCTCCTTCCATTTTTCTATATACACACATAAATATTTGACATAATCATAACTCGTAGACATAATCATGAAGAGTATTTTGCCATTGCGGGGGATATTGATGACTTTGTCTTCTTGTTGTAATGAGCAAAATGGTCCATGGCCCCTGCCTTTCCTAATCCCTGAGGGGGGTGTCATAACTTGCACATAAATTTAGGGGGGTCATTGACATTATGTCCGTTTCTCCAAATAAACTCATCATCATCATTATCATCACACTCCCGCCATAAATTATGAGCGGTCCCTACGGCATGCAGATTGTAAGAATGTAGTGTTTATTCCTTTTATAGAACATTCATCACATCAAAACGAAATCGGCACCAATGGTGGCCACTTAACAATGGAAGCCAGTAATTAATTTAATTGGCGCTGATTGGTAATGCCAATAAAGAAAGAGAAGCTAGGGGCACGAGTCGCTACTTGATTTGTCCCGGAAATAACACGAGTTGGTCACGAATGGACCATCTCGTGTTATTCGGGTCAAGCAGAATGGCGGTATTTTACGGATAGAGGTGAGTGCATTCGTATCCAACTCGTGTTATTCCGGGACAAGCGGAATAGCGACTCGTGCTACTCTGAAAGGATTTCATATTTGCGCATGAACATCAGAACTACATTAAACAAGAACGATAACTCCATTCCTGTTTGATTCCAATGGTACTTTTTTTATCACAGAAGCACTCGTACATTATATTGCTGTTGTTTTTGTTTGTTTTGTTTTGTTTTTGTTTTTGTTGATGTTTTTATTTGTTTGTTTGTTGTTGTTGTTTTATTTTATCTATTTTTTATTTATTTATTTATTTTTATTTATTTATTTATTTTATATTTATTTATTTATTTATTTATTTATTTATCTATTTATTTATTTATTTATTTATTTATTTATTTTTATTTTTTTGGGGTGGGGGTGGGGGCGTTTGTTTTTATTTTTCGCATTTATATATTTCAATTTATGTAGTTAATATATGAAAGTGAAATATCTGTTAAACTAAGTTCGGCCTGACTACAGTCTCAGTGGTAGGGAGATAGGAAACGTAGAAAAGGGACTTTACTGAGGACAGATTAGTGCAGAAATGAGCAATGTGATTTTTTCTCAGTCATGGCTTTATGCAGATTTATGTGCGATGATATTGTATTACAAAGGACTCTTTTTAAATGCCCATTTGGTAATTAACCTTAGCTTCATTATAAACGATAGCTGACATAAAAAATAATAACTTTAACACTGAAACTATTAAGGATGTAGCTGCCATGGAGTCTCACTATCACTATAACAGGAAACAGGTAGGTGTCGTCTCAAAAGCAAAACCAGGACAGGTGTCGCAGACGGTGGTTGAGGTCGGGCTGGGGGAAATAGAGATATCAGCTGAGATAAAATAATCCTTTAGGCGAATTAAACTGGGGAAAAAACGGCATGTCATAACAATTTACAAATAATTTCCAATCCTGTCGATCCTTTGTTGGTGATGCCATCTATATATTTTGAGACATTTCATACGATGGCTGATATAAACTTGTCTATGGGTATCTTATTACAACATAAACTTTATGAAAGAAAGACACGTAAGATGTTAATTAATAGATGAAACATATTCAACACACATAAATTAAAAAAGCATAAAATATCTTTGAGATGACCCCTTGTCATCTCAGCACATGCATTTTATGCCAGGTGCGTCGACGGTTCGTCGTCAAACCTGGCTCAGCGACCTACTTGCCATCTATAGTCTGATCTATTGTTTTCAGCAGCCATTCGTATTCTTTTTGCCCGATTTTACGAGTAAACATGCTTTTCTGGATATCCTATTACGCATCCCACTGAACGCCCAGTTAGGCCGATGTGGGTTGTCGACGAATACTATTTGCAACTGTGTAAATTTTAGGGATACAGAGTGACAGCCTAAAAACAGTTTTTTTTCTATTTCCGACAGTACTTTAGTGATGTCTTTTACATCCAGTGACTCGTGACTAAGCACATGCAACCTGGGCTTGTCACGGTACACACCATGGATCATTGATGGTTAAAGCAAGACAGTTTCGTCCTCAAATGGAAGGTGCGATTGGAGGCCTGTTGACAGAGGGAGAATCGATCGTGAGTTCCATCATTATGAGGAATTATTCCTTTCGTAAGAGTTTGGAATACAGCAATGTGCAGTGAATTAAACCACACCAAACCGTACGCCATCCATAGTTATATACTATAACAGGGTATTCACCCACTACAAGTATTACTGAAATTATTGAATTCAGTTGCTAAATTGACACAATCAGAGATATATTATGTTTCTTACATTTTACAACATTAAATACAGGACAAAAATAAATCAACGAGGAAGCCAGTCTTGTTTAAAACAGTGAAAGTCACAATTAAACAATCACTGCCTAGATCTACTTTTTTTCTAAATGTGTCTCAATTTACCAGTTGGTATGATTTTCCATTATTTCAGGCCTCGACCACAGAAGATCAAGGTGTCCCAAGTGAAGAGAGGACAGGTATTATAGAAGTTCTTATAATTATTGAAAGGATAATAGATATTTAGTGGCACAACATTGTCTCATGGCCATTCCTAATATCATACCAAAGATGTTTTGAAAGCACAACTAGTAAACAAACAACTTATAGATTACAGTGTTCCAGAAACACTTGAAAAGTTCTGTAACAGTGCCATTCATGATACATCCAATTCTGTGTCTATTCCCAAAGTTAATTTTCTGATTTATAGGTAAGCACATTATCACGTATGCAATACATATAATATTGAAGTGCAATTATAGAATAGGTGCAATCGCCCATTGGAAAATCCATGAACCCAGTTGTAATTCCAATGGAGACAACTTATTTTGAAGTGTCAGAAATCATGTCACGGAACCAGAAAATTTAGACCCAGAGGCTTCGAACAACCTCCACCTTTGAAGCCAGTGTAGTGATCGTCATGGTTATGAAAGATAGTTACAAATTGTGACTTATTCTCCACTGACCTCAATAGTTTAGTTGTGAGAATATAAACATTAAACATGTACTATGGAACAATTCTCCAATGAAACTTACATGGTCTGCTTCATGCCAGTTGTCATCTACATGGTTGGTGCAAGTAAACACGCCGACGAAGTGGAAGCATCATTCAGAAACAACGGTAGAAGTATACAGCGACTCCAGTATGACAGTAAGTACACTTTTGTTGAACAAATGCTTAACAATAATCAAGTCATTATGATCGCATATGGACTATCCGGACATGTCATGTTTATAGTTTGTATTTGTTGTTTCGTTTAGGATGAACCTTTATTTGGTTCATGCGTGTATATTTTTCTACTAGATAATTAACTATACGTATATTTTAAAGCAATGGAATGTGGTCACATAACATTTGGTTTGTTGCTCCGCGCTGCATTATACAGTCTTCCGGCTGAAAGTCGGCGGTGTGTGAATTATCTGTACCACACAATTCAGAGTCTGACATCCTCAGCATCGATCTACGAAACTGGGATACGATGACATGCCTTATCAAAATCAGCGATCCTGATCTCCCGATCCAGTTAGTCGTCTATTACAAGCTTAAGTAACGAAAGATCAACTCTAACCTGATTTTTCTGGGATCAATAGAATTGAGAATGTGTCCTTATATTTTCTGCAGATGCCGAGACATTCAAAGAGGCCATCAATACAGACTGTTCACGTATGATTGTCCTGATTGAGGAACAGTTTTCTAAACTGTTGGAAGATGAATACAGGATCTGCAAAAGTACTCTTAAAGGTGACAAACCTTTCTTTCGAACTCTAAACCTCCAGGAATATTACTAATTCCTGAGCTGTGCCATCCCACCTACGCAATAGGCTCACCCTTGAAGTCATGTAAACATATGTAGGTTATGATTTGGTATTCAGACGAAAATGTTGTAGTGGATATGTGTCTTATTGTTATGTTATACTTGGATTTGAATGCTTGTTACGTTATTTCCAGAAAGACGATTTCTGTAGCTAATATCATGCAAACATGGTTTCCTTTATTGCGTCCAGTTTATATTTTGCCAACACTAGATGAATCTTTAATATATAAATATTGTGACAACTTCGCATTTGTATTTGTGGTAACATCTTTTGAGTTGTATGACGGGTGCTCTATGAAAGAAAGTATACCTGGAATGACAAGAATGGCTGGAGCTAGCAGAAATGGTGCGGCATGAAATGTTGAAGGCTTCCCTAAAGTCTTGTGTTTTGTCTCCGAATATTTATTTTGATTTGGCGAATCCTTTCAGAAATTCGGAAGCATAGCGAAATGCCCACGGAAATGATATACTTGCTTTTCGCAGAGGTGACTTGTAACCCAATGCCTTGCTTCAAGTCTTATCTATCAACCAGTATTTCTTTTAAAATGACTGAAAGTCCTCGGACCGTTTCCTGAACATTGTTCAGTCACCGAATTGTAGAGTAACTGTTACTGAGCTGATTCGCATTACCACTCCCACTTTAAAGAGCCTTTCAAATCCTCGAGTCTCCAGTCACAAGGGTTCAGCTTGTAGGAACGTTTGAAGGTTTAAGTATCAGGTTCTTCACTGTATCATCAAATATAGATACATAAAGCTGGATTGAAGGCTGCATCTTGAAACTAATTTAAAGTTGCAAAATATTGAATTAAGTACTGTATGCATGTACTTTATCTCAAACGTGTACTGTTTGGAGAACTGTTTGACTGGTTCGCTTATTGTTTAACGCTACCCTCAGCGCAGTATTCCAGCTATATGTTCTGTTAATAATCAAGTCTGGACCAAACAATCCAGTGATCAATAGTATGAGCATCAATCTATACAATGGTAATACGATGACATGTGTCAACCAAATCAAGGAGCGTGACCAGCCGATTCCGTCAGTCGCCATTCACGACAAGCATGGGTTCCTGAAGACCAATTCAGACCCGGATCTTCACGGGTGAGAATTGTTTGAACGTGAACACCTAAGCATACATTTTATAATTTCATCTTTCACCCTGGCTCATGATATTGTTGTTAATTACAGATCTTGTAGAAGCTGGAAAGGATGTTCAATTAATCAGTGTTTTGGACAATAAGGAAACCCATCTGGAAGTGAAGTATAAGCTTCCTGAAGCCATGAGAGAAAACTTTGTTCATCATACGCAGATTCCCAAAAGTACCAATGGCTATGTGGCTCTTGAGGGTAGGTTCTTGTAAATGTCTACACTAACTACTTATCTCTTCATTCTCCCGAAATCATCTTCCTGCACTGTGTTCATCAAGAACAGAAAAAACACCTCACCTTGCGAGCGAACGGGCACATTCGTCACCATTTGCACCTTTCCGTAACCTCCAAGAAGACTCGTCCCCCCTATCGATGCTTATGTGCGAAAATACGACAAACCAATCAGAACGCGCGTAATGAGTTTGGTGCTTTGATAAACATAATCCCCAGTACTTAAATCGATTATGGCATTATGTGTTTGTTAATCATGAAATATATATATCACCATATTGAAAGTACAAAGAACGTAGCTAACAGAACTGTGTTGTCTCGTGTAGATTTTAGTAAGGATAATGCGGTTGATGGTGAGAGATTGAAATACACTCACGTGAGTTTCTTGACATAACGGCTTTCATGGGTCCAACTGAGTGTATTTTCTGACAATCCTGCGCTCTTGTTTTGGAGATTGTATGTGCGCTTCCAACAATGTTAGGATATGGAATTATAAATCGCTACGAGTTTCAAATCAGTAATATTAGATCTGTATGTAACCTATCAACTTTAACATAGGGCTTATATTTCACATCTCTGGGGATGTTTTAGTCTCACTTTTGTTTGGTCATTCATATTTTTTTCCGCGAATTCATTTAAAATTCCACAAGGGTATGACAGCAAGGATACACGAATGTTCAGTTTGAGAAATATTTTAAAGTCATTTCGGAGATAAACATACTGTGTTGGAAAATCAGAGGTTTATAACGAAATTAAAATAGCTCTAAATCTGATTTAAAACCGAACGCGTAGCTAGCATACCACTGGAAGGTGCTTCTCTTTGGTATTTCTACAGCCAATTCGTTGTTTCAGTGGGTGGCCAATCAACCATGGCTCGTCTTTACAAAAAGGATATCCGTTGCATCTTTTATCTTGACGATGGAATTAAGCTCAGTAAATTAACAGAAGTAAGATCTTTTGGCCTCTCAAGATTTTAAGTTCTTAGGGAACATATTTCTAACATCGATGGAGAATGATATAAAGCTATCTTCCAAAAGCTCTCCACAAACAGATTCCACTCAACCAGCAATGTTATGACTCCTCATCTCAGCTCGAATTAGACTACAATTACGAGACTATTTCAAGTTTCTAGGGATCCCAAGCTTCGCCTACCACATCTTAGGAAACAAATTATATGGTGGATAGTCCAGTAGAATATCTATGGAAGAGTTTTGACCAGTTCGCAAAATCTGAAGGTTGCACAGTAGTGAAAGCTCCACCTCCACAAATAGCAGACTTCTTGATGCATGAATCTCAAGCACAATGAATTTCAAGGGTGTAAACAACGTTATGCACCTAGAGGGACTAGTCAACCGGTTTCATCACATTGTTCCGATGTGCAAGCGTTGGGTATGCCTGTGTTTGCATGAGAGGTTTTCTGTTCTTGAGGAACACAGCACAGTACTAAAAGATATGTATTTCATTATGATATTCTTCTTTGTCTTTTTCAATAGTATGTGTGCCTTTTAAGCGCCACGACATGAAGGAGATGAAATAAAATCAGATTAAGTTGGTTTTTATTTATATTTATGTGACTTAATCTGAAATTGACTTTGCAGAATGTCTGACTGTGACATTTTCAAATCCAAAACAAATTACAATTTTGAAGGATACTGCTGATGTCGCTTCTGTATATGGTTATTCTTTGACTAGAAGGAATAAGGGTTGAGAAACTTTTAATGTCATTACCAGATGACCTTACATCAGCGGCACAGGTTGGCAATAACAACCGTATTGAAGTCAAACCCGGTGCTGACAACATAGACGCACTGCAAGTGGGGACAAGTAACACATTTTCCACATCCAGTGGTGAGTTGACATTTAAGCAATGTATTCAGTCCATTGTGCCCTTCCATTATCAACCTGTTTCTGATGTAGGTTAGTTTCTACAACTAAGCATAAAAACTAGGAATAAAGGTTGAATAACTTGTAAATTTTTCCTTATCCTGACTCAAGCTTATTTCTTTTCTCCCTTCTACTTCCGACGGTTACGTGGAAACTTGAATCCCTTTGTTCCCAAGAACAGTCAAAATCTCACTCATCCAAGAAGAGCCCCGCTTTCCGGCCAAATGCCTCCCACGTGACCCTAGCCTTGTTCACCTCACTCTCTCCATTATTGCCCAAGGAGACGGTTGGGCGGTCACTATGGGTCCTTTTTTTCGGCTAATATCGTTCTTATTTCGCCCTATCAATCAAAATTAAGGCCGTGAATTGTATTAATATCCGATATATAATCACAACGGTGTATTTAATTGCACAAATTTCAATTAATTTTCGCAATTTTCTCTCTCCATTTCAGATGGTAGCATGTAAACTATGCGGGCTAGGTATATCAGCGGCTGATCCACACCCTGTGTGTTCTTCCTGCGTCAATAATTCACGTTCCTTAGTCCCATGTTGTAAATATTGTGCACTTTTATCACAATTTCAATTTAATAATTTTCTGTTTCCACGTTTACGCAAGGACATGGATAAACGAAGGGTAGCAGGATAGCTGCTGATAAGGGTGTCTCTCAAGTATCTGAGTTTGAGTTGTTGGAGAATTCTTTGAAGATTCCCTCCAGGGTCTCTCCCGTCTCTGTCGCTCTTAGAGAGACAGCTACACAGCCTCTGAACTACAGAAGCTGGTTAAGAAGAAGAGATCATCTGCGTCGTCTAACAAATCGTCAACGTCGCAATCTACATCATCATCTCGTTCTCATCATCATCTTGATTACTAGACCAACGAAATTTTGAGTTGAAGCTACATCGTTCGAGAATGCCTTGATGGCATTGGATGAAGCAGACGCATCACCGCCAGTTCTCGAACCACCGATTATCGTAAATACTTCATAGAAAACGAAGACAACCGGCTCTTCAGGGTTCGCAAACCCTGGTTTACAGAAACAACCGTCAGCAGTCCCAGCGTCGGGAGAAAAAGCAGTCGTCTCAACGCAGACCTTCTTCCATGCCATCGGAGTCCGCGAACCCATCTGTCAACAATCAACAAGCTTCACCTCAGTCTACTTATTCTAACAATGTCTCTCCACAGTTCGCGAAAGGGTTCGCAAACCAGTCAACCAGCAGTCAGTCTACTTTATCTCTACCTCCAGAGAGATAAAGAGTTCGCGAATGAGACAGACAGACAAGACAATCGTTTATTGTATTTTAGGTCACCGGCCCTTATACAAGCGAGTTACATACATTAGGACATGGTTAACTGTAAGTGCTCGTTACGACGAATAAATGCATATTTAACATAGAGAGCTAGATTGCGTAGGGTGGATTCATTATTAGTTGTTAATAAACTGGTAAAAGCTGTCAGTGGTGGTTCCGACAGATAACGTTCTGGCATATACATGTAACGTAAATCTTCATAAAATGGACAGTCAACGGTAAAATGTAGTTCATCTTCTACTGAAGAATTACATAAAGGACAAGATCTTTCAGATTTTGGGATGGACAGTTTTCTGCCTCAAACCTGTCCTATATTTGACAAATATATTTCTGTTACACTTAAAAGTAAGTTTAGATAAATACAGTTCAGGTTGTAATAGGTTTTTAAATGCTCTATATAATTCGTAACGAGAGCTGCTTTCTAGAGTGAAATGCCATTCCTGATGAAACATGTTTACCGCTCCATCACGAAATTCTTTTAAAAACATAGAGACATCACCCACGCCCTGGCTTATCCATATTAACCCATATCCATGAGAAAACAAAAGATTTCTTATATGTGATGCCCAAGATATTTTACCCATACTATCTAGATGAACCATCATATTATAAGATATGTTTGGTAGACGACTTTTATGCATTAACAGAATCTTAAACCAATATTTAAGGCATCGTATTTGCGAATTAATATACATAGGATATCTCCCGCATTCATCGTAAACCATACAATTTGGAGTAGCGGATCCAACACATAAAAACTTCTTGCAAGCCATAAGATGTAATCTCTTCAAGTAATCGCAGCGTTGAAATCCTCACACTTCCGATCCATAAATAAAATGGATTGTATCTGGGCATCAAACAGTTTGAAAAATATATTTGGAGTTAAAATTCCACATTCATGTGAGATAGATAAAATTGAGATCATTGCTTTCTTTGCACGTAGGAACAAGTCATAGACACAACTTTTTAAACTCATCGTATTTGAAAAAAAATATCCCCAGATATTTGTATTGATTAACAATAGCAACAGATTTTCCGTGAAGAAACCATTTCTCCTTAGATGCAACAGCGCCACCCCTTCTGAATATGACTATTTTAGTTTTGTCTAAATTTACGGATAGTTTCCAGTTTTCAGAATAACTTTCAAGAATATTTAGCTGATTTTGCAAACCAATAATAGTTTCAGATATCAAAATGACATTATCTGCAAATAGGAGCATAAACAGTTCTATCATATCTAGGAACATCCGTTCACCATGTTTACCCTTTTGCATAACCTCATAATAAAATTCGTTTATGAAGAATGAGAACATAATCGGACTCACAATGCATCCTTGTCGTAGTCCCATTGGGCAGTCAAAATAATCTGTTACACAAGAACCACATCGTACACAAGATTTTACATTTGAATACATTGCTTTTAACATGGTATACATTTTCCTGCTTAAACCGGCACTACGTAAGCAATACCATAATTTGTGTCTCTCTACAGAATCGAATGCTTTCTTAAAATCGACAAAAGCTACATACAGTTTGTGTTTTCGACGGGATAAACATTTCTGAATCAGTGCATACAAAGTAAAAATATGATCAGTTGTGGAGTATTGCTTCCGAAAACCAGCTTGATTCTCAGGAATCTTATGTCTCACGTTTGCCCATTTAGAGAGTCGGGTATTTAGTATAGAAGTGAAGACTTTGCCGAGAATACTCATAAGAGATATTCCCCGATAATTATCGGGATTATTAAAGTCACCTTTCTTGTGAATTGGGACCATAATAGAAATTGACCAACTGCGAGGAAATACTCCTTTTGTGAATAAACTATTGAAGCATTTGTTGAGAAATGGAAGAATTTCGGTAATAGAACATTTAAGCATTTCAATAATGATACTATCGGGACCAGTTGCTTTTCCACATTTCAATTGTGAAATTGCATTTGTGATTTCATCATCCGATATAGGCGAGTCTAGTACAAGTTCATCTACTTCATCATAGTCCCCATTAAAATCATGCGAAATTTCTAAAATGTCTTGACCATGGTCAAACTGATCGAGCACTGAATTATTTTTATCTGAAAACATTCCTGAAATGAATGAGCCACTCGGTTTTGGAAATTGAATTTTGTTGAGAGCATTTAGTTCTGATATGTCGAATTTCTTTCCAGAATTTAGACTGACAATGCATAGAATTACTGAGCCTGTTTAGTTTATTACATTTGAGTTCATGTTTAAAGTTTCTGTAACATGTCTTGTACCTATTTCGCTCTTTACAGTATGTCCGTCTGTTACTATCAGTGCGTTGACATCGAAACTTTCTTAAAGCTCTACGTACATTTCTCTTCGCCAATTTACATTCTCTGCTGAACGGTCTATATTTAGAACTGTCTTTGCACTCCTTTTTCATACATTCGGCCGATTTCAATATCGTATTAACGAGATCATTGACAGCACCATCAATATCAACCTCAAGTTTAATCAGCAGTTTTTCACCAGAATGGCCCAATTCCTGACGTAGAGCATTCAGAAATGTAGTACAGAATGAGTCATTCCAAAATATCTTATCAGTAATGGTTGGGTTGTTATAGGACACATTTGATGTAGGGGTCATTTTGGGGAAGCTACAGGATAACTCGAGTGGAAAATGATCTGAATCAGAGTGTTCACCGATATTAAAGTGTTGAAAATATTGGAATAATTCCGGGGAACAAATAAAGTAGTCATTTACACTACAACCTTTCTCACTACAGTATGTAAACTCACCATTTATGTCCCCGTTCACTCTACCGTTAACAATGTAAAATGTTCTCGTCACGATATGGCTGAAATATTGCCGATGTGACGTTAAATAATAACTCACTCACTCACTCTACCGTTAACTATGAATAAATGGAAAGCATAACACATATCTAGCAATATGCAAGCAAATCTATTTACCGTACTATCATGAGATTTACGATTCTCGACTGGGGTGTCTTCATCGTCACAGTATAAACCAAAGTTGTGAAAGTCCTCACTCGGACACACAATAGGATTACTGAGTTGACCAGTTCTAGCGTTCATATCTCCACATAACATCAGATGAAAGTTGCTGAACTCTGTTAAGTTATCAACTAGGAGTTGTTCAAGTTGATCAATGCTGCAACTTGAGTCACAATTATCATAATATGGTGAACCCATAGGAGGTATAAAGGTACATATGAGTTTTATATCTTTGTCGATGGAAAATATTTCTTTTGACAAATTTACACAAAGAGCGTTATCAATATGTAATTTTGACAACATACATAGTTTCTTGATGAATTCATGAATGCACAGACATACTCCACCGGATAGACGACCAAACTTGGACAGTTTAACATCAGGACAATAGAATACGTCGTATCCATCTAACCAGTTCATATTTAAATTCTCAGCAAATGTCTCTACTAAGCATATAATATTGAATTTCCTGAGATAGTAAATGAAATCTGAATCTAGGATTTTACTTTTCAAACCATTTACATTCCAGCACAGAAAAGTAAAATGTTCGTCTGCGTGGTTATCACACGATGCACCGTCAGGACTGCGTGCGGTGTCCCACGAGTTCGCGAATGTGTTGGTGAACCCATCTATGCAGATGATCTCCATTAATCAGCGTCATCAGCAAAGCAGTACGGCTCCATCTAGTTCACAAGCTTTTGTGAACACTCCGGAGAATACCAGGCTGCCGTTGGATCAAGACTTTGTGGTGAACGTTACCAGACAAGTCGTTCTGTTGCAACAACAACAACGTTCTACAGAGTTACAACATCCTCGCAGCCACTCTACTCTAACATACTCTATCAGCGACTCCATTCAAGAGGAATCAGCAGCCTCAGATGTTAGATCCATGAAGTGGAAGATGCATCCATCTACTCAGACTCAAAGGTCTTGTCATGGATCACAGATGGTCTACCAATAGCACTGCCGACGCATAACTCCAACCTGGCGGAGGCCTACTGCAGTGTGGATGAAGATCTAGATATGCTGATTATCCCTCCTATAAAGCCGATATCGAAGGTCCTGTCTAACCTCAAGTCAGCGTTCGCGAACGCTACCACATCTCATTTAATGTGAGGAAATTTCCCTTACCAAACATGGAACCATTCTTCAGGGCGCCGGACATTGATGACGACTTCCATTTCCTCAGCGACCCCAAGTCATGCAGCTATAGAGCGGAAGACAAGAAACTGGCACATCTAGACATGACTACGAGAAGGACCTTCTTCAGGTTGGCTAGATCCTGGGCCATCAACGAAGCCTTGATCAACACCTTGCAGAGACATAAACTGAAAAAATGGTCTTATCAGCACTCGTCACACAAAAGAAGGACCAGGAGTTTATGTCCGACCACCTTGCATCTACATCGTCAGGCCTGACCTTACTTGGACCCCTCTTGACCTGTAACTGGCCAGATTATTGCAGCATTTACTCTACTACGTAAACCTTGGGCAGCGCCAACTCTATTTGACGGCGGTATCCAACCAGCGTCTCAGGATGTATGGCAGGACTCAAAGGATCAAACGTTGATCAGATCCTTGCAGACTATGAACAACATGTATCGGCAGACATCACAACGAGTGCAATTCCCAATGAACTTCCCAGGCATACAGAAGGCCAGAGATAAGATGGCATAAGGATCTCAAGGGGGCAAATCTGTCTGTTTTCGTTGCTCATCTGATAACTTAAGTGGACGTTCCGGGAGAGGCCGCTCCCCGGGATTCTCCTAGTCCTCTCGTCAATGAACGACTGGTCCATTCCACCCCCAGGCATTCCAGTACAACCGTCAACCGTGGGTGGACGTCTAGGTTACTAATGGGAGAATTGGAGAATCTTAGAAGACGACTACGTCCTACAAGTGGAGCACGAAGGATACAAAATTCAGCTCAAGGCAAAACCAACTCTCACCATCAGCCTGCAGGTATACCAATACCCCGAAGGAAGCCATCGACTTGCTGCTTCCGAAAAACGCCCTACAGACCTTAGATCAACGCAGTCTCATCCCCGTTTTTATTCTCAAATTTTCCTAGTACCAGAGAAGAACTCCAAGGAGAAGTTCCGCCTCATCTACAACATGAAGCGTTTCAACCTAGACTATCTACTAAAACTGGACAAGTTCAAGACGTTGCACTTACCACAACTGCGACATCTAATCAGACCCAACGACTACCTAGCCAGTATAGAACTACAAGATACATGTACTTACCTGTACCTCCCTATACATCCGGCCTCGAGGAAGTATATTCGATTCCTGTATCAAGGGCAGCATTACTTTTGGAGTGTCATCCCCGTTGGTATTTCCTTGTCCCCTTGGCTATTTACACATATATCTAAACCCATAGTTGCGTTTCTACATCAAAGGGGATTTCACTGTGCCTTCTACCTAGACGACGGCATACAGGCGCATCAACTAGCAGATCAACTCAGACATCAACTGCAGTTTACAATCCAGATACTGACTGGCTAGTCAATCAAATGAAATCGGAACTAGAGCCATCGCAGGAGTTGCAGTTCCTCGGCATAAAGTTCCTCACCATGAACAACCCATCCAGAAGACAGGTGGTCAAGCATACAGGCATGTCTTCCAGCCGCTCTCAACTCGCCTCTACCGATAAGAGCATGCAAAGACTACTAGGCCTCCTCACGTCGGCACAGGCTCTCACACGCAGAGGAAGGTTGCAGTTTCGACCGCTTCAACGCTTCCTTCGACCTCATCTCGACATTCTGCAGAGGATATCCATCCCATAACACCTGTTCAAAGTTATATCTACTCTGGTGGACAGACAAGTCGAATGTCTGCGATGGGACTTCTTTGCAAGAGCCAGCCTACAATCTACATCTCTTCGTCGACGCATCTCTACAAGGATAGCCGCACACTTCAACGAAGAGGTCGCATCTGGATTTTGGTCACTAAAAGAAAGGACATTACACATGAATCAACTGGAATTTAAGGCGATTATCGAGGATTCACTTATTGAGGAATCAAGTCTCTATGATTCACACAGACAACTCAACAGTAGCCTGCTACATAAATCTCCAAGGCTCAACGAGATGAGCGCCTTATTGCAACTGACGTTGCAACACTTCAACCCAGCAGACAACCTTTACTTATGGATGAAACCTGTCACATTCCAGGAGCAAAGAACCTCTTAGCCAACGCCCCATCCAGACCGCTCCGACCATCACCCACAGAGTTGATGCTCCACCTGGAAGTGTTCCAACTGCTAACAATAGATCAAGGCTGTCCTCTCATAGATCTGTTTTCGACACACTTCAATCACCAGATTGTGACGTTCGTCTCTCCAGTACCAGATCCACAAGCCTGGGCTCTCGACAGTTCAGACATTTCTTGGGAAGGACTAAATGCGTACGCATTTCCGCCACCGATCCTGTTATCTCAAGTTATACACAAAATCGGTCAGACCAAAGTCCTACAACTGATTTTGGTTGCGCCCTACTGGCCAGCGAGAACTTGGTTTCCAGGCCTCCTACAGCTATTGGGAAAAACAACACTGTGTCTACCAGATTGGCCGAATCTACTGATCCACCCTTACACAAAACAACCTCACTGCAACCCAGCAGGCCTCGGACTACACACATGGAATGTATTACACACTCCTTGAGATGAAGAGGGTACTGCACCAGAGCAGCTAAGCCAGTTACACTGGCCTTAAGACGACTTGGAACCTCTACGATCATAAGTGGAAGAGGTTTGATCAGGTTGCTGCACACAAGGGATTTTTCCCCCTGTGAAAGACACACATCCTCACGTATCAGAGTACTTATGTTATCTGAGAGCTACTAGACACCTGAAAAGATTTACACTCTCAACATACTTGGCGGCGATCAGCCCCGTTATCACCATGGATACGGGGGTCAAGCTCACCAAAGTACCTGAACTCGTCGCTCTATTAAGGGCATTTAAACTAGAAGACCAGCAGCAAAAGCTTAGAGCTCCAGCATGAGACCTCAACATAGTGCTGCATCATCTTACCAGCGACGAATATGAGCCACTGAGAGACACAAATTTTGAGCTTTTAACTCAGAAAACATTATTTCTCCTAGGTCTAGCTACAGCGGTTATAATGTCAGAAATACACGCCCTCGACTACGGACGAACCAGGTTCGACTCAGGAGAGTACGATGCAGTCCACCTGGGTCTCAGACAGGACTTCATAGCAAAGAATCAGCTACGAGGTCAACCGGATCAACACTTCCACGTACCGGCATTGTCTATGGTCCTTGGACCACACTATACAGAAGATCTGTCCCTGGGCCCAGTCAGAGCTTTAAAAATCTACATAGAACGGACTGCTACAAGAAGGAGGAAGTTCAAGCGTCTCTTTATCCTGCTATCACCCTGCCAAGACTATTCAAGGCTCCCGAGCTACTATCTCGTTATGGATCAGAACTGTCATCCTTCGACCCTGCAGAGCAGTTGGGCTGGATCCTCCCAGAGCCTCCAACCCACACGAAGTTAGAGCATTAACTTCAACGCTCGCACTACATGGGAATTGCTCATTATCGTCCATTATGGAAGGCTGCTTTTGGAAATCAGACACAGTGTTCTCCAACCAATATCTTCGAGACATCGCTTCAGAAGATGTATCTGGTATCCACCAGTTGGGCCCTCTGGTAGTAGCGCAACAACTCACAATTCCAGCTAGACGATAAGAAACTCACCCTTCTCACGTTGGCTTCTTCGCGCTTGGCAACTATCCCATTGCCACTGGCAGGGAGTCCATGTTCCCCTGTCTTACTAGATAAGTCAGAGCATGAGTGGTTTAGACTCAGTTTCGGTAAACGTCCTTACCTTAAAACATGGATCATTCTAGGTAACTAAACATCGAGGCGTACTAGATTATCTAAAATCCACGAAATCTGTAAGTTTTTCTTCTTTTTTTGAATAAGAGCAGAAGGTTTATTTACACCATAGGCCAAAACCAACGGTTACACAATTCATAATTGCACACTCGCGGGTGTTTGTGAATGTACATAGCTTGATATACAATAATTTAACAGAGAAATGAAGGATGGTAACCCAAGAGTAAATAATTATAACATGTCCATTGTACTTTACATTTTAAAGATATGATCAACACATTTAGCAATACTAATTAGTCGCTGTACATTAGTAGTTTGTAACATATTCACAAACTTTATCACACTAGCTTTGGTAGATAACGAATCCTTATACTTAAATATTTTGGACAAATGAGCAAGATATGGTATTCATCTTCAAGATCGTTCACACCAAAGGGACACAGCCGACCATGTAATGGTGTTTTAGTCGTAGTCCATCTGCCCTTTTCAATCATCAGTGAATGTGAACTCAATCTGAACCGTGTGAGAGCAATTCTATATTTCCTTATATCAATATGTACTAGATACTTTTAAACGATAACTTTAAACGATCTTTAGTTTGCAAACATAATCTAATTTCACTCAAGGAATTTAAATCATTCTTCCACATCTGAGAGTAAATATTATAGATACGTTGTTTAAATTCTGTTATAAATCCATGGTAATTACTCAATCCTTGAGAAACCCATAAATAACCAAAGCCAAATTTATAGAGTGTATCTCTTAATAATGTTACCCAATTTTCAATTAAATTCAGATAATGATAAGAGGGAATTGTAAATCAGTACTATATATCTATGTGCACTACACTCTAAAAGCTTCTTTCAATATTTTAAAATCCTAATCAACCTGTGGACTATCAGTGGATATGCACCTTGGTCGCCATAAAGAAATGCAGATGGTGTTGATTTCTTTACGACTAATACTTTTCATACATTTTAAATGAACTTTTTTCGACAGGTTTAGCCTCCATAAAATCCCACAATTCTATGAAAGAACTGGTACTATGACTGAATTGAATAAATTGTACTGAACATCGACCGATATATAGGGATTATTATTGAATATACGATACAGTGATCCTAACGCCTTTAGACCTTGATCAGCTAGTGTCTTTTGTGCATGAGACAATCTTCCAGATGATGACAACACTAATCCCAAATATTTAAAGGTCTCCACTACTTCTATCTCCTCGCCATTAAAAAAACATTTTTCATTCTTAGCAATTCTACCACCTTTACCAAATATCACTACTTTAGTTTTTTCAGTAGTATCAACCAATCCCCACTGATAAGAGTATTCAGATAACTTATCCAGTCCATCCTGCAAACCTTTAATATTGTTGCTAAATATAACCATGTCGTCTGCAAAAAGGAGTAACAACAAGCGAACGTAAAAAAGGCCAAACACCAAGATCCTGGGCTGGTGACAAAACATCTACAGCATCATTAACGAAAAGTGAAATTAGAATCCGCGATAAATTTTCGCCTTAACGAACTCAAAAAAAAATGAAGCAAAGAATTCTGAATAAGCATCATCTGATTGTCTAACACAAGATTTAACATCACTGTACATTTTCCAAAGTAGTGTCAAAAATTTAGAACTTATCCCCGAATGATATAACTTATACCACAATGCATTCCTATTCACATAATCGAACGCTTTACGGTAATCAACAAAAGCAAAATATAGTTTTAAACCCTTTTCAAGAGTTATATTTATAAGTCCATTTAGAACAAAGAGACATTCAACAGTGGTATAACCCTCTCTAAATCCAGCTTGTTCCTCTACGAGTATACGGTACTTATCACACCAACTTGAAACTCTTAACACTCAAGACACTTGTAAATAACTTACTGAAGCAAGATAACAATGTAACACCTCTATAATTATCTGGCAAATACTTGCTGCCCTTCTTCTGGATGGGTACAATAACTACCTAAGTCCACTCATGGGGACAATAAGCATTGATCAGTATGACATTAAATAATGCAGTTAATGTAGGAACCAGAACATCAGCACCCTAGATAAAAAAATCATTCACAATGCCATCATAACCATGACTTTTTTCTAATTTTACCTTCTGCATTGCTCTACGAACATCTACACCCTGGCACATCCATGAAGCAAACTAGGCTACTTGACCTCCTGAGTCCCTCTTTGCCCCTTTTCTGCCTGGGCGATGCTTACAGTATGCCTCATATCCGGATTATTCGTCCATGTTTCACCCAACAAAATAACGTCCTTATCCTGCAGGTGTTGTAGAAAGTCTCTATTTCCCAGTTTCCTAGTCAAGCTGCCATTGACATTCCACGTGAGCACTGACAGACCCCTAGGTGGCCGGTCCTAGGTCCGATCCCTCTCCCCGGTCACCGTGACCTCCCGCACCACCTCACCGTCCACCAGCAGGCGGCTGGGTATAGAATAGTTGTCTTCTTGCCATTTTTCCTGGACTTCTTCAAATCATCTTCTAACTTCTCTCTCGCATCTCTGACTTCACTGATACCATAGGGTTTCCCTTTCAATGTATTTGCTTGGTTTTTCACAAATTCTTTGTCCTTGAAATCCTCAAAATAAACAATAATAGGTCGTGGTTTACCAAGAGTACGCTTCCTCAACCTGTGTGCACGCCCTATTCTCAGTCTCGAAGCAGTGTCTGGAGAGATACCCATCTCCTGTGTCAAGAAGGTTACAATTAGTTTCTAACAACCCCCTTTTAACTAACTACTGAATCATACTTCAACCCATAGAAAATCAAGGTCCTTCTTCTACCCCTAGCTTCCTGGTCGACAGCTCTTAATTCCAGTTGTTTAATTCTTTCCACTAATTCAAAATAGTTCTTTTACACATTTTCTTGGGTTGCCTTCAAATCTGTGTTGATATTTGGGATTGTATTCAGTTCATTTTCAATAGCTGCAACATTATTGGACGTATGTGCAATGTTACACTGCATACTTTTCAAAAGTTCATCATGTTTATCGAGACGTTTTTTAATCCCTTCAATGTTGCTGTTTATTTTCTGCACAGAGTTATTAAGTTGCGAGAGAATTTCATTCACTTTCAACACGTCTTCACTTACTGCATCCAGCTCCACACCTCATGGCCATGATTCTTTGTGCGGTGTGCCGTCACTCTCCAACTCGCTTGGTGTAGATCCTTCTCTTTTTCTCTTACTTTTCTGCTTCCCTGTCTCTTCTGTCTCCTTTTCTGTATCGCTCATGTCGACAGTATTCCTATCGGGTTTTTTGAGCTTCTGCCATACTTGAAACAGTTTCTACCTTTCAAAATTAGAGTGTTTAGCGGAGCCAAGCTGGGACACGTGGTCCCCCAATTGGCGTCAGGATCTTTTGGAAGCCGCAAAGAAGAGTTCCCAAGGTGTATATGATCAGACGCTATTGATCAAGCAGTCACGGTGAATCCTGTTTGGTGGCTGACCTACCACCTATTCCGTCGGATTCATTAAGCAATAAGCATGAGTCAGGACAAGGGAAAATATGTACTTTTTATGATTAAATTGATATTTTATACTTATCCTGACCCATGATCTGAACACCCATTCTCACTAATGAGGTGCAATTGATGTCGCCAGCCATTTGTTCATAATCCAACAAATATTGTGCGCAGTATTTGCATTATTCACAAAGTCTTATACTCGCCCTAGACAATAAACACTGTTTCGGGTCATCTGTCCTTATATTGGCAATGCAGGAAAAGTCAAAGTTGGCAAAACGATACGTACGTTACTGTCGCCATGTCGGAGACGATTCACTGAAGTTAATACAGTCATTTTGATTTTGCAGTTTGGGTTTCAGATTGAATATGTAAAGAACAATGTACTTATTACGCTGCATTCAAATGAGAATAAGAAGGCAAACCATCCAAATCGGAATAGTTATAGAGTGTTGAAATATTGTCGCCAAACTTTGGATACATACGTTGTGTTTTTCTGGATGACAGTGTAGCAGAGTACCTTTCTGGCTTAAGTGAAGTACAGTATCAATTATTTATACTCAAAACATTTACCAATTCAATTACGACAGGCTTTAACTATAAGTATAGTTCAGTATTGAAAAAAATACTTTTCAACACCACAAACAAGATGCATAGAAATCAAGCAATACATACGTTATCATGCCAATAATTACTTCAATTTCTATAACACTTCAAGCAAAACATTTTACCAACAACAAACATTTCTAGCATCGTAAAACAGCTCATATCACGATCAGTAGTGTGTATAGATTTGCAAAAATGAAAATGAAAACCATTGAAAATATACATACGTAACCGTTACATACGTTACTAGAAAGTACGGAATTAAGTGTTCGAAACAATATGATTAGGTTTTGGCTATACCTACTTCATGTGGCGACAGTCATCGAACATCTGAAACATTTTGAGAGAGAAACCACGTCAGTTTTATGAGGTAATGTTGTTTAAAATTCAGGTGATACCATGCATAATTAAAGACGTCATGTTAAACGTGTTACAAAGTGTAATTCTTTCAAATTGTCATTGTGTGTTTTAGCTACCATCATAACAAACAGGAAAACAATGCTAAAGGCATCATTTGGTGGTCCAGTAACTGATACATACGTTATCAACGGTAACGTAGGTAACAACATTTGTTAAAGGTTTCAAACGTAAATGTCATATCATTCGAAGCCAGAAACTTTGGGTTTTTGAAAACATTCAGACTTAAACTGGCAATCAGTGTTATTTAATGTCCTTTTATTTTCACATAATGAGCTATGTGTTGGGAAAGAGATGGTCACCTCTCTGAATGATATGAAAATTGATATGAATATTTGATTGTTTAATGGGATGGAAGGATTGATGTACAAACGAAAGGTACTTTAGTAGCTTATCAGACAGAGTTTATATATCTGTAATAACATTTGGATTAGTCCTGGGTCTTTGTTATGCGAAAGAGCATAATTATAGGGTAAAGGTATGTATCGAAATGTATTATACATACGTTACTCATTTGTTTCTTATTTCAAGCGGGAAAACGTAGAGCAGAAATTCAGACAGAACATCGGTAAATTCGGAAAGCAAAAGGACCCGCCTTCCTTGAGAAAGAACGATCGAGGATACAGTCTTGTTATGTTCTTTTTTGCCAAATTTATGATGATTAATATTGATCACCCTGATATTGTCTTTATGTACTACTAAAAACTGTAAAGGAAGAAACGGTAGAATCTTGTAATCCTGAAGAAAACGATGCTAATGTGTTTTAATCGATGTTTTAGGTAAGAAAAAGTATTATTCTTCATAACAAAAATCTTATTTGAAACAATTGAAAGTTGGGCTACATACGTTACTGTTTGTACTGCAAAAAGTGACTGGTAATTTTCATGAGTTTTATGTTGTTGCAACTGGCTATCGATCAAATATTTTGCTACTCATTTTTGGGTCTACTACGCCCTCAGATTGTCGGCTAATCTAGTTATCAGGTTTGATTTTAGAATGTTTTTGCAATTTGTTGGTATTTTTTAAAAAACAACCTGAGTAATAATGATTTACAATGTGTATGTCAAAGTGCTTCTAAAGTCTTTGAGCCGACGTGTGTTACTAAATCGCCAACTCATGCGGAATACTTGAGAGGTTACTCAAATAATTTATCACATTGTCACTTAATTCTCTTGTCAGAAAAACTAGTCACGTACGTATGAGGTGATAATATTTTATAATTCAAGGTTCCACATTTAGATAACAGCTGTATGGTTATTTGTAAAATGGTGTGGCTGAAAAAGTGATGTGTAATAGAGCATATGCCAAACTGTCTAAATAAATGTTTTTGCATAGATTTTGTGCAGTTGATTTTTGACTTACGACGCTTACCCATTTGCACCTCATTAGTGAGAACGGGCGTGAAGGGCCCTCCCAACCGTCCCCTCTCAGCACTGAGGGCTTCACTGTAGGTCATAGTGCGGGCTTATTCAGGAGAGAGTGTGATGAGCAAGGCTCAGGTCGCCTGGGACCATTTTGGCGGGAAAGCGGGGCTCTACACGGGTGAGTGAAATGTTGACTGTTCTTGGGAACAAGGGATTCAAGTTTGCACGGAACCGTTGAAAGGAGAAGGGAGATAATGCAATAAGCATGAGTCAGGATAAGTAAAACATATCAATTTCATCATAAAAAATACATTTTCATCACCAGATCGTCCTCTATCAGCGGCACAGGTTGGCAACAACAACCATATTGAAGTCAAGACAGGTCCTGACAACATCGACACACAGCAAGTGGGGAGAAGTAACGCATTCTCCGTATCCAGTGGTAGGTGGGCATTTAACCAATGCATTCAGTCCATTGTGCATTATCAATCTGTTTCTGATGTAGGTTATTTTCTACAACTAAACATAACAACTAGGAATAAAAGTTTAATAACTTGTAATGTTATTACTAGATCGTCCTCTATCAGCGGCACAGGTTGGCAACAACAACCATATCGAAGTCAAGGCAGGTGCTGACAACATCGACACACAGCAAGTGGGGAGAAACAACACATTTTCCGTATCCAGTGGTAGGTGGGCATTTATGGAAACTAATGTATTCTGTCCACTGCTACCTCATGCATCAGTATGTGGTTTTGTGTATGTAATACGTCTTCAGAAGAGCATTCTAATGTTTCTTACGGATCTGGGATTTTGTCGAGAAAATATTTTAACTCATCAGAAAATTACAAGAATAAAGACTAAGCTTCAGATTGCTGAAGTTATAGTCTGCCACAAAAATTGTGTTGTTGCAAAAAAATTGTCAAACGCATGTTTCTTTGTGGGTTCTGCTACTGCAGCTGAAAATAGACCTGATCTCCATGCAATAACCCTGTTTCGGAATGTAGGTTATTTTCTTTAACAAAGCATTTTTGTTTCAGGTCCTTCGGTTCAGGGCATCAAGTTGACCATAGAGGCAACCGATGGATTATGCGTTCAAATCAAGAATCACATCGACAGAAATATTCCTCACATCAACGTCCTCCTGAAACCACTGAACGCCAGGGTTGAGTCCACAGATTTAGGATCTGTCATCATCAACGTCACGGTGGAGCCTGGAACAAAACTTGGACCAGTTTGGCTAAGGGAAGTCATCACTAAGATCCTGTCTGAAGACATCTTTGCTAAACTGCCAAAAGGTACCCGGATGGAAGTCTGCATCAGTGCATCTCTTCCACTCACCCCTCTGGACGTGGATATATTCGGTAAATATACAGTCAGAAATTTGCACTAATATCAACTTCCAGTTCATAAGATAGTCAAGAGATTCAGCTTACATGCATGAAGTGAAACACAGTAATACAAATTCATAAAACTATTTTATAATTGGTATTATGATATAAATGATTTAAATGCAGTTTTCACACACATTATGATCACTACGTATTAGTGGAACCAGTAATATTCAAAACGGTCAAATAGTGATATCAGTGATATTCAATGTTATTGTAAGTGCAGATGCTGATAGTACAGCCTCTTCTGTTTCTAGAAGACATATATTATAAATATGAAACGAGTTTTGTCCTCATTAGTAACATCCATATTCCATATTATCCAAGAAGATACTCTCTAATAATACTCAGAGGTTCAGAACTGAAGCGACCGCCTCCGTGGTGTAGTGGTTAGAGCGTCCGCCCGGAGAGCAGAGGGTCGCGGTTTCGATCCCCGGCCGCGTCATTCCGAAAGACGTAAAAATATGGTACTTGTGGTCCTTGCCTGGCGCTCGGCATTGATGGGTACAACAAGGACTGGTCGGCTCGGAGTCAGCATAATGTGTCTGGGAGGGGTGTTCATGCTTCACTGCGGCATGGTATCTCAGTGGGCTAGCACTATAAAAACCAGCTTCAGTCTGGGCTAGTAAAAGCAGCCGCACATACACACGCATGCGCGTCGTCATATGAGCGAAATATTCTCAAGCAAGACGCTAAACCCAATTTCATGTCACCTCCGAACTGGAGCAAAGGATGTACGCAATCAAGTGTCGAATAAAGCGAACGCTGTGGAGATTTTTGAGTGAAATACACCGAACACAAATCTAATATAAAGACTGTTAAAACGATAAAATGGAATATTCCATTTAACTCGACTCAACCATGTAATACATAGAGTCTTCGAAGGGCATTTAGAATTGATACACATGAAAGCAAGAAGTTTACGGTTGTCAACTTCTTTATTGTGAAGCGTCACGACGTTTCAAGTATACTGTTACTCCTTCATCGGGTAAATGAAACAGTTAGGAACAGACAGCTGTATATGTACATGTTAAACCAACAACAGTTATCAGATAACAATTTACATGAATTAGTCCCAAGCGCTGGGCTTGCAAGAGGCCATGGACATCAGAAGAAGCCAACCAGCAATCAATCGTGACCAGGGAACATATCTGCCTAGCGCTTGGGACTTATTAATGTAAATTAATCACCACTGCTGGCCTCATTGTCCTTGTAATTATTACTTTTAGGCCTGGCTTCCATTTGTTTTCTTACCCCCTGTTATATCCCACTATTGTTACCTCATCAACCATGCGGGCGGTGGGGTAGCCTAGTGGTTAAAGCGTTGGTTCGTCACGCCGAAGGCCCGGGTTCGATTCCCCACATGGGCACAATGTGTTAAGCCCATTTCTGGTGCCCCCCGCCGTGATATTGCTGGAATATTGCTAAAAGCGGCGTAAAACTAAAATCAGTCAGTCAGTCAGTCAGTCAGTCATCAACCATGCCCGGATTAACAATGCCTGGCTTCCACTTGTCCATCAATCACGTTATTGCTAATTATATCCCCCCACCCATCCCTTCATTTGTTTTTCTTATCCCCTGTTAATTGCCACCTTTGTTACCTTAATCATGCCTGGATTAGCAATCCTGGCTTCCACTTGCCCATCTACCAGCTAACTACAACTGGTTTCCCTTGTTATCTTATAACTGTTGTTGTTTTAACATGTACATATAGAGCTGTCTGTTCCTAACTGTTTCATTCACCTGAGGAAGGAGTAAGAATATACATCGAAACATCGTGACCCTTCACAATAAAGAAGTTGACATCCATAAAATTGTTGCCTTCATGTTATACATGGTGTGTTTATGACATAGAATTTTCAATTACCCAGGAACAAGCATTGAGGCGGTTAACAGAGATGGATACACACCACTACATTGTGCTGTCGCTACGAAGAACTTGGAGATAGTTGAACTCTTTGCAGAAAAGTTTGGAAATAAAGAGAGTAATCCTACATCCTGCAACCCTACAGACATATCATATCTTACAAAACTCATGGTCAAACATGGAGCAGACGTCAACGCTCTCAACAAAGAAAACCTCACACCATTACAAGTGGCTGCTTCGTGGCAAAGTTTTGATGTTGTGGCAGTTTTACTTACTGAAGGCGCGGACGCGAATGTTGTCGATACAAATGGTCAAACACCACTGCACCATGTATTTGGGTCAAACCAGAAAACTGGTGCAGTTACTAAGACACACAGACTTAAGGAAGCACCGAGAATAAGTCATGTTGGGCCCCAATCTGTAGATACAGATAAACCTGATAATGATGGAGCTGGTGAAGCTCAATCTTCAAAGTTTGACATACTAGATAGTGAAGGTAATACTCCACTCCACAGTGCAGTCAAGGGAGACTTCACACAAGGAGCTATCACTCTAGTGAAAGCTGGGGCAAGTGTAACTACCAAGGACAATGTCATGGACACCCCCCTCCATATACTTGCGAGAAATACAAACATGATGAATACTAACAGCGAAACTGATGCAGTAATGAAGCTTATTGAATGCAGCAGAGATATCAATGTTAAAGATAACAGTGGTAATACACCTTTGATGGTGGCCGTCGAGATGAACAAAGACATCTCACCGCTGCTCAAAGCTGGAGCTGATGTCAATGCTAAAAATGTACATGGCGATGCATCACTAATCATAGCTGTTCAAAGGGACCATGTGAAAATGGTAGAAACATTAATAAAGGCCGGATCTGATGTGAACACGAGCAACTCATGTGGTGATACAGCTTTGATGATAGCTGTAGAGAGGGGATGTAAGGAAAACATTTTAGCAATACTCCAATGTGGGGCGGATGTCAATGCTAAAAATGTACATTTTGGTGAAACAGCGCTCCACAAAGTTGCTGAGCATGCAATGTCAAAGCAAGCGGTACATGCGAGAAGAAACGGTGAGGAAAAAGGTAAAACACCTTCAAGTCCATTCAACATTAGTCAGGATATTGCAGACATTGTTGAAACTCTTCTCAAGGCTGGAGCCGACATCAATGCCAAAGATGACAAAGGTAAAACACCTCTGATGACTGCTATAGAGGGGATTTCAAAGCAGAGAGAGGGAGAAAGTAACCTCATCCCACAATTAATTGCTAGGGGAGCTAATGTGAACGCTCAAGATTCGGTTGGTCAGACGCCCTTGATGATGGCTGTAGCAGCAGGACATGATATCTCACCACTACTCACAACTGGGGCAGATGTCAATTCAAAGAATAAATATGGTAAAACAGCGCTTCATCTTGTCTGTGGAAAGCGTTCTGGCTTTGACACAACAATCATCCAAAAACTGATTGCTGCTGGAGCTGACGTCAGTGCTCAAGATAATGACGGTAACTCGCCCCTGATGATGGCTGTAAAAGCAAGACGTGATATCTCACCACTACTCACAACTGGGGCAGATGTCAATTCTAAGAATAAATCTGGTAAAACAGCACTGCATTTTGTCTATGAAGACTATTATTTCCCTTACATGAAAACAAAATCAGCGTATTTCTACCATTACGACAATGAAAAGGAAAAAAACTACGCTTCGCAACTGATTGCTGCTGGAGCTGACGTCAGTGCTCAAGATAATGACGGTAACACGCCCCTGATGATGGCTGTAAAAGCACGAAGTGATATCTCACCACTACTCACAGCCGGGGCAGATGTTGACTTAAAGAATAAATCTGGTAAAACAGCACTGCATTTTGTCTCTCGAAACCGTCATGGCTTTGACACAACAATCATCCAAAAACTGATTGCTGCTGGAGCTGACGTCAGTGCTCAAGATAATGACGGTAACACGCCCCTGATTATGGTTGTAAAAGCAGGACATGATGTCTCACCACTACTCACAGCCGGGCCGAATGTTGACTTAAAGAAGAAATCTGCCTTTTGTTCAATAGCCTAAAACGTTTTGCGACATTCTGTAAGAACATTCTGTTCACCTGATGAACGCAGAGTTTTGTGCAAACGTTTTGCAAAATGGCGTTATCTTTAGAAGAACGTGTAGTTCTCAGTGAATTAGCAGAGGGAACCTGCCTGCTACCTGCTGTGAACATTGCAAGGATATCATCCTTAACATCAACTATAACGCTGGGTATGTGTTTGACAACTCAAGAGCAAACAGCAAGTGTGAAGGGCTACGTTGAAACAGTAATTCCAGAATACAGGGACTTCGATTTCAGATCACATTTCAGGATGAAAAGATCGACGTTTCAGGTACTAGTGACACTAATTTTATTCGGACAAAAGAATTCATCATCATCATCATCATAAAAAAACACATTCCAAACTGGAGTATATTTAGAACATGCCAAATACTATTTGGACAAGAGGAAACCAACTGCATTAAATTGGGTTAACAAATCTTATTAGTTGAAGTTTAACTATTTCCATACTGGTAGGGTAATATTACTGGCAGATCCCATAGAATAATAATTTAGCCAGCATGGAAAGGGTTAAAGAATCTACTGAGCCAGTAGTATGAGTACTGTTTCTTGTTGTAGGACCTTTGTGAACCAATTGCACCACTGTTACCCGAGAGAACACTGACTGCAGAACGAAAGCTACTGTCAACTTTGTAGCTACTTGCCAATCAGGAATCCTATCGTGGTATTGCCGACAGGTTTGGTTTGAGCAAAGGATCCCTGCATGTTATTGCTCTCAGTGTCTGTCGAGCAATTTCTTCAACAGTCAAGGAATATGTAAAGTTGCCAACTCTCGATGGACTAGGGGCTGTGGCTGAAGGATTTTCCAAACGGTGTGGATTCCCTAAAGTTATTGGTGCCATTGACGGTACTCATATTCCAATCTCTGGTACATCCTGTAATAGAGATGCATTCATCAACAGGAAGGGTTACTCGAGCATGCAGTTACAGGTCGTTTGCGACGCCAAACTGCAGTTCACCGACATTTATGTAGGCTGGCCTGGGTCGGTTCATGACTGCAGAGTTTTCAAGAACAGCCCATTAAGACGCAAACTTGAGCAAGGATATTTGCAGCATGTCTGTTGCATAATTTTATTCTCATGAGGGAAATGTTTTATGATGACATTATTGGTGATGACGATCACCAGGCAGATGAGTTGATCGATGAAGAGGCACAACTCGAGGGGTTGCCACCTGATGCTGTTGCAAAGAGGAATGACATTGCCCTTCTCCTGTAGATTTAATCTGTGTTTTCAAGACCCTTAACTCATGGTGACACTGCCATGCCTCAATGTTATAATAAAGACAAACTGATAACAATCTGCTTTTTAAATCATTTATTAAAATAAATAAAACAATAAAATGAAGGTTTGGCACTTTTTGTTCATTCTTTACATCAACTTGGTCCAACTTGACAACAGCGATTACATGATCTGTTAAACAAAATAAATGAACAAAATAAATAAACACTTTGGTATTCAACATGTCCTCAGACTGGAAAATCCCCTGGTTAAGTAATATCCACAGCATGGCTTGCTTAATTGTAACAAAGGTCACTGTTATGGTTTGCTGAAAATATACTACTCAAACAGCAAAAAACGATAAGTCTCAGGTACGGCATGAACATTGGTATTCACAAGGATCAAAATAAAACCAAAAACTGGAAGCTGCAAATATATAACGTTCTTGCAAATGATAACTACTGCTGGATGACCCTTAGCCTTTGAGTAGGTATGGCTAAAAAATGTCCATCAGGAACCGGAAAATAGACATGATAGAGACATACTCCTCTACTTTTTGTTTAAGATAGCCTTTAGAATTTCATTTCTTTCTTTCGCTACTTCATTTGCTGTTGCTTGTTGCATGACCAACTGGGACAACTGTTTTTTGTTTTCCTCTGTAAACTGCTTAAACCATTCTGGTGCTTGTCGCTTCCGACCAGCCTTAGATGGTGTTTCAGCCGATGTAGATGCTAAGGATGTCGAGGGAGATTCTGAAGCTGAAGGAGTACTAGTAGCTGAAGGAGCACTACAAGTTGTTTCTTTGGTCTTTTCACCTGCACAATTATACACAAACAAGACACTACACTATACACCTGATGTGAACAACAATAGTAAATATAATGAAGACATGTTTATTCTTTCAATCGATAAACGTTTGTTTCCATCATTTGTATTAGCATTATATTTGTGGCATGCAAAATTATAATGAACCTGTGGCGAATTCCGTTACCCCATAGTGGTTATAGACATTCTTCTTAATTTGTCTTTCAGAGAAACATTTGCACATACCTTCAAGTGAAGAGACTGTTATGGTCGGCCGTACTGATGGGTTGCCAGCCTGCAGATCTTCCATAAGATCGAAAAACTCCCAAGTCCGTTTTCCCCTTCCAGTTTTGTTGTTTCCGTCCACTATTACCTTGTGTCTGAATAAAGACGTACACTTACTGAATACATTTAATAACAGACACTGGCATTATCAGTCTGATCAAAATATAAAGTTATCATTTTAACACTAAAGTGAATACACTAAACATTTTTTCCAGTTAGATTTAAAAAACAACAAAAACAATTTCGGTGACTCTTCAATTGAAGTGTCATTTACCTACCGATAATACATTTATATGAATTATCATCTTGTAAAATGAACACTAACATAATGCATCACTTTTAGCAAAGATGACAACAATGTTTACAATCTATTCAGTTAGACAAATGAAATCTCAAAAATTACCTGTACTTCAAGCTTCTCATTTTTTTGTCACACTGATCTGCGGTATAACTATGATTCTGTTTTAACCATAATTCTGTTTTTGTAACTCTTTGGCCACTCGTTTCCAAGCATCAATCGTTTTTTAGGCAGAAGATTTGAAAATATATTGAAGATCTCTGTAGGTTTCAATTAGGAGGAGGATCGCAGAGTACCCCAATGTGCAGTGGGTAGGAGCTGTAAAGAAGTAGTATACTAGATTAATACTGTGCGACATGTATAGGGAACTAGATCTATATTTTACTTGATCTCCTTCTGTCGAGCAGTATTTACAAATAACTTGTTTGTTGTTCTTTTTAACCGTCTTAAACTGATATAAACGTAATCTATTTGCAAACAATATTTACTCTGACTGCAATGTATGTAGTCTATTATGTCCATTGCATTTTCCTTCTGAATCACTTACTGTGCACTTCATTCTCCACGTTGTCAGTGTCAGTCCCGAGTTCGTCAATCGCACTGATTTCAGTCGGTGTTGCAGTTTTCTCAGTAGTTGAAGCTGAAACATATTGCAACATGAACATATTTGGGAACACTGACCGTGTAGAATGCAGACATAGCATGATTACATCTAATTGGTGCTGCAAAGTAGAGTGCTGAATCCTATATAACAAGACATTTGTTTACTTGGCCATAATGGCGGCATGTGTCAACCGCGATTTCGTTGGGTTCATAGGTAATATCAAGTTACCGCCATTGTATAAGTACTTCCAAAGTTTTCAGGACTCACCACACTCATGCTCAACAAAAGCTTCCATCGTTGCAAAGAAGATGCCACACACGGAGCACCTGTAAAATGTACCGACTGATGACACTGATGCATCGTCCGCCATCTTGGTCACTTCGCGTGCAACCTCGTCAGACTGTTCGCGGTTTATCGTAGCGTTACGAGGAAACGGGTCGTCCAACAGACAAAACGTTCCGAATGTTCCGTAACGTTTTGCCTATTGAACGCGGGGCTGAAACCTTACATAAAAATTCTGTTGTTTTAAGATACACCTGGTTTTTAAAGGTATAAATCCAAATTTTCTGGAAAGAAAGTAATATCACTTTTTGTACATTCCAAGTATGTACACTTTACATACCTGTGTGGTTGTGGTGTCCTCATCGGATTCTCTTTTTAAGTCTATTGTTTCTGTCCATTTTCTCTTTCCTCCCACAAATGCAGCTGCTGTGTTTGTCTAGTATGAGAGGTTAATATCTGTATACATGTTATTACAGAGTCATGACTTCACATTTACTTTCCAGTATTACATAGGCATGACAACAGATATTTTAATGACATGTACCCAAAAATGAACATAGTAATTAGATTCAACAATAAATATACGAATCATATATTTTTAATCATTTGTTTTCATTGTTTACACTTACCATGACACTTGCCATATTAGGTTGGTCAAACACAGATTGTCCATGCTCCTGCAAGTGGTCAGTATTGTTTAAAAAGCAAGTGGTCAGTGATCACCATAATTCTAAAGTAACATTAAAGGATCAGAGGCCCTATTCTCCAAATGTTCGTAGCCCTATGAAATCTTAACTTTGATCGTAGCCAACGTGTTAAGAGTGGGCTTAAGAAGTTTGTAGGTCTACTAGACATTTTGAGAATAGCTAGCCGGTTTAGTAACAGAAAGCAGAAAGCTTATTATAATCAGCTGAAACAGAATATTCCTTCTGTTTCTCTTTATTGTGCGTGTTTTTTTAAAAAAACTGCTTATTCTTCTAAAGGGTTACCTTATTGACAGCTTTTCTAGAAATACTTGAACGCCTTTTAGCCCTCTCTGCAAGTAAAATTGTAAAAGTGTATTATTTGTACATTTAACTTCTAGAAGCAATACATACTTCTTATAATCATTAATGCGCTTTGAGAAATAGTGCATAGGCATAAAGTCTTTTATATTTTCTATCACTTTATTTCTTTTTGAAAGGTACAAGGCACGGGTTCGATTCCCCACATGGGTACAATATGTGAAGCCCATTTCTGGTGTCCCTCGCCATGATTTTGCTGGAATATTGCTAAAAACGGCGTAAAACCATACTCAGTCAGTCCATATCAACAAGTTTAATGCCTTTTGACATTTCTATTTTCCCTTAACATTTTAGCTAGAATTTCTGCACAATAATTTAGGCGATCACCCTGTCTACATGCTCTTGTTAAGTTAAAGAAGTCTGAGGAGAAACCGTTAACAAGAACACTTGATTTGATATTGTTATAGAAAGTTTTTATCCATTTTGTAATTGAAGGTCCAAAGTTGAAAATTTCTAAATTTCAATTTACCTATTTTTTTTATGATCATATGTTTATCTTGATGCTCGTTTGTTTCGTCCAGTTTAGTTTCTAGCGTTTCAAGTTTTTTCATTTATTTCGTTCTCTCTATTTAATCTATTTCAGTATTTTGTCGTGAAGCCTCGAATAATACAAAGTAACACCTCATAGAATGGTTGATCGCTGATTGTTAAATCTTTTCCCCACATCTGTGTTTAATATGCTATCTTGATCAAATGTTTCTTGAATTATTGTTTTGATTTCTTTGAATACTCTGGGTCGTACAGTAAACTGTTGTTGAACTTGAACCTATTCCCCTTTCCAATTTTGAATATTCCATTTCCATGGTAATCATTGAATGGTCTGATCTGTAACCTGAGACTATGTCAGCGACAATAATTGATTTTTCTAGATTTCTACTAACTAGGAAGTAGTCTTATCTGGTTTGTTTGATAAGTTTTGATTTTCTCCAAGTATACCTTTTCTTCTTTAAGTTAGCTTCTCTCCACGGGTCATAAAGGTTTAGTTTCATCTGACATTTCAAGAAAAAACTCTCATGCTTTTGGATTGTTTATGTGTTTATAGTTATAGGTATCGAGTGCTTGGTTAAAATCTCCACAAATTATATTTGTTTCTGAATTTAGTTTATACAATATAGTCTCTTAATATTTTTATAAAACCCTGGAGTGTCTGTATTTGGTGCATAGACATCAGTCATACTAAACTGTTCTTAAAATATTTTGATCTTAAGAATGATGAAGTTACCATTTTCTGTATCATTAATCTCCTCTATAACTTGAAAGTCAAAATTGTTATCAAAAACATATCCACACCTCTTTTCTTTCTGTTTTGGCACGCCTCTTGATCGTCACTGAATAGAAAAAGTACAACAAACATCTGCTCTCAATTCATTTTCAACTTTTTGCTCTGTGTCCTTCATAAAATGAGTGTCCTGAATACAATAGATATTTCCCCTTCTTTTCTTCAAATTTTCAAAAGCATCAAGTCTCTTTTTATCATTATTCAGTCCTTGGCAGTTTGAAGAGAATATCGTTAATCTATCCATTTTGGGGTAAAAAGATCTTTTGTATGACAAGAGTCATAACAACGTCAGAACAAAGTGATTCCACATGGAAAATGAAAACAAACAATAAAACACATGGTTTGATGCACATGCTTTTCGTCGCTCGCAATGTACACGATGTACATTGATGATGCTAGTTGTGAACACAGTCAAGGATGTTTTTTGGTTGGATATTTAATGCACCAAAATATTCAAAGAAAATAGTTGTAAAGTAGGGTGTTATATTTATGATAGCCATCCACTTTAAATAAGTGTACCACGACGTTTTTTAACTGTTTAACTCTTTTATATTACTTTTCTGATATTTGAATAATCATTCAGTATTTTCATATTACTTACGCATTGTATGTTTCTTCTTGTTCAGCAAATACTTTTTGTGTAGTTTGGACTTCAGGAAATTTAAAGCTGCTCTTGGCATCTGCCTGTGTTTTCTCCTTTTCCTAAAACAGTTTCTGTTTTGAACAGTTTTCTTTATCATTTCTAGGGTCTGGTTGGCCTCTTTCACTGTTTTCTCGCAGTTGCACCTTGTCAGCAGATCCCTCAGCTCACACAGCAACCTCACACTTGTTTGTTTCCCTTGGGCAGTGTCAATATCATCTGTATGAGCCTTCAGTGATGTGCCACTGCACTCTGCACCACTCATGTGGCTAAGTGATAGAAAATCTTCTGAAGAGACTTTTGGAAACTTGACATTAATACCTGTTGGCAGTGAGGTCCTACAATCCTTGCTGACATGTAACATTGGAGTGTCCCTGTATTGCTTGGGTAACGCTTCCCAGGGTAGGTTGTTGTGATATAATGTGGCCAGAATATGCTTACATGGAAAAAAATGTCTTCTATAGTCTTGGCAAGAACAGAGATCTTTGGTACCCCTATTTAAAACAACATTGTAATTGTTCACTAGGTAATTTAATTCACCTTTGTGGATATATTCTGTTTGCATCACCTCATTCAGTTTCCTTCTGCAGTGTTCAAAGCATGTCCGCCCCCTCCCAGTCAAAAACCCTGGGACAGAATCCTTCAGTGCCACCTTCATTCTGTCGTTCTTTTCGTAGTAACTGCAATCACATTGTTTGTTTCCAGAATATATATCAGTGTTGTATATAGTTAACAGTAACTAACAGTAACCTGTTTTACATTTTACTAAATTGTGTCAGTAGTGCATATAGTAAATACTTGCTTGTATTTTAATAACATAATTGAGTGTATTTACACCATGCACATGTGTCTAGTATATAGTTTGCTCCAGAGAATAGTATTGGCATTAAAGGCATCATGCAAAGTAGTATATACAAAATGTGGCAATTCACTGTCAAAAGGGTAATGACTCTTGTCATTAGTATGATATACAGACATTTCATTTTACATTTGCTGTAACACACTTGCATATATTGCAGTGGGTTACCTTTTTGGAATACATGATAAATTCATATTTTCAACCACAACTGTATCCTCATTACTCTTATCTTTTTGTGAGAACTTAATAGTTTCTATTTATATTTGTCATCTGTTTACATTCTCAAAACAAAAGCATTTCACAATTGGCCACATATATACTAGCCACATAAAGAAACTGTGCACACAGAAAATTCCTTCAGAATTGGAATACAACACAGAAAAGACGACATGATGTAGACACTTTATAAGCTGAAGTATCGGGCCTCAACAACATGTCAAAAGAACATGAACAATATCCGTAACGATGACGTCAGAAGTTCAAAATTGAGTCGGGGGTCACACGTCGAAGTCACAAAGTCAATAACGGGTATGACCATCATGCGCGTGAATCACAGCAGTGCATCGACGACGCATAGAGGCTACCAAATTTTCCAAATGAAGGCCTGGGGAATGGTTTGGGACATGGTCACTGCCGTCTGGAGCCTGTGTCTGATATGAGTCACCCAAATCCATATGTCCTGTCTTGGCGTCGTTGGTGGTCGGCGACGTCATTACTGTTTCCCTAACGCCTGGCCAATGCAGATATCGTGTTACGATGGCATTGGAAATGTGCTGCCACCAGTTGTTGGCTCATGCCTGCTCGAACCATTCCAATGGCTTCATGACGCTGAGCACATTTAATCTTGGCATGATGCGCATGTGACTTTTCATGTGAATTTGTGAACGTTTGAATGACCAAAGATCAAGGTTTCGACAGTGACATCAATTTCTGAGTTTCACATGTTGTGTGCAGCTGCACAGGCTGCACGTACAGTAACACATTGCACGTCCATAGGCCACCATCAATGACGTCACGTCGCCTGGCACCTGCATGAGCGTTTGATTGTCTCCAATACTTGCTATGTTCACACCTTCATTTATGCATAAAGACGCTGTCTGCCTATCTTTATATTTTCTGTGTGCACAGTTTCTTTATGTAGCCAGTATATATTCATTTTCCAAAGGTTACAGTGAATCATTGCATCAAGTAATATTCTGTAATACTTTCTTTTAGCCCACTGTTAATATGAACTAGCATATAGCAGTGCAGAAAGAATGAAACATGTATTTTCAGTGTAGGCTTACATGGATGCACACATAATATTGACACACCATATTTTTAGAACCTACAGTTAACCATTACCAAATTAAATAAAAAATCTGATTTACCTCTGTTGCCTGCTCTTGTGGTGTTTTATTAGAAGTCCAATCAGCCCTGTTATGCTCATGTCCGTAGAATGCTTCTGCTCACTTTTAAACAGGGAATGCAGCCTCTCAACGCCATTGTTTGTTGTTAGTCCCACATGTTGATCAAAAGGTCTGAAGGCAATGGCCCATGGCTGGAATTGTAATATCATATATAGTATCACATACAAGCAAGTTTCATATGTGTATGTTAAATATTTGCGTACAAACGAATTTAACTGTTATTATACAAAGACATTGATATAGAAAATAACATTAGCACCTTACTGTTCACTGAAACACTTCACCACAAACTTAGAAACATTTTGTAAGAACTGGTGTTGACTCAATTATTTACCGACTGTCAACATAGCTGGAATATTGCTGAGTGCAGAGTAAAACTAAACTCACTTACTCACTCACTCACTCACTCACTAATGACGTATTCAAATATGCTCATGTTTACACATGCACACATTCTGGATAAAAGTCCTATTTTGCATGCAGTATGTGATTATGTAAATCCATGTACCATTCACATAACTCACTGCAAACACTTTGTATCATTTTACCCAATTTATGTTTGTAGTCAGTACATTGCATATTTTTTCATATACCTTAGGTGAGCATAACCAGAAGTTATCCATATAGTCCATGCAGTTCGTGTAGTGCCCCCACGTATTTCTCAGTTCCTCAACTTTACTGCCATAGTCAGACTCTTCCAGGCAGCACATGATGTTGGACAAGCTGTATAAAACCAATAATAACAATTTAATATCCATGTAATATCCATGTAAGTTACGCTGCAAACAGTTAGGAACACATATGGAAGGAAACCATAGGTTGTACCTAAAGATAAAAAGTATGTTTAAATGTTTGAAAATTGTTCGATATCATGTATCAGTAATTATCTTAGAAAATATGTACAAATTATCATTTTTCTCCAACTTATGATTACTGGGTCATGTTCTTGATAAGTGGCCTTGTGAACACACCATATTATTGGAAAATTTACACATACATGCTCTTATGACCATAAGTGGCAAATTCGTCAGTCATCAGAAAATTTAAAAGCTGGAACTTACAGCACAAATCATTATAATCAAACAAAAGCTGAATATCTTGTATGCTTGTTCTGAACACAGCTGATCTTCAGAAAGTGAGGTTTAAAACAAAGCATTAGGAGTTACGTATATCTCAGCTATATAAAAATTCTGGAATATGCTTCCATTAAACATAATAGACCTTTACCAAATTCCAGAACTTGCTACATGGAAGGACATATACTGGGATATTATTTTACGGAACTGATTTTGTTGAATTATTCATTGTTTCATTCTTAGATGAAGTGATCTAACACCAATCAGTGTTAGACATATTTTGGATGCTAAAATGTGTTCCTGTGTACATCATACCATTCATGCTCAGCATTTCTTCTTTATGTTTACGATGTTTACAAATTATCTTAATCTTACAATTAAACAGTGCTGTATGAAACTTGTATTTGATTAAAGGAGATAAATTGCAAATGTTAGGTTCTGTTAAAATCTTCTTATCTAAGACTGGCAGATTTTCATTGAAGTAAACAACTTTATTCATAGCATATGAACAGCAAATATCCTACACACATCTAACTAGCCATCAATTACAGTCTACCTTCATTTATGTTTTCATTACATCATGCATTTTGTGTACTGAAGCAGTATTAACATTTAACCCCCTTGATTACCAATACAAATATGCTTATGTTTTTCTGTTTATAACTTCCCTTCTTCTGTTTAGTTAGTACACATTCTGGACGTATGTTTTATTCTTAAGATAGTCTGTTTGAAGATTATCCATTATATAATTTCTGTTACACAGAATGCAGCACAAGAACATACTCTGACATCATCGCTTCCTGATCTGTCTTTGATGGTATCCTCTGTAGCCATCTTTCCCAGGCTTGCTTTACATGTTAATCACAGATGTAAAATCTGCATTCTGAAAACGGAAATGTGCCGTCTCAGTCAATGTCATGAAATCTTAATCTCCACTGTTAAAAGGCTTTTTTCAGAAATTGATGAATGGCAAAGTAAACAAAACCTTATATAGTGTACGCTACATTGAAGTTTATTCTTGAACAATAATAATTTACTCACATAACAGAGAGAGAGAGAGAGACTCAATATTTCAAGATACGAAGTAACAGGAGTTTAGTCGAAAATTTGAACACAGTTAAATGACGAGAATTATTTTTTAAATAAACCGATTGAGAGAGAGTGAGAAAGATAGTAAGTTTGCGAGCATGTGCATAGGTGTGTTATTAAAAACAACAATCACCTGGAAAAATCTTCTGTAAGACGTTTTTCTCCCTCTGGTCGTCATCAATTATAAAAACCTCAGGCTTCCACTCCTTGTGAAATGAAGCAAATTTCTCCATCCCCTCCTGCAGACTATCCGTGGTCTGATCTTCCGTCACAATAAAACCCACGGGAACATACACCGAATTTGTCCTTACCGCCAGTTGATACAGAGGAAGGTTGTACTTGTTAGTCTTGTAGGTTGCATCCAATAAAACAGCACTGCCTAACTGTTCAAGCATTGTCCTTTGCTACTGTGTTGACATGACCAGTAAAAAAGGTGTCACCTGAAGTGTCACTGAAATTGATAACAAGAACTTTTCTAAGCAAATACCAGTATCTTTATGTAGGTAATTTAAACAAAGGCTGAATGTTACCGGTGTTAGTGCACATTGGAATAAAGATTGAAGTAATGATATCCTGTTCCACCTAACAATATAAGGTTTCAGTACATTAGTCATGTTGTTAAGAAATTTCGTTACAAAATGATTTTAACAATAATCCCGCATAGAAATGATGCGTCACACAATGCAATAGGTAAAAAATATGTTCTAATGAATGTATTCAATCTTTGTTTATCAGTGTATGGCAACGCCCTTATACTAACAATTGCGCTTGATGGTGGTGCAACAGAGATCAATCATCCTGGTAGTTGCGGAGTAAAATCAATCGTGAAAGCAACAGCCAGTCCCGGGGAATTGCTCTGGATCAGTGTCGTTGTCACAAGCCAAACAGTTTCATTCAAGGTTTCATAATTCAGCAGGCTGGGAAAATACCCTCTTCCCCATTCCCCTGACCGCCTGTGTGCACGGTTAGGGTAGTGCACGTATTTGATACAGACATCTTCATGCTGAATATCTTTTTCCCATAAAATATTTTTTGGGTTATTTCATAACTACTAATCAAATGAATCTCTTTAGTCATCAACATATGAGTAAAAGGGTTGTCAGCACATTTACTTTAAGGCACATGTTATTCCAGTAGTAAATTCCAATGTTAACCTTTGACATCACCAGGCTCTCGCCAGGCACCCATAGCCGTTACAATCCTGTCACTCACGGGCAGATAACATCTACACTGCTGAGGAGTAGCCAGTGGGAGACTAATTCTCTTTAAGCTTGCACTCCGACAACTAGACTAATGTTTAGTCTCTGAATATATATAATTTTAATAGTAACAAACAAGCCCATTGAAATTGAAAAGGAGCCTCAGGGAGACCAGAGATTTAGAACCTGAGGAAATCTAGACTTGCTTTATTTAGGGCTTTAGCACTGCAGAGAGGGCTTTGCAGTAGGGAAAATAATGTGGGACTGTGAGACAGACTATCCGACAACCTAACCTCTACTGTAGAAGTAGGATGTGGATATATTGGCAGTGGTTACTATTGTTTAACCCAACCACTACAAGACCTGCGTATTATTCTCACTTTCACACTTTAAAATCATATTAACCAGCACTGTCTTGGTCAGTTGCGATACCAGCATCATAAACCATTACAACGTAGGAAGCACAAAACTCAATACCTGCCAATAGTTTCACAGTTATGTTCCATGGGCATTAGGATTTGTCTAAACAGGTTAGGAATAAGGGTTTTCTTTACCCAATATTAGCATAATTATATTCAAGCGAATACTGCCTCACTTCCTTGGTCGAAACCAGCAGCTGTCTAGACGTGAGTCTGTGTCGTCTCTTTTCAGTTTTTCAAGTAAGTCGGTAATTCCTTGTTCTTCTCCGGAATTCCTGAAATTGTGTATAGATTTTAATATGTTGAGTGAATTTTGAAATGATAATGTCTATGTTTCTTGAACTGTATTTCTTGTAGTAGATTATAGGTTATATCATCACTCATATCGTAGAATTCGAACAAAAACATAGTTTGATTATGAACTCTGGATGAAATTAACATCTGGAAAACAATTGTTTGTGTAATGTTCGTTTTAGGTGTTGTGTACTATTTCTCTATGAGATGGGATATTCACTATGTCGTCAATCAATTCTTTATACATCGAACTATAATCCTGTGCCGTGTAATTTACATATATGGAACAGTTTACGTCATTACCTGTTATTTCGTTAAGCTGTCTGAATGTGGTTATATAAATCCTTCTTGGTTGGGCTGAACTGCCGATTCGTGGAACTTGGTCTTGAAGGCATAAACTCTTTCATAAATTCTTCTACCTTTGAACCAACTTCTCTTGGTCTCGTTTCGCATCCTGTTATTGATGCCTCAGTTTCTAATTATAGGTACATCATACCCAGATGACAGTGTACTATACTTCGCCAGTGGGGTGTCCTGAATGGTCTTCGGGTCTCTGAAATGAAACAATATAGCGTCGTTGAAAGTGATATTCGGATAGTCGTCCTTCAACCAATGCTTTCTTCAATTCTGCTCCGTATTTTCGTCGTTTCCTTCTGTCACCTTTCTCGGCCTGTACATAAGGAACCATTTGTAAAACATGAACGATCTCTAAACTTTGGGTCTATATATACCGCCGTATGAAGTAAAAACAGAAATCCACCACTAAAGAGGAACCTGTTCACAAGTTATTTGATGAATGTTACAAGTCGACTGTTTCTTACGACAATAACTGTCCGTTGGCCGGTACAATAGAATGTACTATAACAGCATGGAATTGTTCTCACCCCGTGATGTGGTTGATATTGTCGTAACTGTCGATTGGGCTTCAGTAAACCCTATCCCAGTTACCTATTGATTATGGTCGTTCCACATTGTCAGGGGAAATGTAAGCTCCAGCTCTGCACTCGCTTGGTCCATGGGGAATGTTAAGTCAAGGAGTGAGGGGTAGGGCGACCTAACTAACTAACTACATCACATTCATGTATTGGCACACATACATTCATAGATTAACGCAACACCAAGTCTTTACTCTGTCTCAGTCCATCTGTAGATACAACTTCATCAACAGACAGGGCAGGCTCATACCACACGGGACAACTGAGTGGCGTGGACTGGCTTCCGTCACTTAAAAGCGCAAACCACTCTACCCGCGCAAAACCTTTGTCTTTTACATGATTCGAGCCTGACCAGATCTTGGTCTCATGTTTCAACTCATCGTTTTGATTCGTTAATCCTATATCCAACCTTGCCCTCATGAATATTGTGTCCCATGAATATTGAACAGCACCGTTCGGTCACTCACCTCTTTAATTGATTTGTGTTTGTGTCAATGTAAGATTAAACTTTTGTGTATTTCACAACGAATGTGTTCTGTCTCTTTTTCCATAGCCTACGGCTAAACGCCGTTCTGTGGAAACTTTCCGTCTCCATACCATGCCTAACCGTTATGACTCATGAGCAGAACTGAAAATCTAAATACGGAATCTCATGGTTTTAGGGATGCATTTTTTCCTTATAACAATATCAGGAATATGATGCATTACACCATATGATTATATTTTGCTCATAAATGTTTAATCACTGCATATGTTGCATGTTAATAATTCTACACCATTTTGAAAATATTACCCGAATATATTTTCAAAGTGATATCTTTTGTTATTTTCGATTGTTGTACTAAGTACAATCGTTCTTGTTATGCATTTCCTCTCGCCAACACCAAACATCCCATACAGCAAGATTTTATTGCAGAAGTTGTATTTAAGAAATACAGTTCGCTCTACCACCATGTATAGTGTAATAAAACACACTTTCGCCCTGAACTATTATAGTTAAAGTACGAGGACGCTTGCTACATGTTGGTAGAGCGTACTGTATTTCTTTTCTAAGATGCCAAATTTAATACTTTCTAAGGATAATTACGATTAATTTAAGGCAGAAAACAAAACAGAACACGTTAAGACGAACGTTACCAGAAAAAAAAACAAATGATAACAGTTTGATGACGGTTTACGTTCGGATTAAATATCCCTTCTGAATTATTTTAATTACATCTGTCATTAACGTAAACCATATGGGGCAATATGAACGTCGCATTTCTACTACCAACGTAAGTTTAGATCAGTACATCCAGATGAAGCTGAGTAGTCCAGCGACATTCCACGATTGCATTGTAGGAATGCAAACATTGCGAACGTTACCGTGTCGCTGAAAACTTGTGAGTCGAAATGATACAGTTTAACCATCGTAAAACATAAACGTAATGTTTCCACCAGTGATGTTAGCTGCGTGAAGCAACTGCAAACCAAGAAACGGGATGCAACGGAGTAGTTTACTGTAGGAGGCCGTACGAGGCGATGACAACTGACATGCATCGTGACGTCGCTTACATTGTGACGTAATGTAAAATGGTTCAATTACGAGGGGGCACACTAGAATGGCGCAGTGACGGGATAACGTCATTTAATTGTTACGTCATCAAAAAAACTATACCTTTATTGTCTGATAATGTATTTTTTTTTCGATTGTTCTAACCGCTAGGCATCTTAGAATATTAGTAGATTAATTTCGTCCAGCTTGAGGCCTTAGAAACTGAGGGTCACGTTGTGCCTAATCTTTTTAACGCATCTACAAGCATCCAAAACCAATGTTTAGCATTCATATGCTTGTCACATCTTGTTTCCGGCTTTTGTAGGATACACGAAGTACGTGATCTGGACTGCCAGTGGTTACACTTCCATGTTTAGGAAATGCTGGGGCTGAGTTGGTTACATCACTGACAGTGAGAGAAAGGTGCCAAATGGACCTCAACCCCCAAAGATTAACCAGAACGTATACTTCCGAAAATGACATATGTTTCATTTTATCACTGAAAGGCATTAGTGTATTTATAAACGCATAATGGGTATTGTATGCATTCGGTTCGTGGTGTGGATGAACATGTGTTATCCGGAACATGTTGGAAAATGTGATCATCAGAAACGACTGAAGCTTTGCAGTATCACCTTTTCATATGGAAAACACAGCGTCTCTCTCACATGCAGTTTTGCGTCACAGTGCAGTTTGGGTATCGTGAAGAGTCGCTGTCTGGTAGGTTTCCTTGCATACTGGTGCTCAGCCGGTGTATCCGCCTCCTGGAATAATGCAAATTGTACGTGTGATGATGATTTGGAGATTTAAAGCGCGCTTTCCGACATAATACATAAAGTAATAATCCTTTATATGAACACATTGCTTTGGAATTTTTGCCCACACATGTTATGGATCTCGGCATGAAGTATGATTGCACTTATTGTATTACACGATGGATAACCGAATTCATTGCTCCGTATAAACAACCAAACAAATTAATATTAAGATCAAACAAAACGATTAGTTGGCGTTTGACTAAGATTAACAGTGACTTGAGTATTTAACAATACTGTCAAAAAATATATATTCAGGAACATATTGTGTAAAGTAATATTTTCATCATTCAAAATGTCACAGTACGTTCAGGAACTAGCACCTATTCTCCCCAGTCTGCTATCTTTCATTATGCTTTTTTTTATATATATGTGTGTGTGTATCACGCGGGCCGGGAGGGCGCTTGTACTACCAGACCTTGCATTTCCGTAATATGATAAGAAATTGTGCTCCATCGTTTTTGTATTTGATTACAATTGTAAGCGTTACATTTTTTATCAAAACTAGTAAATTAGTATTAATCCATATTTATAAATAAATATGTAGCAAAGAAGAAATACCTCACTATCTACAAACGTATTACAACTAATTCACAACAATCTCAATGATAAATTTATAATGCATTTCGCATTTATATGTAACTAAATCTCATTCCCTTTTACACCCCTTAAAGCTCACTGATGGGTATGGAGATAAGGTGGTATATATATGGTACATTACCTTATGTTTTTCCTTTGGTCCTTTGCTGTATTTACGATCCCATGTCTTCGATGATACAATGAAAAACAGGCATCCATCTTTTGGCTTCAGATTTTGATTCCTGCCATTCCGCAGAATCAGCGGTTTATCTGATGCCGTCGGTATGTCTACATAAGCAATGAGAATGTATTTAGAAATAGAATTGTATGGACACACCGTGGGGCATGGTGGGCGAGCTATCAAAGGCGCCAGCTAGCTTGTGATGCCGGGATCGAGCCCACCTGTGACCGGGTGTAAAAACCTTGGAGTCAGTTTTGTGTGCAGACTATTTCAGTGTTGTCACAACCCTGTGCACTTTAAAGTACTCACATCTCCGTTGATGCAGATGCCAGATACTGGCTAGATGACTACGTGCAAACACCTAGTTGCGGGTACAGCAATGTGGACAAAGTACAAGTAAAGTACATCACTATGCGTACCAGTCCACCCAGCTGTGAATGGGTATTCGTAAGGATGGGAAAGCCACATTAGCTCGGTGCGCCTACTCTCCCCAGAGGCTTGATATGGATATCCAATGATCGATTGAGAAAAACCCAGCGCCTTGACCATGTACTAGTGCGTGGATATGTGCGCTATATAAATATCCTATAATAAGATACATATCTTTTTATATTGAACAAGAGGTGAACCTTTACCTAAATCATGGAAAGGAGTCAAATGCCTTTTCACACATCAGAATTGAGATAGATACTTTGTTATCACAGCCAAACTCACTCACGTTGACATAATGTTTACTCACAGTTCTCATTGTAGTGCTTCTTAGGTTTTTGGTTCTTGAAGCAATATCCTGTAATGTTACAAAAGTTGGCTTTAGCAAGCACATCACTTTCGTTGATCTCGAACTCCTGGGTGTATTCGAACCTGCAAAAATATTTCGGACCATATTTTATATGAATGTTTTCATTCGCATCATCTGCGATGCAGAACAGGATACAGGGTGTAAATTCATACTATTTATGCTAATTGTTGCTATCTTGAGAAAAAAACAAAATGTTAAATTCATCTTATTAATGGAAATGAATGCATAAGCAATCTTACTAAACCGTTTACTGTGATAAAACGTTCCTTAGTTAATGTTCATAATTTATAAAAGTCTATTTAGAAATATAATTAGGATTCACTTACTCGCATTCCATCTTCAATTGATAGTGTCCTGATCAGCTCAAACTACGTATGTGGTTCTCGCTGAAAGTCTCATATAAAACTGACCTGCTGGGGAAAGCCGTCAGACTCCACATTTGCAATTCTCCATGCGGTATAATGTGGTAGATACTGTATATTGAACATGAATATGTTGCCGCAGAAGCCCATTGGCCATTTACTGCTTCATTTTGAGATCATGTGGCATTGCGGTAAGATCAAACTACATCTATATGGCAACGCTTTGTAAATAGCTTGAGTAAAACTGGTATGTATCAATAGACGTAGATAATGTATAATTGTGAAATAAACTACATATAGACTGAAAAGTACTCGCTGTGAGATGAGAGAAACGAAATATATATTCATAAAAGAACCAGTCACTGTCATCTTTTTTTTGTTGGGGTAGTTAACAAATGGGCAGGTTGATCCACTGGCTAAATTGAGTTATAATCTTTTAAAAAAGACTGACAAATGTAAATTGAGTGAGTGAGTTAATATTTAACGTCACATCGGCAATATTTCAGCCATATCGTGACGAGAAAATTTGATATTGAAATGAAATATATGTATATTACAAAACCTGCCGACGAAGGACAGTAAAACAACTAGAGTATCACATATACAGATAAAACTAGTAATAGAGTCTAAAACATTTTAGACAACACAATATAAAATTGGGTATAGATCGCCAACAACTGAAGGTAGATCACCAGACCAGGGACCATGGGGACTTACATTACTTTTGCTACCTGCATGGACCCTAGTTGGATTTACACCATCCCTTCAGCCATTGGTGACAGAAGAGAAATTTAGCCATAAATTAAAAGCACACATATTCTACGATTAAAAACCTGGTACACTTAAATTGACTAAATGTTTTGGGACTTACGTACCCTCTCAGGAGGACAATAATTTTACAATACTTCAACCCCCCTTTGAGGGTACAGCCACTAACAATCTCAGTTACTAATTTAAATTACCAATAATAAAATATTTATCTATTTACAAATCAGTTAACAAATCTAATTCTCTTAAAAATGCAATAATTAAATGAGAACTAACATTATTAAAAAGATCCTTCATAGTCTTTACTTTGAAATAGTTATCCCTTGTGATGGAATATTCGATGCAGTCAAGCAAGACATGCTTGACTGTGATTCTTTCATCACAAGGGATGCAAAACGGAGGATCTTCGCCTTTAAGCAAATATTCATGGGTATACCTTGTATGGCCAATGCGACATCGCCGCATAATGACCTCTTCAAATCTGGACTGACAACCCAAGTAAGTGTAACCGATATAGGGTTTTATTGCATGTAATTTATTGATACCTACTTGGGTGTCCCACTTCTTTGCATCAGATCACGGATGTAAGATCTAATGCAAGCTTTGTAATCAGAGTATGGGAGCAGAAGTGGTGTCACAGATTTGTTGAGTGCTGCCTTAGCAGCAATATCAGCCATCGTGTTCCCAGAAATGCCAACGTGGCTGGGTAACCAACAAAAGACGATGTCGCACTGGCCAGTAGCAAGCTCATTATACAATTCAATAATTTCTAATAAAATTGGATGTTTGCAAGAAAGATTTTTAATAGCCTGAAGACACGAAAGAGAATCTGAAAAGATGATATATTGTTTATATTTACGGTGTTTATTAATATATTTAAGAGCTGTTAGTATTGCATTTGCTTCTGCGGTGAAAATTGAACTGTCATTGGGTAGTCTGGAAGATATTGTTTTGGACCCAATGACAGTGGCACAAGCAACCGCGCCACCATCCTTGGATCCATCTGTATATAAGGATTTATAGGTATTATATTTATTTCTTAATTGACTAAATTCTTGTTTATACTGTAAATCATTAGTTTCGGATTTTTAAATGTGGTTAATGTTAAGTCAACGTCTGGCCTCACCAATTGCCAAGGAGGAGAAGAAAAAAGACGAGAAGGAGATATATTCTCCAGCTCAATGTCGGCAGCAGAAATGAATGGTTTAATTCTGTGCCCAAGAGGCGGAACAAGAGAAGGCTTTTTGTTATACAAATCCTCATAAAGAGGAGTGAAGATGCAGTGAAACGCAGGATTAGACTCGTTAGAATACAGCTTCGTAATATACTGTAATGATAATTTAATACGGCGTTGGGTAAGAGAAGGCTCATCTGCCTCGACGTAGAGACTGTCAACAGGAGATGTTCTGAAGGACCCAAGACAAAGTCTCAGACCTTGATGGTGGACTGAATCTAAGAGTTTTAGGTTGCTTTTGCAGGCTCCACCATAAACGATGGAGCCATAATCAAGCTTCGAGCGGACAAGTGATCTGTAAAGGTGTAGGAGCGTAGCTTGATCCCCTCCCCACCTTGAATTAGACACGACTTTCAATAAATCAAGTGCCTTCAGGCATTTAGTTTTGAGAGATTTGATATGCGGAAGAAAAGTTAAATGGGAGTCGAAAATGAGACCTAAGAACTTGGCCTCTTTCACAACCTTGATGGGAGTGCCATTTAAAACAGTTCTGGGTCTTTATGTGGTTTATATTTACGGCAGAAATGTATGCAATTAGTTTTGATTTAGAAAATTTAAAGCCGTTTTCAAGACACCATTTATTTATTTTGTTTAAACACAGCTGCAATTGCCGTTCAATAGTATGCATATTTTTACCACGACAAGAAATATTAAAATCATCCACAAAAGTGATCCATCAATGGAGTCGTTTAAAACTTTAGCTAAACTGTTAATCTTTATGCTAAATAAAGTGACAGACAAAATACTGCCTGTGGGACACCCTGATCCTGATTGTAATGATCAGACAGGGGTTGAACCCACGCGGACTTGAAATTGCCTGTCAGATAAAAACTCGGCTATAAACTGAGGCAAACGGCCCCGTAAACCAAAATCATGTAAATCTTTTTAAGATGCCGTACTTCCATGTCGTGTCATAAGCTTTTTCTAGGTCGAAAAAGATTGACACTGCATGTTGCTTGTTAATAATGGCATTCTTAACAAATGATTCCAGTCGAACTAAATGGTCAATGGTACTGCGATTTTTACGAAAACCACATTGAATATTTGTGATTAAATTATTAGATTCTAGGTACCAAGTTAATCTGTTATTGATCATGCGTTCCATGGTCTTGCAAACGCAGCTAGTCAAGGAAATGGGCCTATAATTAGATGGATCGGTATGATCACGGCCAGGTTTGGGTATGGGTACAACGATGGCATCACGCCAGGATGAAGGAAAGTTACCAGTTGTCCAAACTTCGTCAAAAATATTCAAAAGTGTCTCTAGACATGATTCAGGTAAATGTTTTAGGAGTTGATAATGAATACCATCAGCTCCTGTAGCAGTATTATGAGCTTGTTCAAGAGCATTATGAAGCTCATGAATAGAAAAGATTTCATTGTAATCTTCCCCGTTATCTGAATGAAAATTTATGTTTTTCTTCTCCTGCTGTTGTTGGTATTTTTGAAAGTTAGGAACATAGTTAGACGAGGATGAATGTTTCGCAAGTGTTTCACCCAGTTTATTTGCAATATCAGATTTATTAGTTACCAATTGATCTCCAGATTATAGATGGTGTATGCTGGATTTATTACCCTTACCTTTAATTTTCTGGATCATGTTCCAAACCTTTGACATCGGCGTTCGTGAATTAATCTTTGAAACATAATTTCGCCAAGATTGGCGTTTATTTTGTTTAAAAGTACGCCGGGCTTTAGCATTTAAAATTTTAAACTTATTTAAATTATGGACCATTGGATGGCGACGGAAATACTGTTCAGCTTTCTTCCGTGCCTTCCTAGCTTGTTTGCAATCAGCTGTAAACCATGGTTTACGTATGTGAGGATTTGCAGAGGACTTCGGAATACACTCATCCGCTATCTCATGAAGGTAGTCGGAGAAACGTTTAATAGGGTCGGGGACATCAATAAACATATCAGGATTTAGTTGATTACTGCAAAGAGTTTCATAAAGAACCCAGTCAGCTTTAGCAAAATTCCATCTTGCTGACGGAGGAACATCAGATGGTGTCACAGATGTTAATATGGTAGGAAAATGGTCACTACCGCATAGGTCATCATGAACTGACCATTCGAATTCACTCAGCAGATTAGAGTCAACCACCGACAAATCTAGGCAAGAGTAAGATCCTGTCGCAGGATGTAGATATGTATGAGAACCATCATTTAAAAGGCATAAATCATTATTAGGAACATTTCCTCAAGCAATTTTCCTCTGGTATTGATGGCAGTACTACCCCAGAGAGGGTTATGGCCATTTAAATCTCCCGTGATAACACAGGGCTTAGGAGCTGGTCATAAAGTGCTTGAAGATCAGACTGTTGAAGAGAATAAGATGGTGGTATATATATAGAACATAATGTGAAAACAATATTTAACGTTATGCGTATAGCAACAGCCTGGAGAGGAGTATTTAGCGGAACAGGACTGTGAATGATACCCTGCCTCACCATGACAGACGATCCTCCAGAGGACTTGTCCCCCGGAGGAGAAAAACAATGATATGAATCATATTGTCGTAGGTCAAAATTATCATTGTGTTTAAGGAAGGTTTCCTGTAAACAAAATACTGAGGGTTTAAAATCCTGAATTAATAGTTGGAGATCATTAATGTTTTTCCGAAGTCCTCTACAATTCCATTGTATTATATCAGCAGAGTAGCTCATGGAGGTTCAACTGGAGGTCGTGAGCCGTGCGAATGTCCTTTACGCTGCACTGGTAGCGATGGGGAGACATCCATAGCAAGAGGTTCAAAGGTGTTGTGAACCTCCGCAGGAACTAACAATGGGGAAGGCACCTCAATATGTTTAAGGGCCCTGGATTCTTTTTTCTTTGTTTTTTCTCTTTTCTCGTAGGTGAAACGTTGGTTTTCAATCCACTGATCGGTTCAGGTCGTGATTCCAATACGGGCAAAGTGACTGAAAGAGCTGTATTTTGCAGCTGAGGTTCAGTTTGCGAAGCTGATGAAACGAATTTAGATGGTGTGTTGTTGTCTTCAGTGTCAACTGGATACAAGTGTGTCTGTCCATTTGACAGCCAGCTATTAGGTGTTTGACATCCTGTATCAACTTTTGTAATAGATGAGACAGCGGCAGAGTATGTCAGTGTAGAAGTGGATAGAGACGACTCGTTTGCAACCAATCTCTTTGCTTCAGTGAATGATATATCATTACTATATTTCAATTTGAGAATTTTAGTCTGCGTAAGAAAAGCAGGACATGACTTTGAAGAGGACATGTGTTCACCACTGCAGTTAGCACATCTGATGGTATCAGTGCAGTCAGTGCTGACATGCTTCTTACTGCAGCGGGTGCAAACTGGTGAGCTACGACAGGATTTAGCCCCATGGCCAAACTGCTGACATTGGAAACAACGTAGTGGATGAGGTATATAAACGTCTACCCCTAAGTTGAAGTATCCAGCTTTGATAGAAGATGGAATCTTTGAAAGGCCAAAAGTGAACAGATACGTATTGGTCTGAATAATATTGTCACCATCTTTCCTACTAAACCGTTTCACAGATGTGACACATTGTGACTTCAGTTCAGATAGGATCTCATCTTCAGACATATCGGAGAGGCATTTTGCACGATCACGTACGATACCTCTACACGAATTGAGCGTTTTGTGGATCGAGACAGCAATCTCAGTGGTAGCAAAGTGATGAGCTTTAAGAAGATTCAGAGATTGGTGTCTCTTTGCACATTCCACAAGCAGGAACCAGAGCGGAGACGAGTTACATTTTGACTGTTCCACATATGCCTTCGATGGATTTTGAAATAACGAATGGATTAAGTTTGAGGGCGCACCATCCATTCCATTCACGACCAGAAATCGTGGCCAAGAATCAACAGTGTACAAAGATTCTTCATCAGAAGACGTTCCAGCGTCAGTGTCAACGTGCCGTCTTTTAGTTTTGGATCGTGAACCAGTGAGTAATTGGGTAGCCATGATAATAAAGGAAATTCAACACCCTGCTCCCCACCCGCCATGGAGTGTCAATAGGACGGAGTTGCAGTGGAAACCGACTGCAACACCAGGGCTACAAGGATGCTATACTCCAGCAAAAAGGACACAGGTAGCTATAATAGTCAAACAGTGTAAAAGGTCAGGCTGGTCCGGCCCTAGACAATTACCTGATGACAAATAGAACCCGGAGGTCATTAAAACCAGATTGGCCCATGAGCCACCGCCTTCTGGCATAGGACTCTAGGCAAAGATGTAATAAATAGTCAAAATTTCTTGATGTCCATATCATCCACATGAGCGAGTGAATATATAAATAGATTTTCATTAACCATGCTCAGGGCACGGCGTGACCAGCCGATTGATAGAACCGGGCCAGTTCTACCACCCGTCTAGGTGAAGTAAGGGCCGAAGTGGTGTGTTGGGCAAAGGAACACTGTTCCTGGAACCAGTGCCCTCAACCACCAGGATCCCGTCCTCCACCGACACAGGGGCGCAACCCACGGCCAACAGGTTGGTGGACCAAAATATCCCCCCCGGGTCCACAACGGGGGGTTGAAGGGCGCTTGGCGTGACCCAGCACCCACCACGAGGAGGTGGCCCTTCATGGGTGCCAAATGTAAATTGAGTAAAAGATATAGTATTCTATCTTTGATCATAACCATTAATTGCTATTAACAGCTTTTATTCTGCAGTACGTAATCATCCAATATCCATTACTCTTTATCACTTACTTCTATTTCTTCTTGTCAGTAAAGTGGAATCTCGTGGGGGAACAAGTTTATGTTTACATAATGCAAAGGAATATATAAATGAAGCCAGAAAAATGCTTAAATCAGCACCTGAAGTAATGTATATTTGCCAAATGCTCCTACACCTAACTCCGTGAAAGGTATCACCTCACAGGAACAAAATCATAAAACAGTGGTTCATTAAAGAAACGTATCCACCCCCACCCCAACACATCCCCTTAATACATCAGACGTCCCCATCGATCTGTGTGTTCATACTTCGGATACCTACACATTAGAGTATCCAGCATGTCAAATAAACAAACTCTTGTTTTTAGCCTTTTTTCTATAACACTGAATATAAATTCCTTGTATATTTCATAAGAAGGAATGAATTAGAAATTAGCGGAACTTGTTTGTTGGACATTAAAAACGTAGAACCAGTTAAGAAAAGCAGAGGATTGTTTGATAATGTAATAAACTTATTGTTTTAAGGGTTATTAAACTGTTAGATTTTCAATATTAATTTCTGCACGGAATTGTTTATACCAAATAAGAACTTTTTAGAATGAATCTGGTGGACAATACAATATGTTCTTTGTGTAATGATTCTATTGAAACTTTATGCCATGTATATTAATTGGGAATGTGATGAAACCAAAACTTTCTGGAAGAAACTTGAACAGTGGATTCCGAAACGTATCCAAACACTTAATTTGACAAAATCTTTGATCTGGTTTCGCTTTTTATGTAAGAACTCATTACTGAACCACATAATCTTATCTGCTAAGAGATATACTTACACTTGCTCTTTGAAAAATACAATTCAAAAAGTTGATAATTACTTAAGGATATTGAGAGACATATTTACCACTGAATCATTCATGTCAAGAAGAAATAAAAATGTTGAAAGCTTTTTAGCCAAATAGTTTCCTCTCATCCCTGAATTTAACCCTGAATGACTATTAAACAAAAACATATCACTGATATTGATATTCAATGTACTTTGTTTACTGTATCGCTTTTGAGTCCACTAGCTGCTATGTGCACATATTCCTCTATATGCGTGTACTCATCATTTTTTTTGTACTCATCACATTGGGAACAATGAAAACAAACAAAAAAATTTAAAAACCCAACTTATTGTTATGACAAATATGCGCAGCAAAGGCCTTTAATCACCTTTTCATTGGATGAACACATGAACGTATTCAGTAGGGTTGGAGGAATAGCATAATTGTTTAAAACAATCGTGAAGTATTTACCCCAATCAATAAAAAATATTATACCTGTGCTGCACAGCATTAGTTTTACATCAAAGTAAATTCATTTATGTTTCGCAATATCATAATACCGATCCGTTTGTATGCTGAGATATGGGAAATGCCGCGTGTGGTAGTTTATGTAAGATATAAGTGAGTGAGTGAGTGAGTTTAGTTTTACGCTGCACTCAGCAATATTCCAGCTATATGGCGGCGGTCTGTAAATAATCAAGTCTGGACCAGACAATCCAGTGATCAACAGCATGAACATCGATCTGCGCAATTGGGAACCGATGACATGTGTCAACCAAGTCAGCGAAACTGACCACCCGATCCCGTTAGTCGCCTCTTACGACAAGATAGTCGCCTTTTTATGGCAAGCACATGGGTTGCTGAAGACCTATTCTACCCCGGATCTTCACGGGTCTGTTATATATAACACAACACTGATAGGTAGCAAGAAGTAGCAAGAAACGTGGTGTTATAAATAATAAAGAAGCTGTAAATCCATACCATACCTTGTTATGTTACCTTCCAGCTTCTAAATGCCCATAAAGCATATAGTTTAAAAGGAAATAAAAGACAAGAGTTTAATGCCATTGTGTTATAAAGTTTCACGAATGTCGGTCATGTTCGAAAGCAAAATTACCTGTCACCACAATTTCATTAGTTAAGTGGCTCTTTCAGGTCATCATTTGGCATACATTACCAAATCAAGCACGGTATTTCTAACTATGGACACCAAGGTGCGCTTACCATGGTTTGCACCTTGAATTAACATGTCATTGGTATCTGTTACCTAGTATTCCACATAACTTAAATCAATATATATTTGCTCGTACAGCTCCCAATATCAACTAAAAGGGAGGTTAACTCGTTAGCCTGGACATCATAATTCTGAAACATTTTACATGCGGTTATCTGTATTCATTCCAAATTGAAATGGAAATACCAACTTCTTTATAGTGATTTCATTTGAATATTTTTCTTCTCAGTATATGCCATTATAGTAGATCTGTCATCATGGATGGATTGATATATGGATGAATGGATGGACAGATAGATAGACGTTTGGAAGTTCAAACAGGCACTGACACGATTACGTGAGAAAACGTGGAGGGCCGGTGGGTGACGAAATGAATTTCATTCAGATAATAAACAGTGAATAAAATGGTTAATTGCTTCCAGATGATTATTGGCCGGGAAAGCCTTCAACCCGGGCTATGCGGAAAGTGTCACTGTGCACGGTATGTCATCTTCTGACACTGACAGGGTATTTACGTGCAACCGCCACGTGTTTCCGGGTCTCCCTCATCAGTTTGTAAAGATACCATCTTATCAGTTGACAAGTCACATAACCACGCACTTATGATATTTTCTTTTCACTGGACACAGTCATAAACATAAGATCATCCCTGCGAATTGATCATGAACATTAGGGCAATCTAACATGTCCATTTTGTTCTGTTTAACTAACTATATGAAGATATGAAATTATATCTGTGTATAATTACAGCTAGACAGAAATCTTACGTGTTAACACTACCGTTACTATACAATGTATTTATCTATACTTTATTTCGGCAAAAATAATGGTCAACGCACAATACAGTAGTTATCAGAAACCATATAATAATTATATGGTCTCTGATTTGATATATTTTGTTAAACTTTCATTAACTCTTACACAATCCTATGTCTTCCTTATCACGTCATGTGTATGTGGCTTGGTTCATAACCTGTAGGATGGTTGTTTTAGACAAAACCTGTTTCGGGTCAAAATATAGGGCAGACTCGCGGTAATCAGTGATACTTTTGTGTCAGTGAGGGTTTCCTGTATAGTCGAAAGCATTCAGGACCAGCAAACACAATCATGAATATATCACATTTAAAACCTATAGTTTATAAACAGATGTCACATCAGGTAGGGTATCATTTTCACTCCCACTTCCAGCTACCGCCTCCGCCTGAATGGGGAAGAACATGTTTATTCTAATGAATCACATGTTGTCACATATAAAACACCCAGATAATTAACAGCGGCCGCAACACCACTACAACAAGATGTTCATCTACACCTATTGTGCAGACAATACCTTTCTATCTCGTCTCTAACTTAGTGTAAAAAATCGTAAAAAAATGGTCGCTGAACGAGAGTGACGGTCGCTGAACGAGAAATGGTGATATTTATATAGGGCTGCCGTGTTGGGCAGGGAGTGGGTGCGTTTGAACAGTGTTGGAAACAGCGGCCGCAACACCACTACGACGTCGAATTCAATCTCATTCTATTTTCTTCTGTATTCCTCGGATGTTCATCTACACTTATTGCGCAGACAATACCTTTCTATCTCGTCTCTAAGTTAGTGTAAAAAATCGTTAAAAAATGGTCGCTGAACGAGAGTGACGGTCGCTGAACGAGAAATGGTGATATTTATATAGGGCTGCCGTGGTTGGGCAGGGAGTGGATGCGTTTGAACAGTGTTGGAAACAGCGGCCGCAACACCACTACGACGTCGAATTCAGTCTCATTCCATTTTCTTCTGTATTCTTCAGATGTTCATCTACACCTATTGTGCAGACAATACCTTTCTATCTCGTCTCTAACTTAGTGTTAAAAATCGTTAAAAAATGGTCTCTGAACGAGAGTGACGGTCGCTGAACAAGAAATGGTGATATCTATACAGGGCTGCCGTGGTTGGGCAGTGAGTGGGTGCGTTTGAACAGTGTTGGAAACAGCGGCTGCACCACCACTACGACGTCGAATTCAGTCTCATTCTATTTTTTTCTGTATTCCTAAGATGTGCATCTACATTTATTGTGCAGACAATACCTTTCTATCTCGTGTCTAAGTCAGTGTAAAATATCGTTAAAAATGGTCTCTGAACGAGAGTGACGGTCGCTGAACGAGAAATGGTGATATTTATACAGGGCTGCCGTGGTTGGGCAGTGAGTGGGTGCGTTTGAACAGTGTTGGAAACAGCGGCTGCACCACCACTACCACGTCGAATTCAGTCTCATTCCATTTTCTTCTGTATTCCTCAGATGTTCATCTACACCTATTGTGCAGACAATACCTTTCTATCTCGTCTCTAACTTAGTGTTAAAAATCGTTAAAAAATGGTCTCTGAACGAGAGTGACGGTCGTTGAACGAGAAATGGTGATATTTATATAGGGCTGCCGTGGTTGGGCAGTGAGTGGGTGCGTTTGAAACAGCGCGTTTGAATTAGTGGTGGTAACACTGTGTAACACTGTGTAACACTGTGTTCACGTAAAATTTACATTATTGTTCACTGCGTTGTATTAGAACAACAGAGTTAAACGTTTGGAAACACGGGACTTTTTCTTGTCACGGACTACTTAAAAGGTACACGAACTTGTGACCTCACCCTATTGGATATGTTTTTGCGACATGTATTTGTTGTCTATAATGTACCGTTGCTATAGTCATTTGTTAATCGTGGAGCCAAAGGTTCGATTTTGTTTAACGCATAGTGTGAATATGTATTTTCAGTTCGAACCGAAAAATACAGACTAAAACCTTTAAAATAGTTAACGGGTACTTCAATTTGATACGTACCCAGGAAATATTTTACTACCGTTTGTGGTTATTGGTAATGGGCGAAAAGGGGAGTGTACGCACAGATGAAACAATTACAAAATTTATTCTATTAGGCAACTGGAAACACGAAATAGGATATACTAAGCATAAATACATTTATCTGGGTACCGCGCACGTGCATTTTGCGTCGCGCATAGAAAACAACAGTTACACGGAATAACACACGCGATATGAGAAGGTGTACCACTCGATAAACATAGTCCGCCACAGCGGTCTCTGAACGAGAGTGAAATAGTGACGACCTTATAAAAAGTTGACATCAATAAATTCTCACCTTTTACTGGTAAGGTTATTTACATAATCTCACCAGGAAGAAGTGGAAATACCCATAATGTTCTGAAATACTATATGACGCGATGGTCGTCGATACTTCTTCCTGGTAGCCATATTGTGTGGCTGTGGCTATGACCAGTGATAACATTCTTTTGGTGGGAACAGTGGTTACGTCTTCGTTCGCAGTCGCTAAGGTGAGATTATGTTAATAACCTTACCAGTAAAAGGTGAGAATTTATTGATGTCAACCTTTTATAATGAGGAACACGACGTTTTGGATTTTCTACTCCTTCATCATAGGGATCCTAGACGAAGGTATCATGTCGGTAGCTGGTAAATAATATGAGTGCAGGTTTTGAATATATAACTGATCAGTAAAAAAATAGGAGTGAGTATTTGTGTACTAATTTCCTTAATTATCATAGAATAATAGTTTTCATTAATTTCTAGTTGTTCAGAGTCTTTGGAAAAGTAATAAATGAATATGCATTCCATACGTTAAGGTTCAATGTTTTCTGTCAAGTATGATGCTATTACATACGTTATGTTTGTTGTATATCATACATATGTTGTATGTATCCTTTTATCTACATAATATTTGAACATATTTAACAAGAAAAAGAAGATAATTTGACGAGGATTTATCATTATTCAGCTATTCACATGCCCGTGTTTCACCGGGCATGGGTTTGCAAATAAGTTTGTTGAGACCAGTCAGTCCAGTGACTGCCATCATGGACATCGTACTACGCAGTTTGGATATGATCACATGCATCAACCAACTCGGAGAACCTGAGCACTTTATCATGTTAGTCACCTCTTATGAAAAGCGTGCATGGGTTAACCAATCATCTTCAGGGATATGATTTTTTTCATATTACCATGATAACCTCAAGTTATATATTGGTAATCACACAGTGAGCCAAATCCAGCAAACTCTGTGTGTTGTTGGTTTTTGTACAGATGAATTCTATATATACATCACAACAGGTTTAGGTTGTGTTACCACTGACAACAGAGATAAAAAAAAATTCACACACATGTCTGTGACATATTTGTGCATGCAAGCAATCATTTACACAATCATATTCAAAGCTTGAAATATATACACGCTGTGAACATAAGGCTACATGTAGCACAATACCATACGACCATCGTAGTTTGCAGTCCAGTTTGCCTTAGCCCTCTGATGTTTAATGCAGTGGTAAACATGGTAAGTGCATATTCGCATCTTAACAAACATATATCATTATCAAAAGTATTTTATAATCTTAAGAGCACTTAACAGATCAATCTGACCTCCCAAGAGGATGTGTTTGATAGAATTACATGACATATGTATTTTAATACTTATGTACAATGGCTGAATAACGTCATGCATGTGTAATGTAATATTAAAGTACACATGCACCACCATACAAAAATATCAGATAAAATTCACGAAGAAATTCACACATTGCATAACAATACTGTCACATTTCGCGCATCGCATCAGCTCCCGGCCACACTGAATAACATGAATGCAGCCTAATCGGCGTAATACGATAGAAATACACTGCAGGTTTAAAAGTGTGATCTTCACACATCTAGTGTCTATGAACAGTCATCCGAAATATCTCTGGTTTGAGGGATAGGTTTCCTCCTGGCCACCAGAGGAATCATAATACAGCTCGATGTTTCTGTTCGACCTTGACCTGGTGAAACATCGCTTCGATATCCCCCATGATAGCTAATTGGCCCTCTCGGAAACGCTGAAGTACTCCGATTAGCTTATTAGTGAGATCCGGTCCTTGAAGTACTTCTTCGTTAAGGCTTGTCCCCAAGTACTTTGCTGAACAATCAAACACGATTCTCACTTTATCCGGCTTCTTGTCGCTTGTAACGGCATGATGCGGCAGATACCACACGGGTCTTTCAGTTGTAATTTCATCATCGTCAACCTTTTCTGCATGTCTGGGACATAATTGTGCATGCAAGCAATCATTTACACAATCATATTCAAAGCTTGAAATATATACATGCTGTGACCATAAGGCTACATGTAGCACAATACCATACGACCATCGTAGTTTGCAGTCCAGTTTGCCTTAGCCCTCTGATGTTTAATGCAGTGGTAAGCATGGTAAGTGCATATTCGTATCTTAACAAACATATATCATTATCAAAAGTATTTTAAAATCTTAAGGGCACTTAACAGATCAATCTGACCACCCAAGAGGATGTGTTTGTTAGAATTACATGACATGTGTATCTTCTTGTTTTGGTAACATTATGTTGATATATATTTCATATTGCAGACCATATACTATCTAGCTATTATATTCTGATTTTCATTCAACAGTTCGCGAAGAAAACTTTAACGTTATGTCTGTTTGTTAGGAAATAACATCAAAAATGTTTTTAAAATCAAATATGTCTTTGATGACATACATTTGAATTTAACCCCATAATCATTCCATGCAGATATGTGTATGCATTTATTTATATTTTTACAAATTTAACAGATAATACTTATGTACAATGGCTGAATAACGTCATGCATGTGTAATGTAATATTAAAGTACACATGCACCACCATACAAAAATATCAGATAAAATTCACGAAGAAATTCACACATTGCATAACAATACTGTCACATTTCGCGCACCGCATGAATGACATGAATGCAGCCTAATCGGTGTAATACGATAGAAATACACTGCAGGTTTAAAAGTGTGATCTTCACATATCTAATGACAGACTTAAATTGCCGACTGCAAAACGTCAACAAAACGACAAAACTTGACATAAAAACGGTCAAACGCTTCGCTTCGAATGGTCACGGCGGGAAAGACTTCCGCCCGTATCAGCTACCCCCCTTCCCTCCTCCCCCCACATTCCCCTTACATTTCAATCTAGTCAAATCATATCAACAGAATATATTTTCCTTATCTGGTAAGGATGAGTTTTGGCCTGTTTTTTTACTTGTATCTGAACATAGTTACATTCATGTCCATATTCTAAAAATGTTACTCAAAGAATTATATTTTTTTGTTAAAGTTGACTTTTAAGACACATTTTTCGTTTGATCGGGCTGGAATTATTGCTATCGGCGACATTTTCTTCCGTCGGGACATGAGAAATTCGGACGGCCTTCGTTGTCAGTATTAATGCTATTATAAATACAAATTAAGGTATACATACAGTTATTAATAATAAGAAAATAGAACAAAACGTTGTTTATATTGTGCGCAACCATATATATATGGAGAGAGTATATATATATATATATATATATATATATATATATATATACTCTCAAAAGAAACGCATATAGGAATTTCAACTGTATTTTTATGTTTATTTTGAAACATCTTGTAAGCTTTATGACTCAATGAAATATTGCGAAATTGCACACTGGGAAAGACGTTCTTTGAAAAGTACACATATTAAAGAACCAATAAACTTTGTTTTTTGTTACTCTTTTAACCATTACATATGAAAGATTTGTGGTTAGTCTTATGCGGAACACCAAATTTATTCTTTAAAAACTTGTGGTTAATTAATACCGAGCGATTAAAAGTGGCCAAAAAGTCGCCTGCTTCCCTCTCGCCCGCCAACGAACCCACAGACAGGTTACGTAACTCTGTCGCCAGAGCACTGCAGTGACGTCATATGAGGAACGATTTTCAGTTGGTTGTATAGAAAGTGTGTAGCACGCTCATCATTTTCATAATTCGTTGCTTTGTCGTCAATTGCTCCTAGGGGTCGGGCGATGGTGTCACCATGCACAGATTTCCACAGGACCCCGCAGTTCGTGCTAAATGGGATATGTTTGTGAGTGCGAAGCGAGCGTTGTGGAAGCCTGAAACGATATCTTACTTGTGTTTAGATCGCTTCACGGAAGTTAAAGAATCAAAACTACTTACTAGTTGTAGTAAAATATGTATGTGATTGATGACCATAAAGATTTTCCATGACACAACTTGTAACATAACGATTTCTTCCTCGGAAACGAGGCTGTGGTCGAAGTAACAATAATATTGTAAGTAGTATTATATTGACACCCACCTCGCTGCCAGGAGAGAAATTGTTATGTTATACGCTATGTCATGCAAAATCCTATTGGCCATCAATAAACTACATATTTTACTACCAGTAGAAAGTAGTTTTGATTTTAACCTCGGTGAAAACAAACCTAAATACCATTTATCCTCAGACTGGCGGATGTTCCCGACAGGCGCCGCCATTTTAAAAATAAAAATCTGTTAGAATTAATGAGATTATAGTTTGTTTTCATCAAGTTAGAAAATCAAGACTACTTTCTACTCGTAGTTAAATATGTATTGGAATCATAACCAAACGGATTTTGCATGACACAACTTATAACATAACGATTTCTTCCACGGAAGCGAGGTGGGGGTCGAAGTCACAATACTGCGCGATAAATTTCTTGCTACATTCACATGGTTAATGTCCACTCACCAGTATGTAGATACTAGTCAATGTGCGTCTTTATATTTGGTCTTATAATCCTAATTAGTTTATTATCATACTAGTATGCATTTTGAAACTAAATAAAAAGCAGACGATCTGCTGATACTTATAGTGAATTTATAACAGAACTGTTATATCTAGATATTTTATAGTTTGCCAATGTGAATGATAATTCGCACACACACCCTAGTGCATGTTGTCTGTCTCATTACACTTCACGGCGAAAACAATGATTCTGTTGAATGCTACGACAAATGAATAAAAACAAAATGCAAATATTACAATTAAAACAGATTAAAGTTATAGGAACAATATGAGACCTTTACCTTGTTCGAGGAATGTATCCATCAATATCCACAAAACTGTTCCAAATGATGTGTCTTTTAACAGTTAAATATACGAAAAAGTGATAAATCTTTTCAGGTATTGGTGTATAGTCTCATTGGTCACCCAAGATAGCACACCTGGCAACTAATTGCATAATGTCCGCCTTTCTTTAAAAACTATAATTTTGTTAGCCAATAATGGGCAATCAATCAATGTATTGCCGGTTAATCCTTTGAAAGAAGGACGTTGTTTTTACGCAGACACCGACACGACAGAGTGTATTCAGTATAGATTAGTAAATCTACATACATAAACACTACCTTTTGACAATTCCGCTGTGTAAGATAAAAGTAATTCTACCATGACTTCAGTAAACACTGGATTGTGATTGGTTAATTAAAGTCATTCAGAGGTATATAATCACGTTATACAGGTCTCTGTTTTCCGTGCGCAATCATACATGGTTTACGGTAATGCACTATTTTTGTCTGCCCACTAACATGGCGGACAGCAAACAACCTACCGATGCATCGATAAATTACGGCGATTTTACTGTCGGAAATTACACATATGTCTTTAAAGATGGATTTAGCGATTACGGGCTCGACTCACTACTTGCGTAAATCACAGCAATAGGTGTTTATACATACAAAAGTACTTCGAAAGCATGGAAACAAATATTCAGTCGAACAAGATCAAAACATCGTCTGCTTTCCGAATAAAAATTCAGCAAAAACAAATTTGTTTACGTTGATTCTATGTTATGTCAGAATAGATCCAGCAATAGACTGCTACAAAATTTCCGTGTTAAATTTATTATCAGCTTTCGTCAACGATATCGCCACTGATCTTGATCCGGTAACGGAGGATGCATTAACATCGAACGCCGAAGAAATTTTAATGCTTTCCGTCCACATAAATAAACAGTTGGGTTATCAATCAAACAAAATGATATTTTGAAATTTGTACTGTTTCAAATTTAGCGGTAGTAAAACACAATTAGATCTACAGAATCTGCAAACCGTTCTGTTTAGCCCAACATATTTTTTTTCTAAATGTATAATATCGTTGAAAAAGTTATTTAGCTTAGTCATGATCCCTCTTATCCATTACACTGCTTGATCTAATGTAGTCTATTAAAGTATAATTAATTACCTTACCGTGTTTATGCCAGAGGCACACCCTCGTGTCCTGATCCATCCTTTCGGAAATATCACCACAAATCTGGCTCTTTGTCAACAGACTCGCGAACATGCCAGCGAATCCGATTCAATTTGAATTCACTACACTTTGAAGCCACTAGGTCACAAAACACTTTCCAAAATGTAGAAAATAATATCCGTAGAATCGAATTTGAGCACAAAGTACACACATGAGTGTGTAAGAGTCACCACAGCTGTCGCACGCAGACGTGGAGGTGCGTGAAATCGTCAAGTTGACAGGGCGCAAAATTCAACAGCTCTAAATTCGGTACAACACGGACTTCTCGTTACAGCAAAAGCGCCCCTACTCTTAAATTTTGTACCAGTACCAGTAATTAGATATCAAAGACTATCTCAGTCATACAATCAGGTTAACCTTGCACAAACTGTCAGAGGCTCTCCTGTCGCATCTTTCCAAATTTGCACGTAAATGTAAACAATGACTTCGAGAAAAGGTCAAGGCCATGAGGTTGCTACCACTTTTCTGGTGGGGAAAGGGTCTACGGTGGAATTTTCAAATGTGAACCAAGCTTTTTAAACTTATTTGATATATGTTTTCCAACTTATCAGTTAATGATTGGTGATTGATGCATTGAAAAACAAAACGTGATTTGTTATTACTGAATCTGTAGTTTGTTAGTCATTGACGGTTTGCCACCAAACACCCCGTTTCGGGCGATACCACTTGAGATTGGAATGCGAGGCCGCTTCACGTATTGACTCGTTACCAAAGAAAGAGCTCCACCTGAAATTGTTCATAAAATTGTCATGGTAGAATGGAGATAAACCTACTGTGTTGGAAAATCAGAGGTATATAACGAAATTATAATAGCTCTAAATTGTTCATTTAAAACCTGACGCTACGCGTTCGGTTTTAAATTAAATTTAGAGCTATTATAATTCCGTTATATACCTCTGATTTCCCACACAGTAGGTTTATCTCCTAATTAATACCACCTAACACGGGTTACAACAAGGAGTATTAATTGCTGTATTGCATGTGAAAACTTATGGCCGACACTGTTTTGAGAATACAAACATATTTTTACATGACATGATTAAACATCGAGGTAAAAAATCACAGAAATGGGATCAATTTGGATCAGTCATTATACAAATAGGCCTAACGACACCAATCGATTTTGACAGAATCGTCTATGAAAACAAGTTGTAACTCGGAAACTAGGCAAAGCAGGAGAGAAAATTAAATGACAGTAGATTGTGAGAACATATAGCTTTCACTTACCACAACAATTGTCACGATTTCAGGTTTATACAAGCCTGTAAACAAGATAATTTAACCCCTGAAATGTAGATGAATTCTGCATCGGCCCTCAAAGCTATTCCTCATATGACGTCACAGAGACGCGCCGCTCTGATTGGTTGAAATTTCGTTCGCGGGTGAGAATTGTGCACTGTTGTCAAAAAGGTCGATTTAAGTCAATTAAAGGTCGAAATGAGTAGTTTTAATGACGAGGTTTCATTTATAACGATGCCAGTTAGTGATTTATGTCTTTGTACCCCCTAGGGTTTATGTGACCTTTAAACGAGCATATTTTGTAAACATGTAAGCACCAAAGGATGAACCTGTTGAAATATTGCTCCACATCACGGGTGACTATTTGAAAGTTGTAGACTGACTGACTGACTGAGTTTAGTTTTACGCCGCTTTTAGCAATATTCCAGCAATATCACGGCGGGGGACACCAGAAATGGGCTTAACACATTGTGCCCATGTGGGGAATCGAACCCGGGTCTTCGGCGTGACGAGCCAACGCTTTAACCACTAGGCTACCCCACCGCCCCGAAAGTTGTAGACATCCTCATGTAATGTTTCCTTGCCCTGAAGGAGGGTAGGCTTCTGGTTACTTTGACAGAGAGAGCACTCTTTGGGTTTTCATAAACTTTGAGTGCGTTAAAGTAAACAGAGACTGAACTAATCTTAATGTGTTTTAACATACAGTAAAACATGGATATAGCGAACACGGATATAGCGTACAAACGGATAAAGTGAACAAATTTAAAAGTCCCGTCAATAGTCCTTTATAATATCATTAAAATTATACGCGAATAACGAACTCGTGAGTAGCGAATTAACGGCTATAGCGAACTGATTTACTACCCCCAAGACCCAATTAACGACGTGATTAGCGAACTCACTCAGTGTCAGCTCAGTGTCAGCTCAGTGTCAGCTCAGCCACTTAGAGGTATACATCAAGCGGAAAAGAGTATGACGAGACAAAAACGTAAGATCCTGATGTTTGTTGACAATTGTCCTGCCCATCCTGTTGTGAAACACCGGACACACGTCAAACTGGTCTTCCTTCCACCGAACACTAAGTGTTATGTCAATGTACATGTACAAGAATAAAAATTTGTAGCCTCAGCATATACATGTCTCTACATCTCTACAATCCAAGATGGCGGTCAAATGTGAATAACGAACAACGAATATAGCGAACTAAATTTCTTGGTCCCTTGGAGTTGTTATATCCGTGTTCTACTGTATGTCAAATTCTGTAACGTATGCGAGTGAGTTGAATTTAAGCCAGCTTTGTCGCAATGTTGACACTTTCTAAGTGAGCAACTAGCTCTACTGCGCAGTACCTTTACAATAGGTCGCGTGTTATTCAACTATCTGGCATTGAGCGACGTTCTCGTTTAGCTCTTGGTTAAATGATCACACACTTCCTATGCAATGTTATATATTGATTCTTATGAAAGTCTTTAGCAGCCGCACGCTGGCGTAAGTGAGCGATTTTCTCCCTTTCGTGAACATCTCTACTGTGCACGGCTTGGTAGCCTAGTGGCTAAAGCGTCCGCTCGTTACGCCGAAGACCCGAGTTCCATTGACCGCATGGGTACAACGTGTGAAGCCCATTGCTGGAATATTGCTAAAAGTAATGTAAAACTGAGTGCAGCACAGTATCTATTCAAAGGTTGCTCTGTATGAAATATATGCTTCATGCCATTTTGTGCAGCGGTTTGCTGTTTGACCTTTATATTTCTTCTTTTTCTTCTTACCCGTGAAGGTTCGGGTTAGAATATTGATCTTCAGTAACCCGTGCTTGTCGTAAGAGGCGACTAACGGGATCGGGTGGTCAGGCTCGCTGACTTGGTTGACACATGTCATCGGTTCCCAATTTCGCAGATGGATGCTCATGCTGTTGATCACTGGATTGTCTGGTCCAGACTCGATTATTTACAGACCGCTGCCATATAGCTGGAATATTGCTGAGTGCGGCGTAAAACTAAACTCACTCACTCTCTCTTCTTCTTCTTTCTTATGGGTAATCCTGATGAACAAGGATTGATGATAATTGATGATTCCGCCATTATTGAATGATATAACACCATAGGCAGTTCCAGAGGGGGGTGTATAGGTCCCTAGTACAGAACCATTCTAAGAATTATAAGAGACAATTTGTCATATAATAGTATCACAACAGTAAAATACCATGAATAATTATATATTATCCATAGCAGCTTTTGGCAAATAAAAAAACCCCAGACATTAGCATCGGTAAACATAAAACAAACTTCTCGATTTCAGGCATATTTTTTAAAAAAAAAACATCTAGTTTTAACAATGCACTCATTGAAAAGACTTTCCTTGATATCGTCATATAATACGCAGTGAAATAAAACATGAACCTCATCTTCTACACAACCTTTACAATAAAAACAATTTCTCTTTTGTACAGGGATACCTTCATGTCGACCCGTTTCAATTCAATTTTAATTGGACTGACTGACTGAGTTTGGTTTTACGCTGCTTTTAGCAATATTCCAGCAATATCACGGCGGGGGACACCAGAAATGGGAATTTAAATTGGAGCCACACCACACCTAAACCTGGCAAGAGCCAACCTGTAACCTCTTAAAACATTCCTTAAAACATTGTCTTCTGTTCTATCATCTTGTTTAAAACACGTTTAAGCTCTTAGTTTGTTAAGACCACTTTGCCAATTTATAACAAAGTCATTCACATACACATCTACATAGTCACACACAAACGATTTAGCAATTTTATTTGGAACATTTAGCAGATATCCTAAACCAATATCATGAAACTTCTTTCGTATCCTTCTATTCCAACTTTTAGATCTATTCATAGCAAACCTTTCAGCCCAATTAAAAACGTACTGATATTTTCTAACAGCGGCGTAAAACTAAACTCACTCACTCATTCAGAAAGTGAATTCAACCTTTGCCCAGATGCTGCACTAAAACAATAAAGACGTTGAAGTTCAACCCAGACTTCATGGTTGATAATACATAATGAAACATGAATCAATTTTGCTCTGTGGTGTCAGGTGAAGTAACGTGAGTATAATCCTCCACTAAAAAACAAAACATATATTCATTACATTGTCATTTAAAAGCAGAACGAGTCATAGCATCAAAATTAAAGGCAGGCAATTTGTTAGTCACATTTCACAATTACAATTTATGATGGTTACATTTCACAGTTACAATTTATGATACAGATCAACTTCCCTCAGGTAGTTCACTATCAGATGAGCGCTCACGCGGGAGAACAGATCTTTTAGGTTTGTTGCATCATAATGTGAGTCCCTTGCAGACGATAAGTCCACGCATTCAAGCAGAATATGCTTGATGGTGAAAACCTCATCGCAAGAGGCACACATTGGGGTCCATCCCCATCCGTTTTCAGCAGATAGTCATGAGTAAATCGACTGTGGCCAATACGACATCGTCGTAAAATTACAACCCAAAATTGACAACCAAAGTAAGTATAACCAATTGCTGGTTTCAATTCATACAGTTTATTTCTTCCTAATTGAGTGTCCCATCGTTTTTGCATGAGGTCCCGAGTATAGCTTTTGATAGTGGGTTTGAAATCACTGTATGGGATCAACAGTGGAGATAAGGGCTTCTCAAGAGCTGCTTTTGCTGCAGCATCGGCTTTTGTGTTACCTGCTATGCCGACGTGACCCAGCAACCAGCAGAGGACGATGTCACATTGGCCAGTAGAGAGGTCGTTGTAAAGTTCCAAAATGTCCAGAATGATTGGGTGACTTGAAGTAACATTTTGAAGTGCTTGAAGGCAAGATAATGAATCTGTGAGAACGATTAAGTTTTTGGAATGATTCTGCTGTTTAATATAGGTCAAAGCTGAAAAGATAGCTTTGGCCTCGGCAGTGAAAATGGAACTATTGTCGGGAATCCTAGAGGAGACAGTCTTAGATCCAATGACTGTAGCACTGGCGACTTGGCCCTCATCCTTGGATCCGTCTGTGAAAATGGATCTATGGGTGTCATACTTGGAACGTAACTGGATGTATTCCTGCTGGAACACCAAGGGATTTGTTTCAGACTTTTTGAATTTAGTGAGGGTTTAGATCGACCTGTGGTTTCACCATCTGCCAGGGTGGTGAAGACAGGAGTCGGTCAGGTGCTATGCTATTGAGATCAATTTTAGCTGCAGATATGTGTGGTTGAATTCTGATTCCAAGTGGTGGAACCAGGCTTGGCAGTTTAGGAAACAAGTTTTCATAGAGAGGGTTGAAAACACAATTGTATGCTGGATTGGACTGATTTGAACGTAGTTTGGCCTCTTTCACTACCTTGATGGGAGTACCATCTAAAGTTAGGTCTGGATCCTTGTGTGGTCTGTATTTACGACAAAGGTAAATACAATTTGGTTTGGATTTTGAAAACTTAAAGCCATTTTCATTGGCCCATTTTTGGATTTTGTTAAGGCAGAGTTGTAGCTACCTTTCTATTGCGTGCGTGTTCTTACCACGACATGAAATATTGAAATCGTCCACGAAAAGGGACCCATCAACACAACTGTTCAGGACGTTAGTGAGGCTGTTAATTTTGATGCTAAAAAGGGTGACAGTCAGGATGCTGCCTTGAGGGACGCCCTGATCTTGGTGGAAATAATCAGACAATGTGGAACCTACCCGTACTTGAAATTGTCTGTTGTTTAAAAACTGAGATATGAACTGAGGTAATCTGCCCCTCAATCCAAATTCATGTAAATCTTTCAAGATACCATGTTTCCACGTTGCATCGTATGCTTTTTCTAAATCGAAGAAGATAGATACAGTATGTTGTTTGTTGACGATTGAAATTTTGATGAAAGTTTCCAGACGTACAAGGTGGTCAATGGTACTTCGGTTTTTTCGGAAACCACATTGGAGGTCACTAAGGAGGTTATTGGTCTCCAGGTACCAGATTAATCGATTGTTGACCATGCGCTCCATGGTTTTACAAACACAGCTAGTTAGTGATATAGAAGACCCGGGTTCGATAACCCACATGGTTAAAATGTGTGAAGCCCATATCTGGTGTCTCCAGCCGTGATAGTTCTGGAAAACCATACTGACTCACTCACTCTATAGCTCTATAGTATGCCACTTAGAAAATCCTCACATGTTATCTGACACACAGCATGGTTTCAGGAGCCGTTGTTCTTGTGAAACCCAGTTAGTCCAGGCCATTCATCATGCAGTTTGCTCAAAGCCTCGACCAGGGGAAGCAGTTAGACTTGGTACTGCTAGATTTCTCAAAAGTCTTGATAAAGTCCCGCACCAACGTCTCCTACTCGGGTTGCACCACTACAGTATCCATGGCAACATATTCTAGAAGAACAAGAAACAAACAGTTGTTCTTGATGGGAAATAATTCCTCTGAAGCTGACGTATTATCTGGTGTTTCGCAGCGCACGGTTTTTGACCCACTTCGCTTTCTTATTTATATCAACGACCTACCAAATTGTGGCCTCTTACAATTATGCAGCACTTGTTTTTTCTATTGTTATAATGTTAATCTGCTGCTTGTAACAACATACTATGTACATGTATATATGCTTCTCAACATTTGGTTGTACATGTAGTTCCTTTTAGCTTGATAACGGTGTAAGAATTTACATCGAAAACGTAGCTTAATGCAATAAACAATAAGTTGTCATCCATAAAGTTGTATGTTTCATTTTTGACACACCAACTTCTAGAATGCCGAGCAAACAATTAGATTTATTCGTAATAACGTTATTAGGTAGTAACATAGCTGGCCCGTCTTGGCCAAGCTTTTAGGTAAACCCAGTCTGAGGGTTTGGAAAAATCCTCAGCCTTTACCCTACTCGCCCGACAGATTTTGTGAAAGTGCGTGTCATGCTATATACCTGCAAGGCTCACAACAATGCCGTGTAATTAAACATATAATGGAGCACCCCTACACTTAATTTTGTACTGTAACAGAATAGTTGATTACTCCCAGTTTGTCTACTCTTTGAAATAAACTAATTAGGGAGATTCCCAGGGACTACCCGTAATTGATTCATTAGAAGCTAAGTGAATCAGGGATTCTGTAATCATTCATTGTTTGTTTTGATATTTGGAGATAACTCCTCTACTCTGATTAAAACGTTGTATATTTAAAGTACAGGTTGTTTGTTTTGAAAATTGGAAACCTCTGTCCAGTGTGAAGTCATCCTTATATAGACACAGAAGCAAGACCACTCCTGCATTGGCTGAACAACAAAGATATGTCCCCCCTTCAAGGAAGATGGACTGTATATTTAATTAGCATATCCGATTACGTCACATTTGTAGACATGTCTCTCTATCCCGACTGGCTTTACAATGGATCGCGTGTTATTCGGGCAGCCTAAACTGAGGAAGGAACTGAAGTCAAGCATGTAACTCAAACTCGACCCCCTTTACACACTCCTTCTGGGGTGGTGGGTGTATATTGCATGAATACATTGTGGGCATCGTTGTCGATAATGGAGTAATTAGCCAGTAACATAGCTGGCCCGTCATGGCCCGGCATTTAGGTAATCCCAGTTTGCGGGATATAAAGCTCCTCAGCCTTTTAAACTACTCGCCCTGTTCGCAGTTGACACATCACTTAATGCCATAATAAACGATCCTGATGAAACTGTCCTGTGTTTTAATAATGATCTACGTAAAATTTCTGATTGGACTGACAAATGCAACTTACATTTAATCACAATAAAACAGATTTTACCCAGTTTTCTCATAAAATACAGCCCAGCCCAAAACGAAATTTAATAATGAAGGATAGTATTATTACTGACGTTAATAGTTATAAAACATTGGTCCTAACTTGACAGAATAATTGTTCTTGGACTGACCATGTTAATTGTGTCGCTAAAAATGCTGCACCCACGGTAAACACGGCTTTTGAGGTTTTAAATATCGCCTCTCACGTAAAACCATACAAAAATGTACCAACAGTTTATTTTGTCTATTCTCGATTATTGTTGTCACATTTGGTACAATTGTACCAAACAGTGCCATATAGCTGGAATATTGCTGAGAGCGGCGTAAAACAAAACAAAACTCACTTGTACCAAACAGCAAACACTTGAAAAACTTCATCTCGATGCACTTAGAACTATTGACGGCGCTGTTCGCGGTACCACTCAAAACAGAATTTATGATGAGACCAATTTCCAACCACTATGCACACGAAGATACATAAAAAAACTAACAATTTGTAATAAAATGAATAACAATTTAACTCCAAAATATTTGAGTAATCTCGCCCCTCCTTAGGAAATTATGCCAAGTCATTTCTCCCAGATACAGTAAAATTGTGGATTTTAGCTAACAATCTCAGAGAATCGACTGCCGTGGTTAGTTTTAATATACAAATTAATGTGTCAAATGATGATAGTCACAACTACTTTAATTTAAATTCTGGATCAAGATTTTTCTAATATCCATTCACGCCTCGGGCTTGGTTGCAGCGATCTAAACACACATAAATATGAACGATTTATATCTTCAATTCCTTCTGGTGCTTGTGGTTGTTGTTATGAAAATCCAATTCACTATTTCTTTTCATACGTTAATTACACTGATATAAGAAATAAAAGGTGCCTTTATGCTACAGGATATGACATTAATTCATTACTATGCTTCCGCTCTAATGGATCTACTAAAGATAATCTTGAAATATTAGTATCTATCCATTCTTTCATTATATTGTCAGGCAGATTTCTGTTGCACTAACTATACCAACTAGTACTTTCCGATGCTAAGAGTTCTAATGTTATAAGCAGAAAGCTAATATTTTTTTGTTAATTACATGTTTTTCTCCTCATGATTTTTTTGTTTATACTTTGTTTGAATCTCGGCGCGGTATTCAGATAAGCCACATACTGCTTGTTTACCAATCCGTTTCCACTTTTGGAAATAAATATGTTTAAATCACTCGCCCGACACATTTTGTCAATGTGCGTGTCATATCCACCTGCAGACACAGCTTGTCAGGCAGTTCAGTGCATTACATGATATACTGCCCGTAGTATTTCAGGATATTATGGGTATTTCCACATCTTCCTGGTAGCCATATTGTGTGGCTGTGGGTATGACATTCTTTTAGTGTGAACAGTGGTTAAGTGATTACCGCTAAGGTGAGATTATTAAATAAATTAACTAATAAAAGGTGGAAATTTATGGATATCAACATTTGATTATGAGGAATACGACGTTTTGGAGTTTCTTCTTCTTACTGTCAATCATCGTGTGAAAGAAAAACTAGAAGCAGTGAGCTATCTATGGAGGTAGGGCGGTCATCAATTTTGTACACATGGGCTCATTCATTTTATAGGGATAGAGAACTTTGGCAATGGGCCATTTTCAGGATTATTATCTATTTTCTGAATTTGGAATGGGCCACTGCCCTTGTATCAATAGTAATCTTAAAGCTTTTAATGGGACATTTTTTATTCTAATGTGCAAAATGGCCCATGGCCCCTGCCTTTCCCAATCCCTGACGGGGGTGTCATAAATTGCACATAAATTTAGGGGGGTCATTGACATTATGTCTGTTTCTCCAAATAAACTCATCATCATCATTATCATTACACTCCCGCCATAAATTATGAACGGTCCCTAAGGAATGCAGATTGTAAGAATGTAGTGTTTATTCCTTTTATAGAACATTCATCACATCAAAACGAAATCGGCACCAATGGTGGCCACTAAACAATGGAAGCCAGTAATTAATTTAATTGGCGCTGATTGGTAATGACAATAAAGAAAGAGAAGCGAGGGGCGAGTGCATTCGTAACCAACTCGTGTTATTCCGGGACAAGCGGAATAGCGACTCGTGCTACTCTGGAAGGATTTCATATTTGCGCATGAACATCAGAACTACTTTAAACAAGAACGATAACTCTATTCCTGTTTGATTCCAATGGTACTTTATATGACCGAAGCACTCGTATATTATATTGATGTTGTTTTTGTTTGTTTTGTTTTGTTTTTGTTTTTGTTGTTGATTTAATTTGTTTGTTTGTTCTTGTTGTTCATTTGTTTTTGGGGTGGGGGGTGTTTGGTTTTTTAACTTCATTATTTTACAGAATTAAACCTATTTGATACAACTGGAAGCAGAAAAACATATTTTCTAAAGTCGAGAATGAAAGAATTGAAGTTAAGTATGTAACTCAAATTCGACCCCTTTACACACTCCTACAGAGGTGGTAGGGATGGTTGGGGGTAGCCTAGTTACTAAAGCGTTCGCTCGCTGTTTTTTTTAACTCATGCTTTCTTCCATGCCGTCACGATAATGCTATCTTGTCTTGTTCAATGTGTACCAAATTCAACTGATTAAGAAAGCCTCCAAAATATATTGTTGTTACTAAAGTACTGTCGGAAATAGAAAAAAAACCTTTTTTTCCGCATATATATCTACAATTTATGTAGTTAATATATGAAAGTGTGAAATATCTGTTAAACTAAGTTCGGCCTAACTACAGTCTCAGTGGTAGGAAGATAGGAAACGTAGAAAAGGGACTTTACTGATGAGAGATTAGTGCAGAAATGAGCAATGTGATTTTTTCTCAGTCCATGTCGACTTATTTGGAACAGGCCATGGCTTTATGCAAATTTTTGTGCGATGATATTGTATTACAAAGGAAATAGAGATATCAGCTAAGATAAAATAATCCTTTAGGCGAATTAAACTGGGAACAAAAACGGCATATCATAACAATTTACAAATAATATCCAATCCTGTCGATCTTCTGGTGGTGATGCCACCTATATATTTTGAGACATTTCATACGATGGCTGATATAAACTTGTCTATGGGTATCTTATCACAACATAAACTTTATGAAAGAAAGACAGGTAAGATGTTAATCAATAGATGAAACATATTCAACACACATAAATTAAAAAAGCATAAAATATCTTTGAGATGACCCCTTGTGCCTGTAGGGAGCACATGCATTTCATGCCAGGTGAGTCGACGGTCCGTTGTCATACCTGACTGAGCGACCTACTTGCCATCTATAGTTTTATCTATTGTTTTCAGCAGCCATTCGTATTTTTTCTAAGTTTTGCCCGATTTTACGACTAAAAATTCTTTTCTGTATATCCTATTACGCATCCCACTGAACGCCCAGTTAGGCCGATGTGGGTTGTCGACATATACTATTTGCAACTGTGTAAATTTTAGAGATACAGAGAGACAGCCTAAAAACTTTTTTTTTTATTTCCGACAGTACTTTAGTGATGTTTTTTACATTCAGTGACTCGTGACTAAGAACATGCAACATGCAGGTCATGGTACACACCATGGATGATTTGATGGTTAAAGCAAGACAGTTTCGTCCTCAAATGGAAGGTGCGATTGGAGGCCAGCTGACAGAGGAAGAAACGATCGTGAGTTCCATCATTATGAGGAATTATTCCTTTCGCAAGAGTTTGGAATACAGCAATGTGTAGTGGATTAAACCACACCAAACCGTACGCCATCCATAGTTATATACTATAACAGGGTCTTCACCCACTACATGTATTACTGAAATTATTGAATTCTGTTGCTAAATTGACACATATCAGAGATATGTAATATTTCTTACATTTTACAACATTAAATACAAGACAAAAACAAAGCAAAGAGGAAGCCAGTCTTGTTTAAAAAAGTGAAAGTCACAATTAAATAATCACTGCCTGGATCTACTTTTTTTCTAAATGTGCCCCAATTTACCAGTTGGTATGATTTTTCCATTATTTCAGGCCTCGACCACAGAAGATCAAGGTGTTCCGACTGTTGGGAGGACAGGTATTATAGAAGTTCTTATAGTTATTGAAAGGATAATAGACATTTAGTGGCACAACATTGTCTCATGGCCATTCCTAATATCATACCAAAGATGTTTTGAAAGCACAACTAGTAAACAAACAACATATAGATTACGGTGTTCCAGAAACACTTGAAAAGTTCTGTTTCAGTGCCATTCATGATACATCCAATTCTGTGTCTATTCCCAAAGTTAATTTTCTGATTTATAGGTATGGAAATTATCACGTATGCAATACATATAACATTGAAGTGCAATTATAGTATAAGTTCAATCGCCCTTAGCAACATCAATGAACCCAATTGTAATTCCAAGGAAGACAACTTATTTTGAAGGGTCAGAAATCATGTTACGGAACCAGAAAATTTAGACCCAGAGGCTACTAACAGACTCCACCTCTGAATCCAGTGTAGTGATCATCATGGTTATGAAAGATAGTTACAAATTGTGACTTATTCTCCACTGACCTCAATAGTTTAGTTGTGAGGATATAACCATAAAAAGTGTACTATGGAATAATTCTGACATCTCCAATGAGACTTACATGGTCTGCTTCGTGCCAGTTGTCATCTACATGGCTGGTGCAAGTAAACCCGCCGATGAAGTGGAAGCATTATTCAGAAACAACGGTAGAAGTATACAACGACTCCAGTATGACAGTAAGTACACTTTTGTTGAACAAATGCCAAACAATAATCAAGTCATTGTGATCGCATATGGACTATCCGGACAAGTCATGTTCATAGTTTCTATTTGCTGTTACGTTTAGGATGAACCGTTATTTGTTACATGTGTGTATATTTTTCTACTAGATAATTAAATATACATATTGTAAAGCAATGGAAAGTGGTCATATAACATTTGGTTTGTTGTTTCGTGCTGCATTATACAGTCTTCCGGCTGAAAGTCGGCGGTGTGTGAATTATCTGTACCACACAATTCAGAGTCTGACATCCTCAGCATTGATCTACGAAACTGGGAAACTTATCAAAATCAGCGATTCTGACCTCCCAATCCAGTTAGTCGCCTATTACAAGCTTAGTAACGAAAGATCAACTCTAACCTGAATTTTCTGGGATCCATAGAATTGAGAATGTGTCCTTATATTTTCTGCAGATGCCGAGAAATTCAAAGAGGCCATCAATACAGACTGTTCACGTATGATTGTCCTGATTGAGGAGCGGTTTTCTAAACTGTTGGAAGATGAATACAGGATCTGCAAAAGTACTCTTAAAGGTAACAAACCTTTCTTTCGAACTCTAACCCTCCAGGAATATTACTAATTCCTGAGCTGTGCCATCCCACCTTCGCAATAGGCTCACCCTTGAAGTCCTGTAAACATATGTAGGTTATGATTTGGTATTCAGACGAAAATGTTGTAGTGGTTATGTGTTATGTGTCATGTCTTATTGTTATGTTAAGCATATTCATCTTTCACCCTAGCTCATGATATTGTTGTTAATTACAGATCTAGTAGAAGCTGGAAAGGATGTTCAATTAATCAGTTTTTTGGACGATGACGAAACCTATCAGGAAGTGAAGTATAAGCTTCCTAAAGCCATGAGAGAAAACGTTGTTCATCATACTCACATTCCCAAAGGTACCAATGGCTATGTGGCTTTTGAGGGTAGGTTCTTGTAAATGTTTAACTAACTGCTTATCTCTTCATTCTCCCGAAATCATCTTCCTGCACTGTGTTCATCAAAAACAGAAAAAACCATCTCACCTGAACGAATCCTTGCCAGCGAACGGGCACATTCGTCACTTCTTGCCCATTTGCGTAACCTCCAAGAAGACGCGTCCCCTCTATCGATACTTATGTGCGAAAATACGATAAACCAGTCAGAACGCGCTTAGGTGCTGTGGTAAAAATAATCCCCAATACTTAAATCGAATATGGCATTATGTGTTTGTTTAAAAAATCATGAAAAATATATACCGCCATATTGAAAGTACAAAGAATGTAGCTAACAGAACTGTGTTGTCTCGTGAAGATTTTAGTAAGGATAATGCGGTTGACGGCGAGAGATTCGAATACACGCTCGTGCGTTTGTTGACATAACGGCTCTCAGTGGTCCAACTGAGTGTATTTTCAACTTTAACATTGGGCTTATATTTCACATCTCTGGGGATATTTTAGCCTGACTTTTGTTTGGTCATTCATATTTTTTTCCACGAATTCATTTAAAATTCCACAAGGGTATGACAGCAAGGATACACGAATGTTCAGTTTGAGAAATATTTTAAAGTCATTTCGGAGTTAAATATTACTGTGTTTGAAAACCAGAGGTATATCACGAAATTATAATAGCTCTAATTTTGATTTAAAACCAAACGCGTAGCTAGCATAACCACTGGAAGGTGCTTCCCTTGGGCATTTCAACAGCCATTTGGCTGTTTCAGTGGGTGGCCAATCAACCATGGCCTGTCTTTACAAAAAGGAGATCCGTTGCATCTTTTATCTTGACGATGGAATTGAAGCTCAGTAAATTAACAAAAGTAAGATATTTTGCCCTCTCAAGATTTTAAGTTCTTAGGGAACAGAGTTCTAACATCGATGGAGAATGATATAAAGCTATCTTCCAACATCTCTTCACAAACAGATTCCACTCAACCAGCAATGTTATGACTTCTCATCTCAGTTCGAGACAGACTACAATTATGAGACTATTTCAAGTTCCTCGGGATCCCAATCTTCGCCTACCACATCTTAGGAAACAAATTCTATCGTGGATAGTCCAGTAGAATATCTATGGAAGAGTTCTGACCAGTTCGCAAACTCTGAAGGTTGCACAGTAGTGAAAGCTCCACTTCCACAAATAGCAGACTATTGATGCATGAATCTCAAGCACAATGAATTTCAAGGGTGTAAACAACGTTATGCACCTAGAGGGACTTGTCAACCGGTTTCATCACATGGTTCCGATGTGCCTGCGTAGGGCATGTGTTTGCATGAGAGGTTTTCTGTTCTTGAGGAATACAGCACAGTACTAACAAATGTGTATTTCATCATCTTATTCTTCTGTGTCTTTTCAAATAGTACGTGTGCCTTTCAAGCACCACGACATGAAGGAGATGAAACAAATCTGATTAATTTGTTTTTTATTTACATTGATGTGACTTAATCTGAAATTGATTTTGCAGGATGTCTGACTGTGACATTTTCAAATCCAAAACAAATTACAATTTTGAAGGACACTGCTGATGTCGCTTCTGTATATGGTTATTCTTTGACTAGAAGGAATAAGGGTTGAGGAACTTTTAATGTCATTACCAGATCACCTTACATCAGCGACACAGGTTGGCAATAACAACCGTATTGAAGTCAAACCCGGTGCTGACAACATAGACGCACTGCAAGTGGGGAAAAGTAACACATTTTCCACATCCAGTGGTGAGTTGACATTTAAGCAATGTATTCAGTCCATTGTGCCCATCCATTATCAACCTGTTTCTGATGTAGGTTAGTTTCTACAACTAAGCATAAAAACTAGGAATAAAGGTTGAATAACTTGTAAATTTTTCCTTATCCTGACTCAAGCATATTTCTTATCTCCCTTCTACTTCCGACGGTTACGTGGAAACTTGAATCCCTTTGTTCCCAAGAACAGTCAAAATCTCACTCACCCGTGTAGAGCCCCGCTTTCCAGCCAAAAGCGTTCCACGTGACCTGAGCCTTGCTCACCTCACTCTCTCCATTATTGCCCAAGGAGACGGTTGGGCGGTCACCATGGGTCCTTTTTTGAGGCTCATATCCTTCTTATTTCGCCCTATCAATCAAAATTGTAATTGTATTAAGATCTGATATATAATCACAACGGTGTATTTAATTACACAAATTTCAATTAATTTTCGCAATTTTCTCTCTCCATTTCAGATGGTAGCATGCAAACAATGCAGGCTAGGTATATCAGCGGCTGATCCACACCCTGTGTGTTCTTCCTGCGTCAATAATTCACGTTCCTAAATATTGTGCACTTTTATCACAAATTCAATTTAATACATTTCTGTTTTCACGTTTACGCAAGGACATGGATAAACGAAGGGTAGCAGGGTAGCTGCTGATAAGGGTGTCTCTCAAGTATCTGAATGTGAGTTGTTGGAGAATTCTTTGAAGATTACCTCCAGGGTCGCTCCCGTCTCTGTCGCTCTTACAGAAACAGCTACACAGCCTCTGAACTACAGAAGCTGGTTAAGAAGAAGAGATCATCTGCGTCGTCTAACAAATCGTCAACGTCGCAATCTACATCATCATCTCGTTCTCATCATCATCTTGATTACTAGACCAACAATATCTCTGAGTGAAGCTACATCATTCGAGAATGTCTTGATGGCATTGGATGAAGCAGACGCATCACCGCCAGTTGTCGAACCACCGATTATCGTAAATACTTCATAGAAAACGAAGACAACCAGCTCTTCAGGGATCGCAAACCCTGGTTTACAGAAAGAACCGTCAGCAGTTCCAGCGTTGGGAGAAAAAGCAGTCGTCTCAACGTAGACCTTCTGTCAACAATCAACCAGCTTCACCTCAGTCTACTTGTTCTAACAATGTCTCTCCACAGTTCGCAAAAGGGTTCGCAAACCAGTCAACCAGCAGTCAGTCTACTTTATCTCTACCTGCCCAGAGAGATAAAGAGTTCACGAATGTGTTGGTGAACCCATCTATGCAGATGACCTCCATTAATCAGCGTCATCAGCAAAGCAGTATGGCTCCATCTAGTTCACAAGCTTTTGCGAACACTCCGGAGAATACCAGGCTGCCGCTGGATCAAGACTTTGTGGTGAACATTACCAGACAAGTCGTTCTAGCCATGGAACAACAACAACATTCTACAGAGTTACAACATCCTCTCAGCCACTCTACTCTAACATACTCTATCAGCGACTCCAGTCAAGAGGAATCAGCAGCCTCAGATGTTAGCGTCCATGAAGTGGAAGATGCATCCATCTACTCAGACTCAAAGGTCTTATCATGGATCACGGATGGTCTACCGATAGCACTGCCGACGCATAACTCCAACCTGGCGGAGGCCTACTGCATTGTGGATGAAGATCTAGATATGCTGATGATCCCTCCTATAAAGCCGATATCGCAGGTCCTGTCTAACCTCAAGTCAGCGTTCACGAACGCTACCAAATCTCATTTAATGTGAGGAAATTTCCCTTACCCAGCATGGAACCATTCTTCAGGGCGCTGGACATTGATGACGACTTCCATCTCCTCAGCGACTCCAAGTCATGCAGCTATAGAGCGGAAGACAAGAAACTGGCTCATCTAGACATGACTACGAGAAGGACCTTCTTCAGGTAAGCTAGATCCGGGGCCATCAACGAAGCCTTGATTAACACCTTCCAGAGACAGAAACTGAAAAAAGGGTCTTATCAGCACTCGTCACACAAAAGAAGGACCAGGAGTTTATGTCCGACCACCTTACATCTACATCGGCAGGCCTGACCTTACTTCGGTGACAAGGACTCCTCTTGACCTGTAACTGGCCAGATTATTGCACCAAGTCTCTACTACGTAAACCTTGGGCCAACCTCCAACCAACGTCTCGGGATGTATGCCAGGACTCAAAGTATCAAATGTTGATCAGATCCTTGCAGACTATGAACAACATGCATTGGCAGACATCACAACGAGTACAATTCCCAATGAACTTCCCAGGCATACAGAAGGCCAGAGATAAGATGGCATTAGGATCTCAAGGGGGCAAATCTGTCTGTTTTCGTTGCTCATCTGATAACTTAATTGGACGTTCCGGAAGAGGCCGCTCCCCGGGATTCTCCCAGTCCTCTCGTCAATGAACGACTGGTCCATTCCACCCCCAGGCATTCCAGTACAACTGTCAACCGTGGGTGGACGTCTAGGTTACTAATGGGAGAATTGGAGAATCTTAGAAGACGACTACGTCCTACAAGTGGAGCGCGAAGAATACAAAATGCAGCTCAAGGCAACACCACCTCTCACCATCAACCTGCAGGTATACCAATACCCCGAACTACAACGCATCAAGATGAAGGAAGCCATCGACTTGCTGCTTGCGAAAAACGCCCTACAGACCTTAGATCAACACAGTCTCAGCCCCGCTTATATTCTCCAATTTTCCTAGTACCAGAGAAGAACTCCAAGGAGAAGTTCCGCCTCATTTACAATATGAAGCGTTTCAACCTAGACTATCTACTAAAACTGGACAAGTTCAAGATGCTGCACTTACCACAACTGCGACATCTAATCAGACCCAGCGACTATCTAGCCAGCATAGATCTACAATATACTTACTTGCACCTCCCTATACATCCGGCCTCGAGGAAGTATATTCGATTCCTGTATCAAGGGCAGCATTACCACTGGAGGGTCATCCCCTTTAGTATTTCCTCGTCCCCTTGGCTATTTACACATATATCTAAGCCCATAGCTGCCTTTCTACATCAAATTTCACTGTGCCTGTTACCTAGACGACGGCATACAGGCGCGTCAACTAGCAGATCAACTCAGACATCAACTGCAGTTTACAATCCAGCTACTGACTGGCTAGTCAATCAAATGAAATCGGAACTAGAGTCATCGCAGTTCCTTGGCATAAAGTTCCTCACCATGAACAACCCATCCAGAAGACCGGTGGTCAAGCATACAAGCATGTCTTCCAGCCGCTCTCAACTCGCCTCTACCCTTAAGAGCATGCAAAGACTACTAGGCTGATCACGTCAGCACAGGCTCTCACACGCAGAGGAAGGTTGCAGTTTCGACCGCTTCAACGCTTCCTTTGACCTCATCTCAACAGTCTGCAGAGGATATCCATCCAATACACCTGTTCAAAGTCATATCTACTCTGATGGACAGACAAGTTGAATGTCTGCGACGGGACTTATTTGCAAGAGCCAGCCTACAATCTACATCTCTTCGTCGACGCATCTCTACAAGGATAGCCACACACTTCAACGAAGAGGTCGCATCCGGATTTTGGTCACTAAAAGAAAGGACATTACACATGAATCAACTGGAATTTAAGGCGATTATCAAGGAATCACTTACTGAGTAATCAAGTCCCTATGATTCACACAGACAACTCAACAGCAGCCTTCTACATAAATCTCCAAGGCTCAATGAGATCAGCGCCTTATTGCAACTGACGTTGCAACACTTCAACCAGGCAGACAACCTTTACTTATGGATGAAAGCCTGTCACGTTCCAGGAGCAAAGAACCTCTTAGCCAACGCCCTATCAAGACCGATCCGACCATCACCCACAGAGTGGATTCTCCACCTGGAAGTGTTCCAACTGCTAACAATAGATCAAAGCTGTCCTCTCATAGATCTGTTTTCGACACACTTCAATCACCAGATTGTGACGTTCGTCTCTCCAGTACCAGATCCACAAGCCTGGGCCCTTGACAGTCTAGATATTTCTTGGGAAGGACTAAATGCGTACGCATTTCCGCCACCGATCCTGTTATCTCAAGTTATACACAAAATCGGTTAGACCAAAGTCCTACAACTGATTTTGGTTGCGCCCTACTGGCCAGCGAGAACTTGGTTTCCAGGCCTCCTACAGCTATTGGGAAAACCAACACTGCGTCTACCAGACTGGCCGAATCTACTGATCCACCCTCACACAAAACAACCTCACTGCAACCCAGCAGGCCTCGGACTACACACATGGAATGTATTACACACTGCTTGAGACGAAGAGGGTACTCACCAGAGCAGCTAAGCCAGTAACACTGGCCTTAAGACGATCAACTTGGAACCTCTACGATGATAAGTGGAAGAGTTTTGATCAGGTTGCTGCACGCAAGGGATTGTTTCCCCTGTGAAGGACACACATCCTCAAGTATCAGAGTACTTATGTTATCTGAGAGCTACTAGACGCCTGAAAAGATTTACACTTTCAACATACTTGGCGGCGATCAGGTCTGTTATCGCCATGGATACGGGAGTCAAGCTCACCAAAGTACCTGAACACGTCGCTCTATTAAGGGCATTTAAACTAGAAGACCAGCAGCAGAAGCTCAGAGCTCCAGCATGGGATCTCAACATAGTGCTGCAACATCTTACCAGCGACGAATATGAGACACTGAGAGCCACAACTTTTGAGCTGTTAACTCAGAAAACATTATTTCTCCTAGCTCTAGCTACAGTGGCTACAATGTCAGAAATACACGCCCTCAACTACGGACGAACCAGGTTCGACTCAGGAGAGTATGATGCAGTCCTCCTTGGTCTCAGATAGGACTTCATAGCAAAGAATCAGCTACCAGGTCAACCGGATCGATACTTCCACGTACCGGCATTGTCTATGGTCCTTGGACCACACTATACAGAAGATCTGTCCCTAGGCCCAGTCAGAGCTATAAAAATCTACATAGAACGGACTGCTACAAGAAGGAGGAAGTTCAAGCGTCTCTTTATCCTGCAATCACCCTGCCAAGACTATTCAAGGTTCCCGAGCTACTATCTCGTTTTGGATCAGAACTGTCATCCTACGAGCCTGCAAAGCAGTGGGGCTGGATCCTCCCAGAGCGTCCAACCCACACGAAGTTAGAGCATTAACCTCGCCGCTCGCACTACTTGGGAATTGCTCATTATCGTCCATTTAATCTACAAACTACATTATATGTGTGGTGGACTGCCGATCAATGTAGCTGCAAACCTATTCAACAGAATGGCCTTACCAATCTTGACATATGGAGCTGATATCTGGGGTTTTCAACATATTCAACACATAGAAAAAGTTCAGCTGAAATATTTAAAAAAAATGATATATGTACCTAAAAATGCATGCAATGCTGCCGTTCTTGGAGATTGTGGAAGACATACTGTTTTCGTCACACATGTAATGAAGTTAATCACATACTGGACCAAACTTCTTTTGATGGACAATCGCCGACTTCCAAAGCAGACCTATGTCATGTTATATGGGTTGGACAGTTTAAATCGTACATCATGGGCTTCAAAGGTTAAACAGATATTATTTCAAAATGAATTTGCATACACATGGATCCTGCAGGACTTCGGAAATAAAACACTCTTTCTATCAGAAATAAAACAACGTATCGTCGACGTAGATATTCAACAATGGCAAGCAGACATTAAAAACAACTCTAAACTTTCCTCATATGCTACCTACAAATCAGTTTTATATGTCGAACACTATCTAACTCATATCAACTTAAGAATATACCGTCAAGCTTTGTCAAGATTTAGATGCGGATGCCACAATTTAAGGATTGAACTTGGACGAAGAATCGGAATAGATGTAGAAAGCAGATTATGTACACACTGCAGCCACTACGGAATAGATGTAGTTGAAAAAATGAATTTCATTTCTTACTTGTATGCAAAGCTTTTTCAAATTTACGAAAATCATCCCTCTGTTGCAGCATTTGTCAATCTTATCAATTCCACATGTCCTCAAACATTGCTAAATCTAAGTAAGTATGTATTCTTAGCATTTACACTTTACCCATCGGTACACCAATAATGTTATTATCGTGCATTGTGTATTACTGTAGTACCTTGTGAAATTTATTCATCGTTTATATATTGATGTATAACAAATATGTGTACATGCAGTTAATGTACGTCCTATGGGCCTGTGGCCTTTGACTTGAATGAATAAACAATAATAATAATAATATGGAAGGCTGCTTTTGGAAATCAGACACAGTGTTCTCCAACCAATACCTTCGAGACATCGCTACAGAAGATGTATGTGGTATCCACCAGTTGGGTCCTCTGATAGTAGCGCAACAACTCACAATTCCAGCTGGACGATAAGAAACTCACCCTTCTGACGTTGGCTTGTTGACGCTAGGCAACTATCCCATTGCCACTGGCAGATAGATAGATAGATATTCTTTATTTCCTCCAGTGAATGAAGATACAATGTGATATGATATATTGACATGCAGATCAGAAACAGGGGAATACAGATAGTTACAAACAGTTTACAAAGAAATGTTTCCAGTTGTTAACAGTTGTACATACATTGGTCATACATTCAAGCCATACATTATCATCAAGGGATAGACAATATTCCGTTGGAAGTCCTCCGAGTAAGAAACATAGAATCAATTCTTCATCATTGTTCCAAAGGCTAGAAAACGTATTTACATCTACTCTGTCAATAATTGATTCGATAAGAAGATCTCTCTGACGGCTTGTCAGCTCGCAGTACATAAAAACATGTTTGACAATATCGTAGGCAAATGTGCCACATATACACTCTTTTGATTGGATACGCAGAGTACTAATTTGCACCAAGTTTGCAATACAGTGAAATAGATCAGGTCGTAGGATCGACATTTGCCATAATCTATGTATATTCTGGTCTCGCACTGAATAGTATCTATGTTGATTTTCCCTTGACGTTAACTCTTTACATATATGGATATTTTCAGCATCATGAATTGTTTTCGTAACATGGACATTCCATTGTGCTTTATTAGGAAAGCTGGCAGACACAATGTATGTATTTACATAATCAGAGAGTCCATGTTCCCCTGTCTTACGAGATAAGTCAGAGCATGAGTGGTTTAGACTCAGTTTCGGTAACGTCCTTACCTTAACACATGGATCATTCTAGATAACTAGACATCGAGGCGTACTAGATTATCTAAAATCCACGAAATCTATAAGATTTATTTCTTTTTATTGAGTTAAGAGCAGAAGGTTTATTTACACCATAGGCCAAAACCAACAGTTACAAAATTCATAATTGCACACTCGCGGGTGTTTGTGAATGTACATAGCTTGATATACAATAATTTAACAGAGAAATGAGGGATGGTTACCCAAGTGTAAATAATTATAACATGTCCATTGTACTTTACATTTTAAAGATATGATAAACACATTTAGCAATACTAATCTGTAGCTGTACATTAGTAGTTTGTAACATGTTCACAAACTCTATCACACTAACTTTGGTAGATAACGAATCCTTATACTTAAATATTTTGGACAAATGAGTAATTAAATCCATGGTAAACCCATAAATAACCAAAGCCAAATTTATAGAGTGTATCTCTTAATAATGTTACCCAATTTTCACCATGAGGATTAAATTCAGATAATGATAAGAGTGAATTGTAAATCATCGACATCGATTATTATTGAATATACGATACAGTGATCCTAACGCCTTTAGACCTTGATCAGCTAGTGTCTTTTGTGCACGAGACAATCTTCCAGATGATGACAACACTAATCCTAAATATTTAAAGGTCTCCACTACTTCTGTCTCCTCGCCATTATAAAACCATTTTTCATTCTTAGCAATTCTACCACCTTTACCAAATACCACTACTTTAGTTTTTTCAGTAGTATAAACCAATCCCCACTGATTACAGTATTCAGATAACGTATCCAGTTCACCCTGCAAACCTTTAATATTCTTGCTAAATATAACCATGTCGTCTGCAAAAATGAGTAACAAGAAGCGAACGTAAAAAAGACCCACCAAGATCCTGGGCTGGTGACAAAGCATCTACAGCATCATTAACGAAAAGTGAAATTAGAATCCGCTATAACTTTTCGCCTTGACTAACTCCCCAAAAAGAAGCAAAGAATTCTGAATAAGCATCATCTGATTGTCTCAGACACGATTTAACATCACTGTACATTTTCCAAAGTAGTGTCAAAAATTTAGAACTAATCCCCGAATGACATAACTTATACCACAATGCATTCCTATTTACATAATCGAACGCTTTACGGTAATCAACAAAAGCAAAATATAGTTTTAAACCCTTTTCAAGAGTTATATTTATAAGTCCATTTAGAACAAAGAGACAATCAACAGTGCTATAACACTCTCTAAATCCAGCTTGTTCCTCTACGAGTATACTGTACTTATCACACCAACTTGAAACTCTTAAGACTCAAGATACTTGTAAATAACTTACTGTAGCAAGATAACAATGTAACACCTCTATAATTATCTGGCAAATACTTGCTGCCCTTCTTATGGATGGGTACAATAACTACCTAAGTCCACTCATGGGGACAATAAGCATTGATCAGTATGACATTAAATAATGCAGTTAATGTAGGAACCAGAACATCAGCTCCATAGATAAAAAAATTCATTCACAATGCCATCATATCCATGACTTTTTTCTAATTTGAATTTTCTCATTGCTCTACGAACCTCCTCGTGAGTAATACTAACATCCAGTTGTTCCACACATCCTGTAATGTCAGTATCCTGATATGTTGACTCAACATCAAAATCTTTCAGGATTCAATAATAGACCGATCCAGTCCCGGCCGATAAGCCCCGCCCACTTCGTTTTTGACGTTAGGGGGAACAACCACGGACTAATCACAATGGCGTCACCGCCGGCGAAACGTGCGTGACTGCGAACGTTGTTGATGATTTCTGCTTGTGGTACTTTGGTATCCGTCGTTTGTGAATGATTTTTAATATATTTTAATTGGCAGATTGCAATTGGCGAGTGAAAATGAGTAACATGCCCGATGAAAAATCGCCTCGGCCAGCTGCTGAGAGTAGGAAGCGTATTTTCTTTCAATTCAATTAATCTATCTGGCTATTCACCTCCGTCAAAGATATTAGCAGGGGATGGGTAAATGAATTTTGTTGTTTGGTGGTTGTTGTTTTTTAAGTCCCCATCATAATATTATAAAAACCGTTAACACAACCACATGTAAATGATGTTCATGTTGCAGATCGTTTTGGTATCTATAAATAGATTGTCAACGCTGCGCGTGGCGCCTTTATTTATTTTTCCGTTCTTCAAATTTAGTAAAATCAATAATCTGAAAACATGGGTTTCTATCTTTTAATGAACTAAAAGAATGGCAAATAAATACAAAACAGAAAATATTTCCCGTCTACTACTTCGTGCACCTTATTTGTCTGTATACATTTATGTATATCTCATCGCAAGTCACTCAACTTAAATCAGCGTCCAACAACATTCTATGGATAACGTATAACGGAGGACAAACGCCTTTATTCATCTGTACTATGTACTTTTCCCCTGAGGGGTCTAGTGTGCACTCCGGGGAGGAATTATTTGATATCTTAGAGAATGATATCTTATGCTTAAAATCAGACTTTCCAAGCTGTGAGATAGTTATTCATGGTGACTTAAATGCTCGTACTGGTGATGGTACACTACCTGATTTTGTTGAAAACGATGATATCACCTATTTGCCAATCGATAATGACATGAGCTATAATCAAGACGATAGCCTGCCACGCAGATCACAAGACAGTGTTGTCAACAAGCTTGGACTTTCTTTGTTAAACTTTTGTCAATCAACAGAACTCCGGATTTGTAATGGTCGAATGTGTTCAGACAGTAGTATTGGTAAAATAACCTGTTTTGCCAATGACGGTCACAGTGTTGTCGATTATGTTTTGTGCAATTTAAATCTTTTCCAACTATTCGCAAAATTTGATGTTTCAGATGAAATAGAGTGTACCCATTTACCTATAATCTATTCCTTAGCTCTCAACACTGTATTTGATTGTCATCGTGAAAATCTCACTGACCGTCTAAAGTATGTTTGGTCGGATCACTTCCTTGGTGAATATGTAAACGCATGGCATAATCTTGAGGACTCAACTAAGAACGATTTTAACAACCACATTAGCAGCAATGATGTTGACAGTGCATTAAACTGCTTTCAGAATACGCTTGAAAAATGCTCTGGGAAACCCAGAAAATCGTGTGACAGAGCTAGAACAGTGCATAAGCGCAGTGATTGGTTCGACGATGACTGTTTACACGCGAGATTGACAGCTCGTCAATATCTGCGTGCATTTCATGCAAGCAATGAAGAATGCGACCGACTGACCTACATCTCGGCACGGAAACATTATAAGGAACTCTGCCTGCGTAAATCGGCTGTCTCGACTGATGTGTTTGTGAACAAGTTGGAACAATCGCTACAGAGTAATAACAGTAAACTTTTCTGGTCCTTATTGAGACCGAAGATGCAATCACAGTCTAGAACTATTACATCACTTGCGTGGACTGCACACTTCGAAGAACAGTTTAATGGTACAAACTATGATCCAAATGAACTTGATTTCTATATTTCTGTAAATGATTTTGTCACGGGTATAACTGACAACCTCATTGATGCAACTACTGATGTCGATAATGGCCTTGATCATGACATCTCTGTATCCGAAATTCAGGACGCAATCTCAAGTATGCATTGTGGGAAAGCCCCTGGATACAGTGGCGTCCCAATAGAATTTTTCAAGTATGCTCCTAGGCAATGCTTGGATATGTTGAGAGTACTTTATAACATGATTTTGTCAACTGGTGTTTACCCTTCTCAGTGGACACCTGGTGTCATTATTCCTATCCACAAAAAAGGGCCGAGTAATAATCCAGCAAACTTTAGGCCAATCACTCTACTTGAGGTTTCTGGTTAAAAAAAATCTAAAATCTTATGTAACAGACTCTCGAAATGGACTGATAATCAGAATATCATTATTCCTGAACAAGCAGGTTTTAGGAAAGGCTTTCAAACGGTTGATAATGTTTTTGTAATTGACACCTTCATTAATAAGTACTTATCACTTTACAGAGGTAGACTTTACTGCGCTTTCATAGATCTGAAAGCGGCTTTCGATTTAGTGGCAACTAAAGGTAAATTCATCCAAGAGTAAAATTATTGTGTTTCGTAAGGCGGGTAGGCTTAAAAAGTACGAAAAGTTTTCTCTTATTGGCAGCCCGCTTGATATTGTTCCCAGTTATAAATACCTTGGAGTACATCTTTCTAGCTCTGGTTCATGGTATAAATCTCAAAAGATATTGTCTCAACGGGCTTGGAAAGTAATACTTTTGTTACAATCAAATGTGTACAATTTTCATAAACTTCCTTTGAAAATGTTACTTCATATCTTTGATGTTAAAGTGCTGCCCATACTATTATATGGTTCAGAAATATGCGGATTCCATTCCTCTAAAGATATTTTGAATGTTCATGATAAATTCTGTAAACTCATATTAAAGTTAAGAAGATCTGTCCCTAATATAGTTGCGAGAGCTGAACTGGGGAGGTACTCATTAAAAGTAAATCAACTTTTGAAAATAATTAAGTACTGGTTACGTTTTAATATAATCCCAGAGTGAAAACAGTATATTACATTATAGTTATGTATATCAGTATAACCGAGCTGAAAAGGGTCTGGATTGTTGGGCACTTAAAGTTAAAAACCTTTTATGTTCATATGGATTTGGTGAAATTTGGAACCGGCAATCTGTTTCCTGCATTCAATTATTTCTATCAACTTTTAGAAAACGGTGTATTGATATTGATAATCAGTTTCTCTTTGAATCGTTTGACAAATTATCTTCCTTGTATATTTACAAAACAATCACGTCATCCAATGAATATGAAAACTATTTAAATGCTGTGAATATTGATGCATTTAGGATTACTCTTTCACAATTTCGTACATCCAGTAGTGATCTTATGATATCACAGGGTAGACAATTAGGCATATCTAAACGTGAAAGACTTTGTCCATTCTGTATCATCCCAAATGTAGAAACAGAATACCGTCTGTCTAGTGTGTCCATTCTATAATGACCTTAGAAGAAATTTATTTCCATGTTATTACTACAAATTCCCTTCAGAGTGTAAATGTAAACTTTTACTTACCACCAAAAATACTTCCATGTTTAATAACCTTGCCAAGTTTACTTTCTTTGCTCTGAAAATGAGGAGCAAGCAATTGTCCATTACATAACCTACATATTCTATAGTCATATTGTACTAGATATAACTTGCAGAACTTAAACATTACTACTTAATCAACATCAACATCTTTGTCAAACTATAATTGTAAAATGGGCCTGTGGCCTGATTTACCGAAATATACTACTACTACTATTAATGTAAACAAATCAACCACAGCATAACATATTTGATCTTATTTGGAAATCTGGAAAATGTGATTGGGCTTGTAAACAGTAAGTTTCCATGGATGTACCTGGACCAAATATTCAGCAGCTGATCTGCAGCAATTCTCAGTAAAGTTTCCCTGGCCAAAATAATAGTCTGGTAAATCACCCCTCTATCTTTAGAAGAATAATGTCTAATTTTTCTCCAAAATGTTTTGTAATTTGTCAAACTTAAATTATGCAACTGTTTTGCCTCATTAATGTCCTTTAGTTTACTCATTCTCTTACAACATTTCCTGTATGGTGTTCTATAATCCACCATAGTTCGTCAGTCACAATCATCACGAGAAGATCGAGACTCAGCATGTTTGAAAGCTGACCTCAATTTCAAACATTCTTCAGCAAACCATCCCTTTCCACTCACTGCACGTGCAGGCTGCTTCACTGCATGCTTCCGACCTGCACGCTGTAACAATTCTATTATTGACGTGACACAGTTGTCGATATCACAATTGTTGATGTTTACGTCTGAGAGTGATTTGTCAATGCCATCAAGTATTTCTCGTGAGTGATCACCTAATAGCATTTGACGGAAACTAACAGCTTTTGCCTCTTTCCACTTGAACTTATTTCTAGGTTGGCTAACATCATCTTTTTGCTGAGCTTGACTGTTAATCTTAAATTAATTGTTCAAAATAGAGTGATCAGAAAATTCTAATATGTCACATATATAATATGACATATCAAGAGGTACCAGAATGTAACCTATGGTACTTTGTCCGTGTCTACCTACAAACGTATAATTACTTTTATCCCTATCGCTGCCTATACGACTATTCACTATACGAAATTGAAACGTTTAGAAAAATCTAATAATCTGATACCTGTCATTCATAAGGAAAATCCCAAATTTTCTAAATATATTTGTTCAGTGGTTGGATCATCAGTTATATAATCCTCGGGGAGCAGGAGGTGATCACACTCACGTGTTCTATATAGTCTGGCTTCTGTCCTGTACGTGAGTTAAAAGCCACCCAGCCCAGCAACGTCCCCATAATGTTTATATTCAGCAGTGCAAATAAATAAAGTATCGTATGTGTCCACACCACTGTTTATCTCCTTCCTGGATGAATTATTAGGAACACTGTAATTATATTTCCTACGTTTGAAGGATGAATTAGTAGGAAATTGTTTTCTCCTAGCGGTGTGTAACGAGAGTTACTTGCCCCGTGGGGTGGCGCTGTTAAGGATATATAAGGGTTACTCAATTTGAATTTGTCATTCTCGCTCAGAGTACACCACGGCCGCTTTATGATGGACGCTAATGCTAAACTTGACGCCATCTTGAAACAACAAGAAGAGCTACAGTCCTCAATTGATAGTTAGATTGGCGCATTAAGAGATGAACTCGTACAAACTACACTTGATCTTAAGAAGCTGAAAGCTGAAAAAGACTATGCCTGGTCTCGTGAGGGCAATAAAATTCAGTATAACTTCAACGAAGAATCCATTACATCTCTTAAAAAGGTGCCCACTGCGTTGAGTTCTTCACGTTTGGAAGACGCTGAGACGTTACTGTCTGAAGAGCTCGACAGGTTGACGAGAAGAAATAAACTTATTAAGATAGCGGATTCTTCAGACGGGGGGTGGGAAACCGTCCGGCAGTACGTCAGCAATGAGTTGGCCGACGATTCTGACGATGATAAGAAGATCATGCACGCAGACAATAAAGCCGTCAAGAAACTCAGACAAAAGCGTGCTAGGCAAGCACCTTACTCGACGGAGATCATCTACGTTTCTCCAGCCCGTGCAGCCTGCTTCTAGTGCTCATTCTGCTTCTTCTGTGCATCCTGTCCAGTCCACGTCCTCATATCTTTTTCGTGGCAGAAGCCAGAGAAGCGGAGCATGTTTTGCGTGTGGAGAATTTACACACTTTAGAAGAGACTGTCCATACACCGCCAGCGGAGCTGGAGCCACGTCGGCAGGTGGTGTTGGGAGTTCAAGGACTTGGCAGTTAAGTATTTATGTCATTCTGTTGATTCTAACTTAACGGACGATTACTTTGAATATGAGCAAGGTACTTCTGAAATCAGAGTTAAGGATCGTCTCAAAACCAACATTCAGTTTTGGAGAGATATTGGTGCATCTGAATTTGTTCTTGACATTAAATCAAATGGTTATAACATTCCATCCTCTCTGAGGAGATGGCGGACGTGACGAGTCACGACACTGAGAGCTCTCAGATATTGTGTGAAAATGATCAAACTGTAGCTGATATATACAACAAAACATATGCAACGTTGAACAATATGGATATAGAAATATACAACGGGAGAAATTTTGAAGAAGAAAGAGAGAGTATTGGAGATTTTTCAATGTTATTGATGGATATGGACATCATGGCTACACAGGGGACAAACAGAGAGGAAAACGTAAGTGAAGAAGTTGACTTTATTAAACGTTTTCTAGAAATTGAATCCCAAGATTGTCCAAAAGAAACCTTTGTGCAGAAAACTCTTGACATTTTACGCGGCGATATCGTAGAGCTTGAAACTACACGATACAAGCTGTTGAGAAAAGCTAAAGACTCGAAAAACTTTCCATATCCCAGTGGTATTTTGAAGAAAAGACTTGGTAGGAGGAAGAAGTCTGGTGAGTCAATTGAAAGGAAATTGGCTAAAGATTGTTATTATTTATTTCGTGCATGTTTTGGTGATTATGTTGATGAACTTGGTGACGTCATTTGTATTACAAAGAAGTTAAAATCCAACAACTCAGAAGTCGACAGTGACGTAATTTCAGCACAAGTCGCCTGCCTAAAGCAAGTTATCGTCCGCCTGGAAAGAGAGCTATTGTCTCTCAAATCAGAGCACGCTTCTGATGTGGATGTGTTGACCAAACTAATCACAGAAGACAAAGGCTTGATTGGGACTCTGCAAGTAAATGTTGAAGCTCAGCAAAAGCAACTAAGGAGTGTTACACAACTTGTGAACACACAAGCGAATGAACTGTGTAATAAGGGTGAAGAAATCGTGCGCCTCAACACACTGCTGAATGAGAGGCTTACTGTTACTCGGAAACAGGATGCATGGACTAATTGTGCATGTACCGTGGACATGACGCCATCGGGCAATGACGATTCATCTCCAGAGCGTGCGGATAGCAGTAACAAGAGTATGTTGACAGCTGAGGTTCATGCAGCATGGGGTGAGGATGATGTAACATCTGACCTCCAGGATTACAACAACAAAGTAACGGATGAGAATAGTGGGAAGAGCGTTTATACTCGTTATATAGATAACAGTAGCAGTGAAAACCAATTCATCCATGATAAACAACATTCAAGAAGTGATCACGGAACAGAAGACATAGTTGATATGGTTTCTGAGAATGGGAATGATATTGAGGAGGACAGAGATAATAGTGAATCTTGTATCCTCAAACTTGATCAGATTGTTGTTTCTACTTCTCCCCTGGCAAGTGACATTCAGAAATGCAATTCACCAGTGGATGATGAAACTGAAAGGAACCAAGATGATGACCAAGGGGTAGAAGTAAGGACCTTTAGTGGTGCTAAGCGTGTGGATAAATACTATACATCTGGATTAAAGGTTATGTTTGACAGAAGTGACACTGATGGGTATACTAGATATGTTAAAGAGGAGAATACGACTGACGTGGATCATGAAGCGAACTTTAGGAGCGTTAAACCCAGACAACGAGTGGCTAGATTCTTTATAGGAAGGATAAACAAAACATCAACAGAGCAATCCATGTTGAACTATCTGGCTAGCAGAAATATTGAGGTGTCATCTCTACGGTTCTTCAACCATCCAGAAAGGGTGTCATGTGCTGCACAACTTAACGTACCTTACAAAGAAGGTAAATATGTTGCTGATTAGTCATTCTGGCCACCTGGAATTGTGGTACGAAAGTGGATTCCAAGAAGGTACATGTCAAGACAAAAGCAGTGAGCCATGGAGTGTTTAAATATTATGACTTGGAACTGTCGTGGGATACATTCAAGTATTCCGTATCTGTTGGACTGTCTGGTTAGGTATAACATTGAAACTGTGGCATCACAGAGCACCATCTTAAAGAAAGCAGTTTGTTTCTAATGACTAAACTATCAACAGATTACTTTGTATATGCAAAGTGTTATGGACACGGTGACTCTTTTCGTGTGTCGAATGTTCCTAGGGGCGGAGTTGCAATGATGATAGCTGGACATCTACAACAGTATACGCAGGAGATTGAACTGGACGTGGACTTTATTGTAGGTGCTGAGGTGCATCTTCCGAACAGTAATCCATTGTACATATTCTGTGTATACTTACCAGCGTCAACAAGACCTAATGAGGCATTTTTCTCATCTCTTGATATGTTGGATGAATTGCACGAAGCATATTCAGTATTCGGTGAGGTGATTATTGTCGGTGATATGAACGCTAGAATTGCGGGGCCTCGTTGCGTGTTCAAAACAGATGTGCGGTCACGTCGCATGCATCAGACTCTGATGAAGTCAGGTTTAACTGCAGTGAATGTTCTATCATCATGTTATGGTCCTAACTGGACTTTTCAGTCACATGAAAATGGTCCAACGACCATGATCGACCATATTCTTGTACCAAAAACACTACTCAGTGATGTTCAGTGGTGCTGTGTGCTGGATGATCGCAGTTACAACGTCTCTGATCACCATCCTGTTATTGCATCGGTTAGTTTACACTTATACGGAAGCATAGATATCACACAAGTTCAGAAGACTGCTATTGCCTGGGATAAAGCGAGAAACACAGATAAGATAGTTGACTATACATTTGCTGTGTCACAGGCGCTCTGGACTCTAACACCTCTCAGTGCTGATGCCAGCCGATCAGAGATTGATCTATATTACAATTTTATTGTGGATAGTTTACTGCAGGCTGCAAGGGACACGTTGCCAGTGAAAAGGTATAACAGAAACCTGAAACCATTTTGGAGTAACATTGTCAATCAGTACCATAACACGATGAATAAGAAGAGACTATCATGGATTAATGCTGGTAGGCCACGGGGTATGCACCACAGTACATATGTTGAGTACAAAGAAGCAAAAGCTGTGTTTAGGAGGTCACTTCGTGAAGCCTCAGATAAATTTGTCTCAGGATGGTTCAAAGACATTGAAGATATGGCTCATGTTGATCATCGTCGGTTCTGGTATATGGTAAACAGGATGCAGAAGGGACATGAAGCGTCCTTGGCACCTATAACATATAATGGTGTTACTCACAGCACTCCCGATGCTGTGATGGAAGCCTGGGCGGCTCACTTCAGTGCTGTGTATCAAGATACTGAGAAGGAGCATTTCAATAGGACATTTCAAGAGCATGTCAACCAAACAGTAGACACCATCAGGAAGAGTTGTTTAACAGAGAGTGGTGAATGTATTTCATTTAGTGCAGTAGACATAGAAGCACTGTGTTCGCAACTCTCCAGCCAGAAGGCTGGAGGACATGATGGTTTGGTTTATGAACACTTACGACACGGTGGAAAATGTTTGATGTTTCATCTGTCATGTCTGTTTGGTGCTATTGTGAACACAGGAAGTCTTCCGAGAGACTGGTGTGTATCCGTCATGGTCCCTATATTCAAAGGTGGTAACAAATCGAAAAAAGATCCGAGCTCCTACAGGGGTATATCGCTCAGCCCTGTCATGGGAAAGGTATTTGAAATGGAACTGATACAACACTTACAACCGCTGAAGTCTGCGGCAACATTTCCCAGTAAACAGCAGATGGCGTATCAAACAGGCTTGTCAGCTCTAGAAGCTTCATTTAATCTGCAAGAGACTATATATCATTACCATGAAAGGAAACAAGATATACACGTTGCTTTCTTGGATACAATGAAGGCATTCGATACCGTCTGGCATAACGGTCTCAGATACAAACTGTATGAAGCAGGGGTTCATGGACAGCTGTGGACTATTATTGACAGGATGTACACAGGTATGAAATCATATGTACAACTTGGGCAGCGTAAATCTAGAGTGTTTGACCTTCTACAAGGAGTTCGCCAAGGCGGAGTCCTTTCAGCTAAGCTGTATTTGTTATATATTGATGGACTGTTGAAGAAACTCTCTGATACCAAGAAAGGTGCAATGTTGTTAGATCTGAATATGTGCTCACCTACTCAAGCAGATGACATTGCGGTCGTTAGCTCAAATGTGCATGCTCTGAACAGCCTTGTGCAGACGTGTGAGGAGTACAGTAATGACTGGCGCTTCACTCTGTCTCCCAGCAAGAGTGAGATCATGACGTTTCCCTATAGTGCGAACACGATGGGCAACCGTCCGGAAATCACACTATACAGTGAACCTGTGCTCCAGAGTGATATCATCAGACATGTAGGCATAGTACTCACACAGAGAATGTCATCCACTGAGCATGTGCTGCAGGCTTGTAACACACTGAGAGCAAACACACATGTGTTGTTGCGGAAAGGATTCCACTCAAAGTTAATGAACCCGATGACAGCCAGCAAGTTACTTGCAGCATCTGTGCTATCAAAGGCACTCTATGGATGTGAGCTTTGGACTGGTCTCACCAAACATGAGATAACCATGCTCGAACGACCATACCGTTATGCAGTAAAGAAAATACAAAATCTGCCAGCAAGAACCAGGACAGATATATGTCTTGGTCTTCTAGGGCTTTATCCTGTTGAGACTGTGATAGATACTCGAAAGCTGTTATATATAGGCAGACTCATCAATATGAAGAGACACTATTTGCCTCACCAGGTGTCTCTTACCAGACTTCTGTGCTTCAGACATGAGCTTGAGAAGTCAACGGGTTTTATTCCCGACATTGTGAGAATTCTTCATAAATACGGTTTGCATCAGCACCTAGAGTCTTATGTACAAACGGGACAGTTCATAAAGCAAGTTGCGTGGAAGAAAATTGTTAAAAGACATGTAATGAACTTCGAAGTGACGTCATACAGACAGAGATTAGTGGATTCAGGACTACAAGAGTTCCACCAGATTCACCCGAACCTGTGTGTGCACCAAGCCTGGGTGAGAAGAAGCCGGCCTGCAGAGCAGCAGCCAATTTTGTGGCGCAAACCTGTGCTGTGATTAAGGAGAACCAGGGTGGTAGTGACTTGTGCCATAGGTGTGGTCTGTTTTAGGGATCTGTCGGTGTCACATAGATATGAAGCACTGTTCCACGAACGTTCAGATCTGGTACGGACTGCGCATATACCCAACGACCATTGCTTGAAGAATAATATGTAATTATCGTATTGTATATATATTATGTGAACCTTGTACTCTTCAGAATGGAGGAAATAAATATTATATATGTTTTTGGAAAACAATAAATCAGCCCTTACGCATTCTACTTTTGTTACGAAGGCTATTGACGAGCTTCTCAAGAATAATCTCATCAGCAAGTGTGTTACGGCCCCCAGAGTAGTCAGTCCACTGTCTGTGTCCATACTGTCTTCAGGGAAGAAACGATTGATCCTTGATCTCTCCCGGGTTAACAAGTTTGTTTACAAGTCTAGCGTGAAGTACGAGGATTTGACCACATTCTTAATATTGCCTATTGCACCGTTGCATTGTGCCATATACCTGTTGTCGATTGTGCAGCGAAGTGAATCTATTTCGCCAGTTGTAAATGCTTTTTATAGCTTAAGGCATGCTCATACGGTTATTGGGCTGGTTATGTTAAAGATAAACTGGAAAACACGATCAAGGTGTCTCTGTCGCTCGGTCTCTGACTTTCTTTGTAATCTCGCCGTGCACACCTAGCAGCGTGTCCCAATGTTGATCATGAATGTGGTTTGTTGTTACTGAGTGTAACAGTGTTATGTAGGAGAAATTATATTTCCTCCGTTTGAAAGATGAATTAGTAGGAAATTGTTTTCTCCTAGCGGTGTGTAACGAGAGTTGCTTGCCCCGTGGGGTGGCGCTGTTAAGGATATGTAAGGGTTACTCAATTTGAATTTGTCATTCTCGCTCAGAGTACACCACGGCCGCTTTATGATGGACGCTAACGTAAAGCTTACTGTAAAGATATATATTTTTGTCCCAATAGTTATGTATTCATAATGAAACTATGTTCATATGTTGCAGGTGTTGGTTACTGTCTGGAGACATATTAGGTGTGCATGTTATATGGCTGCATCCCGGCTGGAGAACCATGATAATACTCACAAGTTTGTATATTGGAATGAACTGATTTGTACATTGATGTAGTGTAGAATTGTTGGGCTGAGGAGCCGTTATAATACCTCTATTCATAATTTGAAATGACGGAGTTACAACATATGTGTATATATGTTAGGCTGAAGAGCCGTTATAATACTTCTATTCATATACTGAAATGGAGGAATTACAATATATGTGTCTATTCGTTGGCCGAAGAGCCGTCGTAATACTTCTATTCATATATTGAAATGAAACAAATACAATGTTTGTATATATTGTTAGGCTGAAGAGCCGTTATAATACTTCTATTCATGCATCTAAGCGTATGGTGTTTTATATATGTTGCTGGCTGAAGAGCCTTTATAATAACTGACGTCAGATATAATGACCGATATATTCATCTCTATTTGTATATCCCTTTGAGGCTGAAGAGCCATTATAATACAGTTACTTTAAAGATTGGTGTTTTACTGTTGGTTGAAGATTCATTATATTGCTGTAACAGAGAGGAGTATTTATTATACACGGACTCTATTTATAAGTAATGGTGATGTTATCACATTGTCCTGTTTATTTACATTATCAAAATACGAATGTTTTGTAAGGTTTATTCCAACACATGTAAGGTACCTTATATCTAAGGTGAACATAGTCTGCTGTAGACCCTCCAGTACAGGTTGCTGTTGCATACGTTGAGGGAACACGGTTCCAGAGTTTTTCTTCATGAAGGTTTATCTCTGGTTAAAATGTGTCGGGCTTCAGCAACGGACTGCTAAGTTTAACATGTATTGTACTTAGTCTGGGTGAAATATTTGTCAGTGTAAACTGAATTTGAATGTGACATGGAAATAAACTCGGCCGTGCACACCTAGCAGCGTGTCCCAATGTTGATCATGAATGTGTTTTGTTGTTACTGAGTGTAACAGTGTTATGTAGGAGAAAACGAAAAATAAAAACATATCTTTCTTCAAACCAAAGAAATATCTCTCTAGTCAAAAAATCATTACATGTTTCTCATCCACATGAACTACTTCTACACCCCGGCACATCCATCAAGCAAACTAGGCTACTTGACCCCCTGAGTCCCTCTTTGCCCCTTTTCTGCATGGGCGGTGCTTACAGTATGCCTCATACCCGGGTTATTCGTCCATGTTTCACCCAACAAAATAACGTCCTTATCCTTCAGGTATTGTAGAAAGTCTCTATTTCCCAGTTTCCTAGTCAAGCTGCCATTTTGACATTCCACGTGAGCACTGACAGACTCCTAGGTGGCCAGTACTAGGTCCGACCCCTCTCCCCGGTCACCGTGACCTCCCGCACCACCTCACCGTCCACCAGCAGGCAGGCTGGGTATAGAATAGTTGCCTTCTTCCCATCTTTCCTGTAACTTCTTCAAATCATCTTCTAACTTCTCGCTCGCATTTCTGACTTCACTGATACCATAGGGTTTCCCTTTCAATGTTTTTGCTTGTTTTTTCACAAATTCTTTGTCCAAGAAATCCTCAAAATAAACAATAATAGGTCGTTGTTTACCAAGAGTACGCTTCCCCAACCTGTGTGCACGCCCTATTCTCAGTCTTGCAGCAGTGTCCGGAGAGATACCCATCTCCTGTGTCAAGAAGGTTACAATTAGTTTCTCACAATCCTCTTTCTAATTAACTACTGAATCATACTTCAACCCATAGAAAATCAAGTTCTTTCTTCTATTCCTGGTCGACAGCTCTCGATTCCAGTTGCGTAATTTTTTCCACTAGTTCAAAATAGTTCTTTTTCCACCTTTTCTGCATGTTCTTTGGTTGCCTTCAAATCTTTGTTGATATTTGGGATTGCTTTCAGTTCTTTTTTAATAGCTGCAACCTTCTTGGACTTATGTGCAATGTTACACTGCATACTTTTCAAAAATTCATCATTGTTTACCCAGACGTTTTTTTAATCCCTTCAATGTTGCTGTGTATTTTCTGCACAGAGTTATGTACTTGCGAGAGAATTTGATTCATTTTCAACATGGCTTCACTTAATGCGCCCAGCTCCAACCTCATGGCCATGATTTCCTCGTGCAGTGTGCCATCACACTCCAACTCGCATGGTGTAGATCCTTCTCTTTTTCTCTTACTTTTCTGCTTTCATGTCTCTTCTGTCTCCTTTTCTGTATCGCTCATGTCGACAGTATTCATATCGTTTTCGTTTTGAGCTTCTGCCATACTTGAAACAGTTTCTACCTTTCAAAATTAGCGTGTTGAGCTGGGCCAAGCTGGGACACGTGGTCCCACGATGACATCAGGATCTTTTGGAAGCTGCAAAGAAGAGCTCCCTGGGTCTATATGATCAGACGCTATTGATCAAGCAGCCACGGTGAATCTTGTTTGGTGGCTGACCCACCACCTATTCCTTCGGATTCGTTAAGCAATAAGCATGAGTCAGGATAGGGAAAATATGTAATTTTTATGATTAAATTGATATATTTTACTTGTCCTGACTCATGATCTGAAGGGCCCTCCCAACCGTCCCCTCTCAGCACTACGGGTTTCACTGTAGGCCCTAGTGCGGGGTTATTTAGGGTCCCCTTGGACCATTTTGGCGGGAAAGCGGGGCTCTACACGGGTGAGTGAGATTTTGACTGTTCTTGGGAACAAAGGGATTCAAGTTTGCCCGAAACAGTTGAAAAAGGAGGAGGGAGATCAGCAATAAGCATGAGTCAGGGTAAGTATAAAATATCAATTTTATCATAACAATTACAGTGTCATTACCAGATCGTCCTCTATCAGCGGCACAGGTTGGCAATAACAACCAAATCGAAGTCAGACCAGCTGCTGACAAGATAGACGCACTGCAAGTGGGGAGAAGCAACACATTTTCCATATCCAGTGGTGAGTTGTCATTTAAGCAATGCTTTCAGTCCATTGTGCATTATCAATCTGTTTCTGATGTAGGTTAGTTTCTACAACTAAACATAACATCTAGGAATAAAGGTTAAATAACGTGTAATGTCATTGCCAGATCGTCATCTATCAGCGGCACAGGTTGGCGATAACAACCGTATTGAAGTCAAGCCAGGTGCTGACAACATAGACACACAGCAAGTGGGGAGAAACAACACATTTTCCGTATCCAGTGGTAAGTGGATATTTTTGGGAATTATATATTCTGTCCAGTGCGACCTCATGTACCAGTATGTGGTTTTGTGTTTGTTATAAGCCTTAAAAAACAATCTAATGTTTCTTACGTATCTGGGATTTTGTCGAGAAAATATTTGAACTCATCAGAAAATTACAAGAATAAAGACTAAGCTTCATATTGCCGAAATTATACTCTGCCACAAAAATTATGTTTTTTACAAAAACAATTGTCAAGCTCATGTTTTTATGTCTGGTTCTGCTGCTTTAGCTGAAAATAGACCTGATCTCCATGCAATAACCCTGTTTCCGAATGTAGGTTTTTTTCTATAACTAAGCATTTCTGTTTCAGGTCCTTCGACTCAGGGCTTAGAGATGACCATAACGGCAACCGATGAACTTTGCCTTGAAATCAAGAGTCACATCGACAGAAACATTCCCCGCATAAACGTCCTCCTGAAACCACTGAACGCCAGGGTTGAGTCCACAGATTTAGGATCTGTCATCATCAGGGTCACAGTGGAGCCTGGAACAAAACTTGGACCAGTTTGGCTAGGGAAGTCATCACTACGATCCTGCCTGAAGACATCTTTGCTAAACTGCCAAAAGGTACCCGAATGGAAGTCTGCATCAGTGCATCTCTTCCACTCACCCCTCTGGACGTGGATATATTCGGTAAATATACAATTGGTAATTTGCACTAATGTCATTTTCCAGTTCATAAGAAGTGAAATACTGTAATACAAATTCATAAAAATATTTTATAATTGGTATTGTGATATAAATGATTTAAATGCAGTTTTCACACACATTATGATCACCACGTATTAGTGGAATCAGTAATATTCAAAACGGTCAAATAGTGATATCAGTGATATTCAATGTTATTATAAGTGCAGATGCTGATAGTACCGCCTCTTCTGTTTGTAGAAGACATATATTATGAATATGAAACGAGTTTTGTCCTCATTAGTAACATGCATATTCCATATTATCCGAGAAGATACTCTCTAATAATACTCAGAGGCTCAGAACTGGAGCGACCGCCTCCGTGGTGTAGTGGTTAGAGCGTCCGCCCGGAGAGCGGCCACGTCATACCAACAGACGTAAAACTATGGTACTTATTGTGAAGGGTCACGACGTTTTGAAGTATATTCTTACTCTTTTATCAGGTGAATGAAACAGTTAGGAACAGACAGCTGTATATGTACATGTTAAAACAACAACAGTTATAAGATAACAATTTACATTAATAAGTCCCAAGCGCTAGGCTTGCAAGAGGCCATAGTCATCAGAAGAAACCATCCAGCAATCAATCGTGACCAGGGAACATATCTGCCTAGCGCTTGGGACTTATTAATGTGAATTAATCATCACTGCTGGCCTCATTGTCCTTGTAATTATTACCATTAGGCCTGGCTTCCATATTTTTTGGTACCCCCTGTTATATTCCACTATTATTACCTCATTAACCATGCCCGGATTAACAATGCCTGGCTTCCACTTGTCCATTCATCACGTTAGTGCTAATCATACACACACACACACACACACACCCTCCTCCCGCTTCCATTTGTTTTTCTGATCCCCTGTTAATTGCCACCTTTGTTACCTTAATCATGCCTGGATTAGCAATCCCTGGCTTCCACTTGCCCATCTACCAGCTAACTACTACTGGTTTCCCTTGTTATCTTATAACTGTTGTTGGTTTAACATGTACATATACAGCTGTCTGTTCCTAACTGTTTCATTCACCTGATGAAGGAGTATTAATATACTTCGAAACGTCGTGACCCTTCAAAATAAAGAAGTTGACATCCATAAAGCTCTTGCCTTCATGTTATACATGGTGTGTTTATGACATAGCATTTTCAATTTCTCAGTGTGTTTTTACTAATTTTGTTTCAGAGTTAAAAGGTGAAAAGTGGATTACAGAATACGCAACTGACATTACCAGGAAGGATGAAATAGGTCGTAGCATGCTCCACCAAGCGGCCATACTTGGAAATAGAACTGTTGTCAGTTTAAGTCTTAAATCTGGCTGCAATGTAGATGATCCAGATAGTCTTGGAAACACTGCTCTTCACTATGCAGTAACATCAGAGCAAAATAGTGCGTCTGTGTCTAGGCTGCTTATTGAAGGAGGAACAAACATCGAGGTGGTTAACAGAGATGGATACACACCACTACACCGTGCTGTCGCTAAGAAGAACTTGGAGATAGTTGAACTCTTTGCAGAAAAGTTTGGAATGGAAGAGAGCAATCCTACATCCAGCAACCCTACAGACATATCATATCTTACAAAACTCATGGTCAAACATGGAGCAGACGTCAACGCTCTCAACAAAGAAAAGCTCACACCATTACAAGTGGCTGCTTCGTGGCAAAGTTTTGATGTTGTGGCAGTTTTACTTACTGAAGGCGCGGACGCGAATGTTGTCGATACAAATGGTCAAACACCACTGCACCATGTATATGGGTCAAACCAGAAAACTGGTGCAGTTACTAAGACATACAGACTAAAGGAAGCACTTGGAATAAGTCATGTTGGGTCCCAATCTGTAGTTACAGATGAACCTGATAATGATGGAGCTAGTGAAGCTCCATCTTCAAAGTTAAACATACCAGATAGTGCAGGTAATACTCCACTCCACAGTGCACTCACGGGAAACTTCACACAAGGAGCTATCACTCTAGTGAAAGCTGGGGCAAGTGTAAATACCAAGAACAATATAATGGATACACCCCTCCATACACTTGCGGGAAATACAAACACGGAGATTACTAAGAGCGAAAATAATGCCGTGATAAAGGTTATTGAATGCAGCAGAGATGTCGATGTTAAAGATAACAGTGGTAATACACCACTAATGCTGGCTGTCGAGATGAACAAAGACATCTCACCACTGCTCAAAGCTGGAGCGGAAGTCAATGCTAAAAATAAACATGGCGGTGCATCACTAATCATAGCTGTTCAAAGGGACCATGTGAAAATGGTAGAAACATTAATAAAGGCCGGATCTGATGTGAACACGAGCAGTGCACATGGTGATACAGCTTTGATGATAGCTGTAGAGAGGGGATGTGAGGAAAACGTTTCAGCAATACTCCAATGTGGGGCAGATGTAAATGCTTCCAATACCTGTGGTGAAACAGCGCTCCACAAAGTTGTTAAGCATGCAATATCAAAGCAATGTATGTATGTACATGCGAGAAGAAACGTTGAGGAAAAAGGTAAAAGACCTTCAAGTCCATTCAATTTAAGTCATGATATTGCAGACATTGTTGAAACTCTTCTCAAAGGTGAAGCCGACATCAATGCCAAAGATCACAAAGGTCAAACACCTCTGATGACTGCTATAGAGGGAATTTCAAAGGAGAGAGAGGGAGAAATTAACCTTATCCCACAATTAATTGCTGGGGGAGCTAATGTGAACGCTCAAGATTCGGTTGGTCAGACGCCCCTGATGATGGCTGTAAAAGCCGGATATGATATATCACCACTACTTAAAGCTGGGGCAGATGTCATTTCAAAGAACAAATCTGGTAAAACAGCGCTGCATCTTGTCTATGAATACTATTATTTCCCTCCCATAAAAAGAACCTCAATGTGTTTCGACCATGACAAGGAAAGGAAAAACAACAACGCTTCACAACTGATTGCTGCTGGAGCTGACGTCAGTGCTCAAGATGATAACGGTAACACGCCCCTGATGATGGCTGTAGCAGCAGGACATGATATCTCACTACTACTCACAACTGGGGCAGATGTCAATTCAAAGAATAAATCTGGTAAAACAGCACTGCATCTTGTCTCTGGAAAAGGTTATGGCTTTCACACAACAGTCATCCAGAAACTGATTGCTGCTGGAGCTGACGTCAGTGCTCAAGATAATGACGGTAACACGCCCCTGATGATGGCTATAAACGCAGGAAGTGATATCTCACTACTACTCACAGCCGGGACAGATGTCAAGTTAAAGAATAAATCTGGTAAAACAGCACTGCATTTTGTCTCTGAAAACGGTTGTGGCTTTGACACAATTATCATCCAAAAACTGATTGCTGCTGGAGCTGACGTCAATGCTCAAGATGATAACGGTAACTCGCCCCTGATGATGGCTGTAAAGGAAGGACGTGATATCTCACGACTACTCACAGCTGGGGCAGATGTCAATTCAAAGAATACATCTGGTAAAACAGCACTGCATTTTGTCTCTGAAGGCAATCGTTCTTTCCGTTCTCAAAAGCCAATCAGTGTTCACCATCTGATTGCTGCTGGAGCTGACGTCAATGCTCAAGATAATGTTGGCAACACATCTCTTCACATGTGTATAATGTATAAAGATTACCAGAATGCCATGGTATTATTGAACAATCCAGGGACTGACGTCAGTATTACAAATAGATCTGGACAATCGGTGTTGCATCTGGCGGACGCGGACGAAGGGTTTCCAGGGATAGGGGAACTACCACAAACATATCATTTTATACGTCAATATTCCCAGTATCATCTGGAGTATACGAAAACAGAACTGGTACGGGCAATCCTCAGCAAGAATCCCGATCTCCATGCTCAGGACAAACAAGGCAGAAACCCTTTGGATATTGCAAAAACGTCAAGCGACAAATTGCATGAGAAATTTCGGATGTCAAAAGCTAAGCGTTTATCAACAAAAACTATAGAGACATTCAAGCCGAGAGACAGCACGATCAGCTTACCAAAAAAACTTAAACAATAAGTCTGGAGTTTTGGTATATGTTCTACCAAAATCATGCGATTGTTGCAGACAGTAATCGTTTCAATGATGTGACAGTTTGTGTACATTTAGCTGTCCTTACAATTTACTGCTGATTATCAAACGTGCTTTAAAAGATAAAAGATGAATGATTAGATTTTCTATGTATATTTGTTGGCCTATATATACACTTGGAGACTGTACAAACTACGAAGAAATAACCAGTTAATAAGAATGTACATATACATCATTATCTGCACATCATTAAGCGATAGCCGATGTGACGTTAAATATTAACTCACTCACTCATTAAGGGATATGTTTCATTTACCTATAGACATTTCAATGACACACAAATAGTTTGTAGTATTTTATATGCATAATGTGAATGTACTGCGATTTAGTAGTAACTATTAAACTTCAAAAGTTTGGTTGTAAAATTTAGAATTTATATATTTTCAAGCGTTTGTTTGTAAGGATTACCATCCTTGCGAATTAGTTGTATTTCTTTGCTTTATGTGATGTATATGTTTCGCATCTAGTTGTGAGATGTAGAGCTTTGTTTTGAGCACATATATAACGATTATGTAATACTGGCGTTTATGAAAATGTTAGATGGTGGAAGTAAGAGGTTAAGAAGACAAAAGATGGTACCAGTTTGATTCTATAAATTGGAATGATTGGACACTGTGGACAGTGCACTTCTTGTTCAATTCCCTATTTTGCAGTGTTGAGTAGCATTGTCAGACGTGAAGAATCTGAATCATGTTCTATCCCACCTTGAGTGATATCAATTCCCCAATATTATTTTCGTTTGTTTGAACACTTGGATTTGATTTTCGTCTCAAAACACAAATGTAATACTCATAATGATTTGTATTTACATTTAAAATGGTACATAGTGTACAGTAAATCTTTATATCTGCAAAAGAAGAAACGCAAAAGTGGTTTTCAGGCGTATTCCATGTATTATAAAAATAATCAACAGATCTTAATGCGTTCCTATTTGGCACAAGTCATCAATCGAATGTCAAGGTTAGGGTCATTTGTTCTCAGTATCGTTTATGGCCCCTATGAAAGTCCAGAACTGCCTGGCATCATCGCCCTATGGAACCAGTCAGATTACGAACTGTGGATAGGGAAATGTCCACCCACTCTTCCTGCTGTGCTTGTCCTAACGGTTGGGGGTTCCGTAGCTGTACTACTTAATCATGATCAATGGCATCACATAAATGTACGATGGGTTTAGATCTGGAGACCTTCAGGCCCACGACAGTACTTGGATTTTTACATGCCTCAAAAGGCCGTTTTCAGTCTTGCCGTTTGCTTGCTGCAGAAAGAGAATGACATGTGGTCGACGAATTTCATCTTTGTAATGTAGTGTCATTAAACTGCCCTGGGCATGTACCAAATCTGTTCTACCGGTATGTGCGATGGCAGCTCGCATCGTTACACTGTCGTCATCACCTGTCAACGTCCTTTCCAGCATAATGTTCCCCTCGACATATGTAAATATGGCGTCTTCCGTCTGTATGGTGAAGCGAAAAACGTGACACACTCTGTGTCCTTGACACCACTGACGTCTCAGCCGACGATACTGATCAGTCAGAATGACGCTTCGAACTGGTGGTCTTGGGCAAATAGTTGCGGCGCCAAGGAGTTTCCTACTATCTGATCTAAAATCCTACGCAATTCTGGCATTGCTGCAGCAGTAGAGTTCGCCGTGGTAAGTCTATCACGTAAGTGACAAACCAGGATCTGGGTAGGTCAATTGTTGACGGCTCCATAGTCTCGTAGTGGTGCTTTGCCATGCGTGTAAAAATCATAACTGTAGCTGCCAGTTAATTCAGTCAGTAAGTTGACTTGATTTGTAGATATTTGTATTTTATCTGTACTCCTTGCACTGTTTTTATGACATTATGTATGGGTGCGTTGATAAATGAAGTCCGCTCCTTGTATACAATTCTGATGTTAATCCTGGTTTTACATTGTATTTTACTTTTACAGATGTGTTTGTAATCGTCACGTGTACGTCATGCTATGAAAGATATTGGTTTTCCCTACCTGTCATGTAATGTGTAAACGCAAAGATACTGCATTTGTCAGCAGGCTTGTGGTATTTTCTGTGTCAACTCCTTTCGTACATATATATACGTATGTATATATGTATATATGTATAAATATATGTCCAAAATGATGTTTACTCGAGATCACTACGGATACAGTTTGTTAATTGTTATCCTTATTGTCCTCATTAGCCCTATTGTTTATAGTCTGACGGTTGTCATAGTAACCCGATATGACTTTGTATTCTATGTTGATTTTACTACACATTCCAGTTCACATTAAGTTGTGCCTGAATGTCAAGCCGAGCGCATTTTCCAGCTTCACGAATGTACTGTTTCTTAATATACACATTGAACTTAATTAAGCAGCTGCTTCCCCTGTATTTTTTCCAATGATAGGTTTTCAACACGTACATAAAACTTGTAGTGGTGACCACGATGGAAAAACGTGTTTTTCTGACCCCTACGATCCTTTGACTCATAAAAAATAACAAAATTATTGGCATCCATGTTGATTTTATGATGATAATTGCTCATTATTAAAAACACTCATTTTTATACAAAACCATGTCTGTATGGCCCTGGAATGTTTTATGTTGAATTTATTGGTGAATGTGAACATTCAACATGTAATTTTGCGTGTCTTACATGATTCAAGGTCAATACCGAGTGTAACCTTCATGTGACTGTCTGACAGACAGCAATCTCCTCCTCATACCCCCTGTTAGCCTCCTGATCCTCTGGAGGGGCAGTCTACGGGGGGTCTTCTCGTTTCGCCACCACTTTGTAAAGGATTAGGGATAATCCTGTTGTTACAAGCAGAGGGGTCGAATCATGCTAAGTTTTATCAGTCTAATTGGGGTGACCGAAATTTCGTATGTTTGCTGCCCTAGAAGGAGTATGATTGAATTGTGATTAAAAAGTTAAGTGTTCACTTTTGTTTTTCCAAGACGCATGTATAAATACTCAAAGTCTAAGTCAAACGATGTTTACGTTTTACTTCAGTTCTTCTAGTTCTGGCCTTAACAAAATGGCAAATGTACAGGTTAACGTAGTGTTTGTTGATAACAAATCTGGAAGCAGAAACCTTCTTTATCAGGACTATAGGTTGAGAATTAAGAGACGAAGAGGAACCAATATCCATTGGAAATGCTGTGGTCCTTCCTGTCCCGGTACCATCGATACCACTGACGTAGGTGTTGAAATAAATGAACTTTTTAATATACTTTAATATTTTCATGTTTTTGGAATATGTATAAATTTACTATGTCAATGAGTATGAATATATATATATATAGTATGTAAAAAATCACTACTATTCAAATTGTACAACCAACCAACATTATTTTTTTATGTCATGTATCTATTTTATTTTACTTGGTTACTTTACTCACTAGTATATTTCCCTGTAAATGTGATGAACTGCCCCCGCCACCTCTATTGTTCTGTCAATTAAAATGCCTGACTACACCTCTAACAATGGGGAGGTGGCAGACCGAGACTGCACCGTCTACGCCATCCCTGGTGTAAAGCAGCTTCCAATTGGGACAGGTTCTGTGCAGGAGGATCCCTTTGTTGCACATGACGATCAATCATGTCCCAGATATACTCCAAAGGGTTAAGATCGTGGGAACAATCAACCGTGGGACATTTCAGGGGGGTTCTTAACTAAGTTCTTTGTGCATATTACGCTAAATATTGTTTGGTGACATTGTTTATAAGTGTATGATATATAGAATGCATATATTGTTTTAATTTCTACAGATACATGCATATAATTTTTAGAATGATTGATTGAGTGAGTATGGTTTTACGCCGCTTTTAGCAATATTCCAGCAATATCATGGCGGGGAACACCGGAAATTAAATGGGCTTCACTCATTGTGCCAATGTGGGGAATCGAGCCCGGGTCTTCGTCGTGACGAGCAAACGCCTTAACCACTAGGCTACCCAACCGCTCCTTTTAGAATGAGCATGTAGACCAAACAATAGGTATCATTGTTCAAATAAGGATAAGTCCAGTTGTACTATTCAATTCCTTAAGGAATTTTTTGTGTGCGTTGTTAACAACATCACATCTTAGGCCACACCTTCTTTTCTCTTTTTATTATTATTTGGTTAACGGATCGTTTTACAGCAATACCTACTAATATTCCCGTCGGAAAGTGGTAAAATAAATATGCTATTTCAGATTTTCTTTTCCTTAAATGGCTTTCACCACAAGAAGGCTGTTTCAAAAATAAAGATTATGCCATCGGTCATTTAGGTGTTCACATTTTCTACTATATTAGGGTTTAAAATAACAGCATTTTCACTCAGTAAGGTTAATTCGGCGATTATATTTCTTTCAATATTTAAAATTTTGTTTTGCACCGATGCTAAATTCGTAACAGAAAGTCGATTTAAAAAGAGAAGATTTTTAAATTATTCATTTGGGTTTTATTCATTGGCGGCATATAAAAAATGGAAATATTTCTTCCACTTTAGCAAAAATTCCCGTCGGCTGATCCGTAAGCCAAGTAATACAAAAAGTGTGGCCTAAAATATTCTGGGAACCAAGAAAAAATATAAATGGAAAAGTGACCACATTCAGAGAGACGGTTGACAGCATGTACGAATGTTGCGCACGGGTCAATCACAGGGATGTCTGGTCCAGGCTTGATTATTTACCCACAGCCTTGATATATCTATTATATTGCTTTATCATTCACTAACTACCTAAAATTAACATTTCACACATGCTTATACAGTAAAGTACGGTTGTAAAGAACTCAAACGAAGCATTCTTTATAAGCCTGTTCATAATGAACGAAATTAACTGTACTCAGTCAATGTATTGATGTTTGTCTGTCTAATGTATAGAAAATAAAAATGGTTTGAGGGCAATTTCCTGCTTGACGTGTTCATTACATTACAGCTTTTGTGACGAGTTATTTAAAGCACATCATTAGGAGTTAAAACTACTGTGATCTGAAATTTGATGTAGTCCCTCTGTTGTGTCCAGTTTAGTTGGGAACCGTGCGCTGAAGTCCGTTCCAAATCAAAATAGGAGGGATGTACTCTTCAGTGCTTCTTCATCAAAACACCGTAGGTTTATCACCATTCCACCATGACGGCAACGGTGAAGACGGCGCTCTATCGGTACGCTTAATAAACAACACATCTGGGTACAAAGGTTTCCTATAGTGGAACGTTCTTAAAAGGGGTGACAGATAGATATAAATGTAAAAATGATCACTACAGCTTAAAATATTTATAGTCTTTAGGACTCTTCCTGGAATAAAGTTCACAAATAACCTTCCAAAGAGCCACACGCTATGTGTTCAGGAAGTAGGAAAAAGAAAACTCTTTTTAACCTATCAGAATCCAGCATTCTTCGAAGTTATCGTTGACATATTGATAACAGGGTACCGGCTGTTGCTGTAACTGCAGCTGAGGATTTAACACCCTGGTGCGCTGGACTAAACAACACGATAAAACCCCTTGTACTTGTATTTCTACAACTGCCTCTATAGACTGTTACTCTACTAAACGATGCGACCATTTGTTATTTATTTCAGTTCGTTTTATTCGGGGGTACAATACCTGCAGTTATAGTTATCTGCCATTTAAAATATTTGAGTTCCATTGGTTATTAAATAGTACGCGTCAAAACAGTAAATCTTATTGCTATCAATAGCAACTTGACATGATTATGTTTAATATAGACAAATTTTATGCATAACAACTTTTCATATTTCGTGAGTGTGACGTTTCGGTACAGATTCTCGTGAATTCCTGCTTGACAACGGAACGAGAATCTGTACCGAAACGTCTCACCCACAAAATAAAGTAGTTGTTATCCATGGTTTGTCTATATTATACTTCCCAACTTCTCAAAGAAGTTATCCGAGTATGACTGGCATTGATCACACACTAGTCACATGATAATAACAGCCCTTTCATTGGACCAATATGGATTTGCATAACTTTTTTTTCTTTGACACGAGAAACTCATAAATCATACGGATGGCCCAACTTAGGAATAAATGTTCTGCTACCTGGTGATGCTATCCTTGTTGACACTAGTTCTACTACACTCTCAAATTCAAACAGCACCTAGCAAGTTTTATGTTCCAGTCTTGGAAATGACATGTATGTGCGCGAACGTGCTTCCGTGATCGCATAGAAGACTCAAATATACATAATATGCGTTTGTGAACGATTCACTTCAGTGAGAGAGATAAGGCCCATATGAACAGTATTAAACATAATAAACGGTGTCACAATCAAAACCTGAAGCAGCTTTGCTAACAAAGACGCATCTCAAAATAATAGATAGATTAAATGTTGCACTTATGGTGCTTAAATCAGGTGTCATTCGATAACTAATCATCTGAAAGATGAAAGAAAATTATGTACGCGTAACTGAAGATGATTTCCAAGATGTTTGCAAAATATCAAAATAAAATGACTTCTACTCATTTTATGAAAATTATTTTTGAACCAGTTAATTAACATGTAAGTCTATGGAAATTTCACCAATGATGACTCACTTATGGCCAGCCACTGTAGATAAGCGATAGTCAGAATTATCGATAACATTCGGGACCATGGAGAAACTACCGTGATAATAGTTATAATAATAGAAACAATAGTCTACGAAACTGAAAATCAGTGTCCAGCTATATATTAGCCGGGATATTGTTACTTTGTTTCATTTTGTTGCTGTTTTCATATCACTCTGCACTTGACAGCGTTACGCCAGGGACTCTCTCTCTCTCTCTCTCTCTCTCTCTCTCTCTCTCTCTCTCTCTCTCTCTCTCTCTCTCTCTCTCTCTCTCTCTCTCTCTCTCTCTCTCTCTCTCTCTCTCTCTCTCTCTCTCTCTCTCTCTCTCTCTCTCTCAGTGGGGTTAAACATGCAACCTTCGAATGGGAAGCCAAGGCTGGAGTTTGTTTGATTGTTGTTTAACGCCGCTCTCAGCAAGATTCCAGCTATATGTAAATAATCGAGTCTGGAGCAGACAATCCAGTGATCAACAGCATGGGCATCAATCTACACAATGGGGATACGATGACATGTGTCAACCAAGTCAGCGAATATGACCACCCAATCCTGTCAGTTGCCTTTTACGACAAGACTGTGTTGCAGAAGATCAATTTTTACCTGGATCTTCATGGGTAATACTATCTTTTAAAAGACAAAAGGGACACAGGAACAAGAGAGTTATTGTTTAATCATCAAAACCTTTACTTGTTATCATATAGCTAAAAGGAGAAATACATATTATGCTAAAAAGAAATTTTGCATAAGTAGGAACACTGGCTCGTGACATCAACAATAAGAACATGCAATAATATTGCACTGTACAGACCCCTCTGATAATTACAGACAATATCAGATAAAAAAGGAACCAATCAGAAATTCCCATGAAAACTATGAGTCAAATAAACCAATAATGAATAAATCACAGTGCATTTGCAACAGATGAAAACAAAAAAAGAAAACATAAAAGACAGGGGTGATCCACATGAACAGCCAGTGATCAACATCATGAGGATTGATCTTCGCAGTTGGGATACGATAACATGTGTCAGCCAAGCCAGCGAGCCTGGCAACCCGATCCCGTTAGACGTCTCTTACGACAAGCATGGGTTACTGAAGACCAGTTCTAACCCGCATCTTCCCATAGGCTTGAGAGTCGCTGATGAATCACAATACTTTTAAGAAACTTGTTCTCAGCATGAGAATACATATTTTACGACCGTTTGCTAGCGTTTCAGGCGTCAGGGCATTTACATTGGACGTTGGAGTGTCAGGGCATTTACCCTTACAAAATTTTATTTTATTTTATTCAAAGTCTCCTTGTAACGTGTTCGACTTCTAGTGAAATTCAAGAATTTGAAAGTTTTAATGGCGACACGAAGATACAAATGCCTGATACAGGTTATCCACATGACTATTACCCTTTGGCCATCGGTATATAATGTACCGACGTGCAAATCCAAGCGTCATATGTAACATGTCTTCTGTACCATTGTCAATTTCTTTGTTGAATAACCGTTAATGTTGGCCATTCTAATGCTTTTGTATGTAAATTAGATCATGTTTTTTATTTGATATACATGTATCTATGTTCAACATGATGTGGGCGCTGGGGCAGTCTAGTGGTTAAAGCGTCCGCTCGTCACGCTGAAGACCCGGGTTTGATTCTCCACAGGGGTACAATGTGCGCAGCCCATTTCAGGGGGCCCCCACTGTGATATTGCTGGAATGTTGCTAAAAGCGGCGTAAAACCATACTCAGTCACTCACTCACTCAATAGGATGTAACACAAATTGTATCTCATCTTATTTTATCTTATCGTATCTTACCTTATTACAGATGTTACGATAAGGAATCCAAAATATGCTCTCGCTGTATAATTATATATCACTGATTATGCGGCGAGGGATATGTGTTTTTATCACCTCTGTATTGTAAACACTTACTATATATACCATCAGAATCTTCTAACGTCTGCCTAACAGCTGAGGTTACCGTCTCACCTCACCCGTTCATCGTCTATCATACCAGCCTTCTGCTCGCTGCTGGGCCTGCGGGGTAGACTAAATTAGTGTTTTAAGCGTTAGTGTTTTCGAGGGGATATTACGTTGTACACAAGTGTTACATCATCTCACTCTTGCATGTGGGAGGAATACATCCTGCACGGCATCATGCTCATTTGTGCATGCTGTTCTGGTTCAGTTCCAAGGTAAGATAACAACTGGAAATAAATGAGTTGTTTACAGTAAGAAGAAACGGACGTATTTGCTACAATCTAAAATAAATTACTTCCATCCGTTCACGCATTTCTGGCCGTCCTTTTTTCATCACGGTTCCCGTTTTATAAAAAATTACTCAGGATGGGTTCGAGATTAAGGAAAACCCCCGATCTATATTTAGAAACATATTTCCAAAACGTCATTTCCGGTATCAAGAAAAATGGCGGCGGCTGCCGACGAACAGGTCTGTGTAGGATGATATTTTGTGTCTGTTTCCATTTGCTCCCAATATTTCTAGATTCTCTTTAATTCATAAACGTATTCAGATGCAATCTGATCAGTATTTGGGGCGTCAATCGATCTGTGTTTCATGCAATCGACGTGTGTTTGTTAATACAAAGAGTAGATCCATTAGATCCACTTCGCCTGTTAGTGTTAGAACGAACGGCTATTCAACTCATACCATTGTCCAATTTATTACTCGTCGTCTTGTACTGTCAAAATCAATACTGTATTGTCGACAGTCATTACGTTAGGTTGTGACGTTGACTACATGTGTATATCATTACTCTTTAATGATACGACCCAAGCTGATCGTCCACAGGATCAATATATCATATGCACACCAGATGTTTATATACTGGATGTTGTTGCAGATGTAATATGTAGATACAGAAAAGTTTTTCTTTCGGCCAAAATCGTTCATTGACAAAATCAGAGCGTGTTATTTGTAACTCTTAATGTAAAGTCTTCATGATCAATGAGGAATCATGAAATAACCATAATTATCACCCTGCTTAATCAATATTGTTGCATAAGAATGTTCCAGTGGTATCAATAACAATGCCCTTAATTTCTCATGATACACTATGCTGTTACACTTGACAAATTGCCACTATAGCTTGGAAATACAGTGAAATTATTATGCTGTCTCTGTTCATTTCTTGATTAGGCATTGTTTATAAGTTATGGCTAGAGGGTGTGATGAAGATTTTTATGGAGTAACTTGTACAATGTAAATGACACACACCCCACCCTCCCAAAATTATGTACAAAGTAAGTGACCCCCCTGCATGTTATGTGCGAACTCAATGACACCCCATCCCCCACCCATAGCAGTATATTAGCACATGTGTACAAAAATGATGACGCATTTCTCTCTTGGAATTTTTACAAAAAGTATTTGGACTTTTCTACATCCCTGTGGATGCGCTAATAAATATGGTTGCATCCATTGCCAAGTTTTATGATGAATACAGCACCTTTAGAATACAGCACCACTTCTCGTGAGGACGATCTCTGCCGTAGGTCACGTGTCATTAAGACAAGCAACCAGTTTGTGAGAACCCGTCGGACGCGAACCCACACTGTTGCGCAGTTTGCAAATTTATCGAGTCATTCCTGTGACGTCACGGAAATGAACGGAAAGAGTCGAATAGGTGACGGACAATTACGAATGCTACGGGTAGACTTGGTATCTCGTGATTTTATTCTCTGGACAATTGCCGAATGGATCCGATGCCCATCCGTAATCTACCAATTAGCGTGTGTGCGTGGAATGAGCCGATATGCCTCAAACTGAAAAGGGTTGTTGATGTCAGGCGTTAAACGTAGATTTCACGGTGCATGCATGAATGACGCGCTTTTATATAAATCGGTGATTTTGTGACAGAAAAGTGATGTAGGGAACACTGTAAGGATAATGTGGATGGCACTAAAGAACGAGGGAGACGTGAGCATGTGTAGTGACGGCACTCTGGTGAGTTAGCCTTCGAATCATTACTTTACAAAATTTATGTTGCGTGTGAAAGAGGCTTGAGTGCAAATTCCAGACCATTTTCCATTAGCCCAAAATTTCTACATTAAACCATTTCATAATGTACTTTCGACGTTTTTGGTTTCCCGTTTTTGTGTGAAAAAAAAGTATTAAAATGCAAAAAGGAAAAACAACAAATGGTACTCACGTATTACACAAGACATGTACCTGCTATATTGGATTAGGTCCCAAACCCAAACCCAAACCCAAACCCTAACCCTAACCCTAAACCCTCAGCCCTAACCCTAACCCTAACCCTAACACCTTGAAATAATCCTAATAAATAGAATGCATTGACCGAACCACCGGACATGTACCTACTATATTGCATTAGGTCCCCAACCCCAACCCTAAACCCTAACCCTAACCCTAACCCTAACCCTAACCCTAACCCTAACCCTAGTGTCCCAGTCCCAGTCCTAGTCCTAGCCCTAGCCCTAGCCCTAGCCCTAGTCCTAGTCCTAGTCCTAGCCCTAGCCCTAACCCCAATCCCTTGAATTAATTCTAATAAATAGAATGCATTGACCGAACCGGCACAAACACGACTGACGTGTCTAGTGTAATGCATTATTACCACTTCAAAAAATAAAATACTAATAAAACACTTTTCTATGTAATGGTGCAAATTACTGAATGACAAAAATATATATGTAAATCAAGAAAATTACAAAATACAAAATACACAAAACATAACACCTCAGCAGCCCGTAATACAAATAAATATGAGCGTATTAGTGAAAAAAGAAAAATATTTCAAACTGGTGCTTGCAAAATATTGCGCATCCGCCGGTAAACAACTACTGGAAACTCTCAACATCGTTGGGCTTATGCAATGACATAGCTCGTAGAGATGAAACACCAGTGAGCGGAGCTTATACGCACTCGCTGAGCCAGACAACCGTGTTGCCATGCAGGCGTCATAGGGCATTGTTTCGAGAACGTGCTTTCAAACAAAATCACATAACATTACGTAAAAGGGTATTAGAACGTATTTTTAAAGTTTGTGGTGCTGTATTCTAAAGGTGGTCCGAACACAGGAAATCGTGTCCCTTAAATCCCTGATAATCACAGTTTAATTTCAAATCTATTTTAAGTATCATCAATTACTGACATAAAACAATTACTCAATAAGTGTGTGCAACAACCTCATAGGTTACAGTCTTCAGAAAATTCAGGGCCACTTTTCATAAAATGTATTTTCATGAACCGGTTGTTACGCAAAGAGTTTTTGTCTCTACAATATGTAATCTTTGCTTTCTGAGTATAAAAACAAATGATTCAGAACTGCGATTTACCTACAAAAAATGGATTTTGAAGTTTTGAAATGCATGGGCTGTATCAGGATACAAATATTGCACCCATATTGTCGAGATGAGTATATTACCATATCATTACACATGTAGTGGTTAAGCTTAAGTCTGGGCTAGTACAAGCAGCCGCACCTTCACATACACACGCATGCACGTCATATATTACCATATCATTACACATGTAGTGGTTACATAACATGCTTTCCCAGACCATACTGATCGTCCAGTCAAATCAAAGCTTCACATCCAATGTCATTGATAGATCTTGTGTCTTACCCATTTCTCCTTCGTTTTGTAGGCAAAGCCGCCAAAGTATGACGCTCTTTTTGGTGAGAATGAGGATGCAGCAGTTTACGAGCCATTGACATTCAGTCCACTGAGCCTATCCCCTCACCTGTCTCCCCCAGCCTATGATGTGTCAGAGCAACAGGCGCTGGTAGACCGTCTTGTTCACCAAACTGCAGAGAGGAACACTGATTCTGACGTTGCTGTTGTCTGTCTACCTCCGCCTTATGAGCCAACAATTAGAGGTACTTTGCTACCAAAATTACAAATATCAAGCAAAATTTGGGAGTATATCAAAATGATTCTATTCATTAATTTTGTTAAATTATTTTGACAAAAGTCAGTGATTTCAACCAGGTAAGATACAAAGGGCCATTAACCCCTTTACTGAAAATACCTGTGAAAATCTGGGTTAAAATTTGTCAACCAACCCATGCTTGTTGTAAGAGGCAACTAATGGGATAGGGAGGTGAGGCTCGCTGACTTGGATGACACATGTCCTCGTACCCCAAATGAGTAGATTGGTGCTCATGATGTTGATCATTGTATTGTTTGGCCAAGACTTGATTATTTACAGACTGCCACCATATAGCTGGAATATTGCTGAGTGTGGAAACAAACCTTATTTGAGAAATAATTGGCCCATTGAGATCATTTTGAATGTTTGTATAATAAGTAATGCATTGAGTGCATTTTTTAATGGAAAGTCAAAGACCTTTGTCCCATCCTATACTTGCCTACTATGAAGTGTTTTTCAGTACAGTATTATTAGCTACAGACTTAAAGGGAGGAAAGCAAGATCAGGGGCGGATCCAGAGAAGGGTGCCCGAAAAAAATTTCCCTGAGAAGCATTATCCCTAATCTTTGGACTTCATGATATGTATGCACCTCCCTTCTCCAAAATCCTGGATCCGCCCATGAAGACTGATCTGAATTGTATTTGGTTTTGAGACATTTGTGACATGGAGAAGTGAACTAAATTGTTCATATTAGGATGCAGCAAATGTTTGAGTACTCATAAAAAGGAAAAAACAAACAAGTGTCTGCATTCAAGTCTTCACTATCGTTTCTATATGCAAGTAGTTTCACTTCACTATCTTTTCTATATGCAAGTAGTTAAAGTGTTCTACCAAAAAGAACTTCAAATGCCACACAAACACATGTTTACCACTATTGCTGAAATATGCTAAGAGCGTGGTGACTAAACCACTCAATATACAATCAGGGTCAAGGTATATACCACTAGAAACCTACAAGAACCTATAAACAATGGATACTCATGCAGCTAAGGGACATAACTCTGCACATGAATGGAACATCATGACATTCAGAAGTACAGATAACCTGCATATCCACGTAAATTACACAAATATTTATGTTGAAACTCAATTCCTAATAAGTCTATTGTGTGCAAGTACACTTAAATTTATGTAACTACTCAATAAATGTGATCTTACATGTGTACACACAAAAATGTCAAATCTTAGCTTGTGTACTGGTGGAATGATAAAATAACTGGGTATGTTGAGAGGTTCTATTTCAGGACATGAACTTGACACCTTGCAGTGTTTCTTATTGTTTCTCATATTACAGGGGGCGGTGGGGTAGCCTAATGGTTAAAGCGTTGGCTCGTCACGCCGATGACCGGGTTCGAATCCCCACATGGGCACAATGTGTGAAGCCCATTTCTGGTGTCCCCTGCCAAGATGGTGCTGGAATATTGCTAAAAGCGGCGTTAAAACCAAACTCAGTCAGTCAGTCTGTCTCATATTACAGATCAAATATAAATAACAAACACTAACATTTAAAAAATGGAAAATGGCAAAATACCCAACTGAGTTTGAGTGAGGTGAGTGCAATGTATTTGGTTACTCAAAGCAAAATGAGAATACCCAATTGAGATGAACACAAGCAAGTACATAACTCAATGACCCAAAAGTTACCTGTATCTGTGGCTGGAATGCTACTAACTGTGTCATAAAACAACACTCAGTCAGATCTATACTTCCTTTGTTAAACGGATTACTTCAGACAAAATTTCAGCTGCATCATGGTGGCTTATATATGAATTATGATCATTCATTGCTGACAGGTGTTTAACTCGACTTACAAACATGGGGTCCCTGGGACCCCCAATTATTTGTTTTAAGGGTCCTTGTGTGTAATATGAGGGTTCAGTGAAATATCAGTTACACCCAAAAAGAGTTATCTATAGCTCTGTGACATTGTACCACATGTTCATGTGAAATGGGGGTAACAAACAATGATGTTTTAGTTTGTTCTGTACCTCATCCTTTTGCAGTTGCCGATTCTCCCCCATCGTATGACTCGCTGTTCGGTCGAGTTATTGCCGACCACAACCACAGCAGCAGCCGAATCGACTTTCTAAAAAAGTTCTATGAACTTTTGAGAGAAACATGTAAGAATGAAATCTTTACTCCTCCTGTTGTCTGTCTCACAGTCCCTGAAACACATTATTTTCCTTACTGCCAAGCCCTTAACAAAGCAAGTCTAGATTTCCTCAGGCTCTGAATCTCTGGTCTCCCTGCAGCTCCTTTTCAATTTAAATCGGCTTGTTTGTTACTGTCAAAATTTTATATATTCAGAGACTAAGTATTAGTCTACTCCTCCTGATAACCAGAAAATTTTAGTTTTAAGGTGTTCATTTCAAGATGAAGATCTCTATTTGCTTGTTATGTTTTGGTATTAAGTTTTGATCATTTAGATATACTGTTGAACAGTGTTGCCTCAAACACATGGGTGAGTGATTGAGCAAATATTGCTTATAGCCACATCAGCAGTTTTGCAACTATTTGTGGGGACGAGAGACATAGCAACTTCTATAACTTTAGAACCTTCTCTCAAATTGCATGTTAAATTTCTTCAGTGTAGAGGTATTTGGCAAATTCTGCAGTAGAAAAATGCAAAATTCTCCATTATTTCTACAAAAAAAGTGATTTTGTTCAAGATATGCACATTTATGCTCTGAGTCGACATTTCTGCTAAATATTCTATGACTTTGAAAAAGCAGTCTTATTATTATGTCTTAGTACTATCCACAGAGTTTGAAACAACTGTAAATTTGACACTCTCATTGCATGTGTCAAAGTTAAAATAGTGATCAAAGCTTGGAGTGAAATTATACAGAAAGTTCACGATACATATTATGTCATGATGCAGTATTTTTACTCGTGAAACAGTGATGACAAAATGTTTTGTAAAATTCTGATAAAATCGCTAGGGGGTTTCAAACTTTGATAAATAGTAAGAGTTCACCAAGACAGTGAGTTCGACACAAGAAGGTATTCAAGATATCTGATTAAGAGGCAACTGAGTTTGACTGCTTAAGATTTTGTATTGAACTAACAACAAAAAATCCTACTGTTCGACTTAAAACAGGGGCGGTGGGGTAGCCTAGTGGTCACGCCGAAGACCAGGGTTTCGAATTTCCATATGGGCACAATGTGTGATGCTCATTTCTGGTGTCCCCTACCGTGATATTGCTGGAATAGCAACGTAAAACCATGCTCGCTCCTTTCAGCAATTTCCCAGGAAAACTGAAGTAGTGTGAAGGTATTCATTTGCACACATTTTCAAGATTTCAAGGTGTCTGCCTGTTCTAAGTCAAAACCTCAAGAGCAGAGGAGAGTGGTACTTTATGCAAAGATTTCATTTTTAGAAACCTAAGATATGCAGTATTCAACTGAAGTGCCTGTGTTTGATAATGTCTTTACCTTACAATTCTCACATGCACAAATGTTGTGAATGAATAATCTGTTTGACACTGTTCACTTATTTATCTTTTGTCAAGTTTCATGGGAGTAAGCCAAGTAGTTAAAGCATTTGCTTGTCACGCAATGCCAGGGTTCGAATCCCGATGTGGTTACAATGTGTAAAGTTGAAACAACATCTGATGTATTATCCTGGTATCAGGGTTTTCGACAATGTAAGACAAAAACGTAATTTTTATCTGTAATATCATTTGAAGTTTTAATTTTACTAACCTTGGGTGATAAGGGATATATTCATCTATTTCACACAAAAATATCAAGTGTTTCCTACAAAAAAAAGGTTGATGACATCGTATCGGCGAAACTGTTGCCGTTCGCCACATCCGTGGATTTTCTATGGGTTTTAGACGATGAGCCATACTTTTCGTTCCGCACTGCGAGGGAGTGTTGTGATAACGTGGTTTTCTATTTAAACATTGCCTGTCACAAGCAGATGAATGATCTTACTGAATGTTCGCTTGCTATTTTTTGTTATAAAGGCAATTGATTTTGCATCTGAAGTGGTATTAACGATCTCGGGTAAATAATATTGATGCTTGTTTGCTTTTTAAACAACTTAACTTCCAGTTTTCAATTGTGAATTCAACTTCTCACAACAGTGACTGGGCATCTGCCCTGCCGATGAAATGCTTGTGCTCACCGATCGCGCACATACTCCCCCGATATAGCGCCAGCAACGCAATCATCGAAAACACCAGAACGTCGATTTCAGCTCGCTTTGGGGTACTCTCTCACAAAACACAGGAAGCTACAAGCTTTCATGCATCTCCCACTAATAGCTGGTTTCCCTCAGTCCTTTCACAGACGACCTCCAGAAATGTTGTTGTTAGAAACTATTGTATGTGGCGAGTGTTCTTAGATTATCACAGACTGCCTCTCGTGTGTCTCACTGTAGCTTTGTTCTTGTTCTAGTGGGATGTACCCTGTTCCTGGGAATCATCATGGCAGTTCCGGTGACAATGATTGTGATGGGTAAGAAAACTGGTGCCAAGTTGGGGTCGGTGTTTGCATGAACTCTGTGTAGTGGCTACTATGAACTTTACCTTGAAATGGCTGTAAAAACGGTAAAGAGGGGAGACCCCAATTCAATTGACCATTGAAGTGTGTTTAAGGAGAGCATGAGTGACCAAGTTGGATATTTAGAGTTACTTCCCTTGGCCTGAGAATCTGAAAACTATGGCTGTAACCTGTTTCATCCAACTTTTCATGTTGAAATTTCAGACCATCATGTTTTTTGGTTCGCCATAGTGGCAAATATGTATAACCTGCATCACTTTTAAACTGATAAACATAGCATAAGCATTAAACTGAAAAAATAATTCAAATTTTTCCTTATCCTGACTCATGCTCTTTTGCTTGTCCCCTTCCTCTTGCGAACATAGTGGAACACTTGTATCTCCTTAATTGAAGCTCCCTTCAATGTAAAATCACTAATTGGTACTCACCCACGAGTTACCTCCCCTGCCGTAAGCGCGGGAACAGGTGTCGCCACCCTCTGGCCTCATGCTTCACTCTCTCCTTCTTCGCCCAGTGAGCAGGATGTGAGAGCGCCTGTGTCTCCTTACACACTATATCCTTTGGTTTTTCTTAGTTAGTTACCTTTTATAGTTTACTATAAAGGTATAGCTAGTATCCTTCAGTTATTTGCGTTAATAATTAATCATTATTTCTACTGTTTATTCACGTGAGTTAAAAGTGATTGTTCAGCTAGTTTTACATTGATGAAAAACTGTACTATTTGTAGATTACGTTTTCGCTACGCGGATCCGCATGTGGTATGCCCTAGTTGTACTCGCCTTGTGCGTTGACTCGATTGCAGTTACTGCATAAATTTAACCAATTCTGCCTTTGATAAATACCATCTTTGCGTCTTGAGGCGTGTTGCAGATAGGTCACGCAAACTAGGTGTAGACATGGCGATCGTGGGATTGCCCATCCAGTCAACTGCTGTCGAAAGTGATCCCCTCCCGTCTGGTGTTCTGCTTGAGACCCCATCGGAAGAGGGCGTGGGATGCAGTCCGTCACCTCTAAGAAGCGACCGGCTCTCCAGACATCCAGTCATCGCCAGACAAAGTCCAAGAGGGCCTCAACGTCTTCTCAGCATGAGACCATTACCCCAGGGCAGCGTCTTCCTCCAAAGGAAATCTACGAAGTCATCGAGAACTTTTCTCAGGCGAGATCGTTCCAGCAGCAGAATTGGGCCTCTACGATGACCAGCCGATCATCATACCGACATACATACAAGAAGCTGACCAGTGACAGCGACAGTGGCGTCAGCAGAGATCAACAAGCAGCCTGATGCCTCTACACTGATGTCAGGCGAGATCGCTGAGGGCCCCACCGCTAACACAGCAGAAAGGGCACCATCTACTACGTCGCAGATCATCCCAAAGCGATCTTATGAAACAGATCATGATTATGATGGAAGGCCACTATAGACTGGAGAAGCAGCCATCCAGGGTCCGAGCCAGCGAAGGCTCCAACGTAGACAGCACCCCAGGGGCACCATCTGTCAGCGTAGCAGCCCGCGACAATGCAGCCTTCGAAGGAAGTCACAGACCACCTCGACGAAGGACCCAGATGTACAGCCCGCTGAAGACCTTCGCTGAAGGCGGGGAAAAATCATCACCTTCTTCGGTCATACTCAGATATGGAATCTGATCACCAGACCACACGCCAAGCCTTCGCGAAGGTCATATCATCGTTCCCCCAGGACCGGATGTCTCGAAGGCTTGGCGTTAGCGAAGGACACCCTGAACCCAGATCGTCTTCATCTAAAAGATCAGCAAGGGACTACACAAGAGCTTCATGAAGCTATCAGTCCCCTCATAGATCGCCAAGAAGGTCAACCTATCGATATAGATCACCAAGGCCCGATCACCTCGCCGATCACCACGTCGATCACCTCACAGGTCTGCACATAAGCCTACAACTAGATCTCCACAAGCAGCCAAGCGATATAGAGATAGAGCCACACAGCCCTACATCAGAAGAGCAACAACCTCTTATCTATGATGATGGAATGGAAGATGATGGAGGAATTATTTTCTCAGATGCAGAGATAAGATATTGGATGGTCAATAATCTAGATCTCTCATCACCTTCCAAGAGTGGCAATAAAAGGCAGACTTATCTGATGAAAGAAGATGACGAGATGCTATTACACTACCCCCACCCAATCGACATGGGCGGCGGTACCTCAGAACCTAGATACAGCATTTAACAAAGCCACAAAGGTTCAGGCGCATACATCTGCCAAATTTCAGCGCCAAGAAGTTCTCCACGATAATATGGAACCCTTCTTCAAAGCGCCAAGACATCGATGAGAACTATAAGCTGATCTCCGATGCCAAGAACAAGTACTACAAGATTGATGATCGGAATTGGTTCAGATAGAAACCATGGCGTAGTATGTTCTTCGGTCTAAATAGATCTAGAACAATAAATGAGACACTTATCTCCAGATTTCGGAACACGACCTCTGAAGATGACAGAATGATTTACTCGGCCCTACTGATGCAAAAAGAAGGACCAGCAGTTTTAACAGATCATCTGGCGTCTGTCTCAGCAGCACTGACCTTAGCTCGTCGTCAAGGCCTCCTAGCTTCCTGCAACTGGGGTGAGAACTTTACAGCTCCACTATATACAGCCCGTGGTCTTCCCCATCCATATTTGACGGAGGAATAGACACAGTCTCCAAAGAAGTCACCAAGGATTCTAGAGAAGTCCTGATGATTAAATCGATGGACACGCTAGCCAGTGTCATTCGACAGACTTCACAAAGATACTCAGGGAGATCTAAATTCACGGGCCTACAAAGAGCTAGAGACAGGAAGATTGCCAGTTCCAGGGGAAGAGATTCTTTTAAAGTAGCCCATATGGCAACTATAGAGGAGGGTCAGGACGAGGCAGGACACCAGAGGTTCCACTTAACTATAAGCGCTGAAAGACAGGTTCGAACGACTGGAGTCTTCCACCCCAGCCGTTCCAGTACAACCGTCACAAGTGGGTGGGCGTCTTCAACTACACTGGGAAAACTGGGGAATACTTCAAGACACCTATGTCTCCAACATTCTTCAACGCGGATTTCGTATCCCACTACAGGCCAAGCCTCCACTAACAGTCAACCCTCACAAGTTCGAGGTAGAGGCACAACAACTACTAAAGTTAAGAGAGGCGGTTACATTACTCCTAACCAAGCAGGCCATAGAAGTAATAGAGCAAAGGAAACATCGAACCAGGTTTCTACTCCCCAGTTTTCCTAGTACCCAAGAAGAACTCCAAGGAGAAATACAGACTCATTTACAACATGAGCTTCTTCAACAAGACTTACTTAAACAAACCACCCAGGTTCACTATGCTACATCTACCGCAGCTACGGCAGATGATTAAGCCCCATGGACTACATGGGCAGTATAGATCTACAAGATGCTTATCTGCACATCCCAATACATCCCGAATCCAGGAAATACCTTCGGGTTACGCTAGACGGGTTACATTACCAGTGGAAAGTACTCCCATTCGAATAGCATCAGCCCCATGGTTATTCACGAGGATAACGAAACCGATTGTTATCTATCTACATCGTCAAGGGCTCACAGTGCGTTCTTCCTCGACGACGGGATACAAGTAGATCAAGATCCACAGCATCTCAAACTACAGTTAAACTACATCATAAAGCTACTAACACAGCTGGGATGGTTAGTAAACTTACACAAGTCGGACCTAGTACCATCGCCAAGATCTGCAATTCCTAGGAATCCGATTTATCACCAATCTCAACCGTATAGTCGAGTGCCAGAAGACCGTTGGCTCAAGATCCAACAGATCATTCCACCAGCTCTACTGTCACCGCTACCACTTCGACAATGGCAGAGCTTACTAGGTCTTCTAACATCAGCCCAAGACTTGACAGTCATAGGCAGATTACAGTTACGTCCGTTACAGGTCTTCGTCAATACACATCTCGACGACCTACAACCATTCAGTCTACCGATACATCTCAGACCTCATCTATTATGGTGGACAAAGAAATCGAATGTCTGCGAAGGGATTTGTTTAGCAGAGCAGGAATTCAAGACCCATCTATATGTAGATCGCCATGCCGCTCCAAGGTTGGGAGCTCATCTCTCCAACCGGACGGCATCAGGGTTATGGACTCAGCTAGAAAGCAAACTCCACATAAACGCATTAGAGATGAAAGCTGTAATCAACGCCATAAGACATTGGAGCAACATTCTACAGAATGCGCACCTGATGATACATACCGACAACTTCGACAGTGGCGTTTTATGTGAACAGACAAGGCTCAACGAGATCACGAACCTTTTGAATTTAACCTTTCAACTGTTCGAATTAATCCAAGATCTAAATCTACATGTCAAAGCATGCCACATTCCCGAGCCAGGAATATACTAGCAGACGCACTCTCTCGCCACATCTACCGTCGCCCGACAGAATGGATGCTCAATACAGAGATATTTGCACAGATAATCAAGCAAATAGGAGCCGCTAGTAGATCTATTCGGGCCACAAGGTTCAACAATCAACTACCGACATTCGTGGTCACCAGTGCCAGACCCACAAGCATGGGCAACAGACGCTCTAAGCATTTCATGGAAGGCCTCAATGCGCATCTGGCGTTTCCACTTCAGCAATAATACCTCTAGTATTACAGAAAATCAACCAAACGCAGAGCCTACAACTCACTTTGGTCAGCCTATTGGCTTCGGCCAGAACGTGGTTTCCGCCTTAATACAAGATATCGGGTCAACCGCACTAGAACTACCCAACCAAAAACCTGTTAATACATCCTCACACCAAACAGGTGCACAGAAACCCAGAAGTATTCAAACTTCACGATGGACTGTATTAAAATGTGTTTAAACAAGAGAGGATATTCTACCAGGGCGGCAAAAGCGGTCCACGCTTTGCCTTACGATACTCAGCGTAACTTATGCGATGACAAGTGGCAAAGTTTCAAAATTATGCAACAAACAAGGGTTTTACAGCGAGAGATGCCACGATCCTCAAGTGGCAGACTATTTGTGTTACTTACGGCAAAACAAACATTTAAAGGCTCGACATTGTCAACATATCTTGCGGCGCTTTAGTTCTGTGATTTCTATGAGAACGGGTGTTAAATTAACAAGAACACCAGAGTTACTGGCCTTACTAACGTGCTTTCGATTGGAGGACCAAAAGCGGAAATTCCACGCCCCAGCTTGGGATCTGAATGTAGTTTTACGACACCTCACAAGTGAGGATTACGAACCATTGGAATCGAAAACGCTTGAATTTCTCTCACAGAAAACAGTCTTCCTGTTATCGCTAGCCACGCAGCCAGAATATCTGAAATTCATGCTCTAGATTATGAGAGGATACAGTTTGATGAAAATCAAAGACAGCGCACCTGGGATTAAGATGGGATTTCATCGCTAAAAATCAACTACCAGGTCAACCAGACAGGTTATTTCACATCCCTGCTTATCCTCAATTCTTGGATCTCAAGATACATTGGACTTATCTCTATGCCCAGTAATGAGCTCTCATAATCTATTTACGCCGTTCCAAAACAAGGCGAAGATCGCTCAGAAGATTGTTCATCCCGTTATATCGCCTACAAATCAGACAGAAGTCTCGTACCACCATATCAATATGGATAAGAACTGTCATTTTACAGCCTATAAGGCAGCAGGACTGGACCCTCCAACAGCATCAAATCCTCATGAAATCAGGGCATTGGCATCCACCTCGCCCTTCATGGTAACTGTTCATTGAATACAATTATGGAAGGATGCTTTTGGAAATCTAACATGGTGTTTGCTAATCACTATCTCAGAGATATCACCACCGAGGACGCCTCTGGCATTCATCATTTCGGTCCTTTGGTCCTCGGCTCAGCAATTGACAGTCCCTCGTGAGGCGTTAATATTCACCCCCACCTAGATTATTAGATATATGATACATATATTCACTAGCTTATAACTCCATGGAGTTCTAGGGCTATGTACATATTTAGCTTAGGTTATTCAACCTTAAGCTCATACTGAGTTATATTCAGTGTACAGCTAACGTTAGAGAGTAGCAGTTTATATATATATATTGATATATCAGTATATTAGTAAGGTAATACCCCACTTATAGTGTATATATATCTATGGCTTATTATAAGGAAATATCCTAAGTCTCAATGCCTTATGAAGTTCCCGCAGAGGGTTATTACAATATCACTTACTTAAATCACTAATTAATCCAAAGTATTCTGTTTACCCACCACCTCCGTGGATTCTACAACAAAAGAGCATGAGTCAGGATAAGGAAAAATATGTAATTTTCTGAGTAAAATTGATATTTTATACTTATCCTGACTCATGAGGTTAGCCCTCCCATCCTCCCCACATAACACTTTGGATTTCCCTGTAAATTCAAGTGTTGGGCTCGCAAAATCAGGAGAGAGTGAAGCATGAGGCCAGAGGGTGGCGACACCTGTTCCCGCGCTTACGGCAGGGGAGGTAACTCGTGGGTGAGTACCAATTAGTGATTTTACATTGAAGGGAGCTTCAATTAAGGAGATACAAGTGTTCCACTATGTTCGCAAGAGGAAGGGGACAAGCAAAAGAGCATGAGTCAGGATAAGTATAAAATATCAATTTTACTCAGAAAATTACATTTTTAACCCAATTGTGTTCCTGGTGCTGTTTCAGGCTGCATGCATCTGTTCGACTGCCCGGCAGAGCAGTACATTCCCCTGTATCTCCTAGTGGGAGGCATCGCCTTATCAGCCAAGATCATCAAGGCCTTCCTGGAGATGTACACATGCAAGGACTGTCCCTTATTCCAGCGTGGGAGGGGCAAAGATGCACTGGAGGTGCTACTTGTCTTCTTTATTGTAGGATGGTTTATAGCGGGTAAGTAGTTTATTAGGTATAGAACCTTTCACCGACAGACCCCGACATCTGTGTAAAGGATGCAATCACCAATACCTTACATGTCAAGCTATGACATGTTTTTGTACACTTTTCGACTACTGTAATGTGAATACCAAAGAAGATCCGGGTTAGAATTGATCTTCAGCGACCCATGCTTCTTGTAAAAGGCGACCGTTGGGAAATGGTGGTCAGACTTGCTGACTTGGTTGACACATGTCATCGTATCCCAGTTGTGTAGATTGATGCTCATGCTGTTGATCACTGGATTGTCTGGTCCAGACTAGATTATTTACAGACCGCCGCCATATAGCTGGAATATTGCTAAGTGAGGCATTAAACAACAAACCAACCAGCAATAATGTGATGCCCCTGTTTCAAAACTAAAGACAGCCTCCTGTATATTTTGATGAGAAAATATGTTAGCACAAATTGAAATCGGAGCACATCTCTAACTGAATAACCATTTGATATTATAGGATGAGGATAGTTTCCATCAAAATTAGATATATTCAGAGACTAGTCTAATTGTGTAACAGTACCATTTACTGATTCATGAAAGAGTACATGTTTACAATAAAGTAATGAATGTTTATTTTTACAGGGAACATGTGGATATATCGAACACAAGGCCAGTTCGACAGTAGGAATCCTGAATCCCCAAACTATTGCTCTCCTTATGTGTTCTACTTTGCCTTCTGGCTCACAACGTCAGTGTATATACTGTTGGCTCTCTTTCTATGTTGTATGTATGGCATCTCAGCTCTCGGGGGCAAGTCAACATAGGGGCGGATCCTCCACTCCGTCACACCACTGCCATGGGCCAATTTGCATATCATGTGATCAGACTTTACTCTTGTTTGTAAACAAACGCTTATTCTGAAACCAGGAGAGACTGCCTAATGCCAGCCTTTCGGTGTGCTCTTCATATTTGTTTCGCATCATAATCTATACTTCTACAACTACGACAGTGATATGGATGGTGGCTACATGTATTCATCAAAGTGAATGTGCTGTTGGCTTTCCGTTGGGCTTCAGTGACAACTCATGGAGCCGTACAGCCGATGTCATCAATAAATGACTACACAAATGGAAATAGTATTTCATGTTTAACGATGATTTCTCCACAGATATACGTTCAGATATGTGGACCTGTCAAACATGAAACAGACAGATGAAAATCATGCTCTCGAAATAGAGTGTAATTGTTACATGATAGTTATCTGTGACAGAAATATTCTTCCTATCAAAAGTTTAGACTCACTAGTGTAAATATAGCCACTAATTCAGGCAACCAGTGTTCTAAACTAAATTTTGCAAAATATTCCAGATAAAAGGTACTGTTTACACATGAACTGATGTTTTGTAAAACAAATTCGTAACGTTGAAAAGATTATTGTCATGAGTTCAGTAGATGATAAAAATCAGTGAAAATTGGCAATTCTTAACAAAACTTTACACCAAAACGCAGCTGTTTACATGCATGATATTTGCACATATTTTTCTGCAATTTGTTTCATGAGTCCCTCGTGCAGTTCATGTGCATAAGGTTTGCAGTTGGTTCCTCCAAGTTAGTGGAGAAATCAATCTTCAATGTAACCATACATAACATATAGTGAGTGTTGTAAGTGAGTCTAAACTTTTGATGGGAAGTATACTATGCTGGCTTCATGGAACTCTGGGTAAAATAGAGGGACAGATCTCCATTTACTACAGTTAAACTTAAACTTTTGTTATTATTTGGGAAATATATTATTGCTGGCAATATATTAATATCTGATGCATCACACAAGAGTATATCAGATGAACGTTTTTTAATTATAGAGGAGTTTTACTGAGATCCAGACCCAGCTGTATCAGGTTTGTCTGTAGAAGACACAGAGGATAGTTATCTCACAGGATGGATTTCTCTAACATGTTTTATGCTGCAGAGATTTTCAGAAATATCTGCCATTGTGATACTTTGTCCAACGATATGCGAATCATACTATGAGGCCAAGTACTGATGCATAATAATACATGTTTATCATGTTTATATAGCATTGCATATAGTCCCAGTGGTAAACATACTATTTTCAGACAGTATGTTTAAGTTTTCTCAGGCTATTGTTAGTGAAAGGTGCGTTCTCACGGTGCGACTTGTCATGACAACTTGTAGCATATGACTTAGAGTAACAACAAAGATCGTAACGACTGTTATTTGTGTACTTTTTAAGTTGCATATCCCACTTGTCTCTCGTGGGATTCTCACATATGATTTGGCAACATGGATTTGTTGAGTGAAGAAGAAACGCTTGGGTTAATGTTAGTCTACATATCACTTCCTCTCTTAGGGTCGATTTTTTTCTGTTGTGTCTCTGACATCATGTCAACATAAACCAAAGGGACGTCACTCTGATCTGGACAATGATCTAATCAATTTTGATTGGTCGAGAGGTTGTGACTTAGTATTAATTAGGACAGATCCTATGTTTTACAACTCGGCTGCGGTTATTTGTATGCAATTTCAAATCATTACGACTTATGTTGTTTTGTTGCAACTGTGTTGCATGACAAAAGTAGCACAATGAGAAGGCACCTTAAGTGACTAAAGCTTACAAAATTAAGTGATTCATTCCTTTTTGTAAGGAATAACAAAACAGTGTCAAATATTCAGGAATGACATCACAGGCTTAATACCAAGATAGGCATCATATAACAATATATTGTGTCATATTTGCCATAATTCATACTTAAACTAAAGCCATGACATGATGGGAAGTCTGCCCCAAGGTAACATCGAAATACTGTCCTATATTACTGTTTGAACACTCCTCATGAAGTGGTGTGTATTTCTTATCAATGATATGGCCTGACCAATATAATGATTATTTTGCAGAGTTTCATTGTCAATATGTCAGGCAATTGTAAGGAGAATAATTGATAGGTTTATATCATGAAAAAGCTTGAGATTTGTGTTGTGTTTTACTAAGTAGCAATAACAGTACAAAATCCATCTGTTCAGTGTTTTCCTTTTGACAAAACCTTTTTTGATGAAAAACAGTAGTAAAAAAGATAGTCGGATTTGAGCATTTAAATGAATTCATTGTGTATCAGTCATTCTTTTTCTTGTTTTTATCATATTTGAAAGAATCTTTTGTTGCGTCACATAGTATCAGACCAGATTTATAGTAATATATTTTTGTTATTTTTTTTATCTTTAGATTTTAGCCATTTCATTGTTGGAAAGTTAATATTTTATACATATATCTCACCCAAAGATGATTTTCCTGATTTTCCTTGATTTCCATCTGGCCCATACTATGGCATGCTGACAAACCAACTGGAAATCATTAGAATATGATAACAGCTGTCATTAGAGTTATCTGCCCTTGTTGTACACTCAACAACATGACTGAGAAAGAATGTTTTCTTAACAAAAACATGGTTTTGAGATGGTTGGAATAATCTCAGTCTGTAACATTCTTTGTGATCCTGTTTTCAGACAAGGGATTTGTGAGAATGAGATTAAAGAGTATGATGAGATTAAGCAGTGTCATAATCTCATAAAAAATAGCCTCTTATATGCAACATATTATTATGTTATGTGTAATACTGCCTCATTAAGATATTTGGGGATTAATCATGACGAAGGTAGACACATGTATGTTTTCTTTACTGTTACTAGAAATTGGTTTTGGATGATTATTTATGTTTTCGTATTTGTATGTTGTGATATTGAATGTTGTTCCAGGTGCATGCTTGATACACTTGTATTCTTGTTGTCTCATGAAGCCTGAGTATAGCATTCTCTTCCCACAGAGGTTACTCCTGTCATATCTTCCTGCGTAACCTCTGTTCTTATACGGCCCTTTCATGGTGTGAGCGTTCAAGACTCGTGATTGGAGGCAATCAGATTTAGTAGTGCAATCAGCGACGTTGTTTCAAAAGTGATCATTCGCAAGGCCTCGGTAATTTCTGTATGCTTTGAGAAAAACTAAATTTCTTCCCTGCGCGATGCGCAAACGTTTCTTCTAGACAGAACTCAGTCATGTTAAGGCAGATCAGTGGCGTCTCCATCGCCCTCGTTGACAATGGACAAGCTAGCCATTAAACGTCTTGTGTGTAACATAAACACAATTCCCCAGCAGATGGGGGATATTTGTGGGCCCACATTTGCTTGTGTTAGTCAAGTTGAATCTGTCGATGTAACACGTGTTCTGATTGGATAGAAAGAAGGGACATAATTCGTGTTGCGATCTTTTGCCGCTAGGGGATTTTACGAGAACCGGGAAATATGGCCGTATTAGAACAGAGGTTCGTAGGAAGATATGACAAGTAACCTCTGTGGGAAGAGAATGGAGTATAGTGGATTATGTAAACTTGTGCTACCGACGTCAAGGCTGCCTTCATATCAAGCTTTGCTGGTTTAGCACAGTGACCATAAGGTATCAGTAGCCCCAAAATCAATAGGAACTGAAATCTCAGAGCATCAGTTGACTTATGATTTTTATCTTGTTTTAGTCTGCTGCTGTTCTGTATTCTTTAAAGTCTTTCACATCACATATGCCATGTTTTGGCAAACTGATACTTTCCTTTTGAAATTAATGATGCTGTGTTTAATGTTATTGTACATGTTTTTTGTGAGAATTTTAGAAGTGTTTTCTTTGAATGATGTCACATAATAGCCATGTTGGGAAAACAATGTTTCACAAAACAGAATTCTTGAGAAACAGAAACTGTCAACATGAAACTTTCATTTTGTCATCACAAGTCTTACATTGAATGTATAAAATAGATGACACATGTCATCATATCCCAAATGCATAGATTGATGCTCATGATGTTGATCATTGGATTGTCTTGTCCAGGCTAGATTATTTACAGACTGCCACTATATAGCTGGAATATTGCTGAATGTGGAGTTAAATAGATAAACAAATCTTTTGAACAATTTCCAGTTGTACTACATAAACATGAGAACGGTAGAGCACCAAAAAAACACTGAAAATTTAGTCGGGGGTCTTGGGGATCTTTTATTGCAGATTTCAATAGATCTAAAAAACGTTCAAAATGAAACAAAAATCCTGGAAATCTGCAGATCCACGGAAACTCTTGTGTCTGATTATGTCATGTTAGTTAAATGTGTGAGGAAAATCTTATGTGAAGCAGGTGCTAGACGTTTACTACTTTGATGACAACCACAAGTACTGGTATGGTGCAGACACACCCAGGAAACATAGTCAGGGTGAACAGATTCAAACCCAGACTCAAAGTTTTCTGGCCTGCTAAAGGGGCACCTCAGACAACTGTGGGTCTTTCAATGAAACTAATGTAGTGAATAAATCCAAGATATTTAGTCAAATATAATTGAGATACAGCATCTGAGTTTCTAAAGCATCTGAAAACTCCTAATACGAGGATATGTACAATGAACACTTTTATTGCGATCCGCACTGAATTTCACCAGTGTGCAACATGATCAACCTGAGAATAACAGTGGATTTGTCAATATGCTATTTCCAATTACGTGAAGATGTGTGATCGCTGGGAAACTTTGTTTTTTTTATGGGAGCCACAGATTAACCAAAGCCGTGGTATCGCAAAGGGCGTTACTGCAAGGGATGGCTGTACAATACTCTGAATAATTGAGGCTCTGTATTTAGACGCTATTTTCTAACAGCACAATAAACTTACAAATATTGCCTTAAAGTTATTATTGTAGGACATTTGTAGGTAAATAAAGTAGAATTATTGGTTTACTACATACATATGCAATGTTTTAGATGATGCAGTAATGTCCGTCCAGTATACAAAAATGTATGAAATGGATATAGAAAAAAAAAGCATTGAATAGCCATTATATACTGAGAGAATCAAATAAAGGAACACATGGAAATTCAAGTGTTCTTTTAATATTTTCCAGTTTTCATCACCAGCTTTGAATAGCACTGTGGGAGGAAATCTGAGAATAAATAAAGAAACACTGCCATGAAGTGGTGTTCCTTTATTTGTTTCCCTCAGTATATCACATTCTGGACAGATATTATAAAAGTGTTGTAATTACAGTAATTGTCAAATATTCGAGTTCAGTACACAACACCATTTCATTAATTTACAGGACCCTCATATTTCCCGTAGGCCCTTGAAATTAAATATTTTGGGATCATTGGACCCCTAATTTTGTAGGTTAAGGTAGAACCATGCATATATTTCCCAAATCATACATTGGTTAATGAGGACAGTGACGTTGTATATTTCATACAAACGATTTCACAGAGTCAGTAGTGAAGCATATGATTTTATGGATAACAACTTGTTATTCATTGCCGAGGGCGATGTTTCGGTGTTGATTCTTACACTGTTATCAAGCTAAAATCTACACTGAAATGTCGCCTTATGCGATAAACAAGAACTTGTTGTCCATAAATTTGTATGCTTCATTATTGACTCACCAACTTCTAGAATGCCTATCAAACGGTTGGTTTCAGTTACTACAGGATGTCATTGTTACTTTAGTGAGTCAATATTAGGAACTGTAGTTACTTGTGTTTCTAGTCATTATACTTGTTTTTAGGGGCGGTGGTATAGCCTAGTTGTTTTTCATACACGAAGACCCGGGTTCGATTCCCCACATGGGCACAATGTGTTAAGCCCATTTCTGGTGTCCCCCGCCGTGATATTGCTAAAAGCGGCGTAAAACTAAACTCAGTCAGTCGGTCTAGTCATTATATTTGTTTTTTATACATATTTTTAGCAATAACAAGTATTCATTTACACAGGATGGTATCATGGGAATACTATTAAATATGCAGGAACATATAGAATCTCCAAGCCAAGTTCGAATAAAACTAGTCCAGTGCATGAAGCATTGTATTTGTCATACATGATATACACGAACTGGTGTTTTACAATGTGTATTTAATCTGGTTTGATTTAACAGAAAATATATTCAGAAGAATGCATTATTGTCATACACGATTAATAGTCAGCTTGTTGACATTTTTTAGCCCAAAATCTAAACCAATTATTTGTGAAGGTAGTTTTCAGGTCGATATATTTGCTTATTCTTTATACATTCTTTATACAAGTTGCACTATGGGATATTCAAAATATATCACACACCAATGTGTATGTTTTACAGTCCTAGTGATGTCCAATGGCTCAACAGCATGGCACCACTAAAATATATACATATGTTTTTAAGTATTTCTTTGTTGATTTTTTAAACCCGTCTTTCTATAGCAAAGGGAGTCAAAGGTTATATTATGTTTTTTCTGTTCTTATCTGTTGCAATTGGACTGTGATTTATTCTTTATTGGTTTATTTCACTCATTGTTTTCATGGGAATTTCTGATTGGTTCCTGTCTGTAATCATCAGAGAGATCTGTACAGTGCAATATTATTGTATGTTTTTATTGTTGATGTCACAAGCCAGTGTTCCTACATTATACAAAATTTCTTTTAAGCATAATATGTATTTTTCCTTTTAGCTATATGATAAAAAGTAAAGGTTTTGATGATTAAACAATAACTCTTGTTACTGTGTCCTTTTTGTATTTTAGAACATACCCATGAAGATCCGGGTTAAAATTGGTCTTCAACAACCCATGCTTGTCGTAAGAGGCAGCTAACAGGATCAGGTGGTCAGACTCGCTGACTTGGTTGACACATGTCATCAGATCCCAATTGTGTAGATTGATGCTCACACTGTCGATCACTGGATTGTCAGGTCCAGACTCAAATATTTACAGATCGCCGCCATATAGCTGGAATATTGCTGAGTGTGGTGTTAAACAACAAACCAAATCTTTCAGAACAGCCTTAGTGGTGCAGTGGATAGGGTGTGTGCCTTGACTGCTGAAGATCAGGTTCGATCCCAGTATCAAAACAGGAATTATGAGAACATTTTTTTACCAGGGGAGACCTACCAGCGTCAGATACAGAAGACTGACCTCATTCCTAGTATGAAAGAGGATCATACTTTGTGTAATGTTGACAAACATGAGAAAATCATGTCATATTATAATGATGAAAGAAACAAATGCACCAATGATTTCACAAACTAGAGGAAATCTGGCCCTGTGAATACTAACAAGGCAGAAGACACAGGTGAAAGTCTACTAGACCTACTCAAGTCAGTTCCATTAGAGAGCCTGTGTCTCTGTGGCATTTCATGAGGAAGCAACGGAAATTTGTTAATTGTTTGATTGGCATTCTAGAAGGTGAGTCAACAATGAAGCCTACAATTTTTTATGTTTTTTTAGAAGACAACTTCTTGTATTGCATAGAGGGATGTTTCAATGTAGATTCTTACACTGTTATCAAGCTAAAAGGTGAATGAGTATGGTTTTAGGCTGCTTTTCGCAATTGTGTGTAGTGGAGCCTTTTATTCCAGAAACAGTTACAACCTTCAAACGTCCTTCACAAAGCCGAGAGTTATTTCCCTTTTCAAGCAACATGCTCACCTTTCATACCGCTAAAGAAAATGGAGTTATTTCCCTTAGATCAATGTTTCACCAAACATATTTTGTACCATATTTCACACAATATTCCAGTGATATCAGGGCGGGGACACCAGAAATAGGAATCGAAATGAGGTCTTAGGTGTGACCAGCAAATGCTTTAACATCTTGGCTACCCCACCGCCCCTCAATATCAATAATCCACATTACATATTGGGTTAACAATAACAAGGTATGTGTATTAGCAAATTAGAATATTGTACTGAGGCTTGTCTCAGTTCACAAATGATCTAGCCCACATAGCATGAGATATCAGCCCTGTCAGGTCATACAGGTGTGCATTAGATCAACACAAACATTCATTTGTCTCCTAATAAATAGTCAATCTTTATACATATCATGATTTCAGTGCTTCTCCATAACACATTTTCGAACATCATTGGCAGTTTTCTCCCTTAAATCAATCAAATGCAATACTAGTTCTTAGCTGGCCAACGTACAAACCCATCTGGATTTGTCTTCCTTCTTCTTTCACCAGGGGCGATGGGGTAGCCTTGTGGTTGAAGCGTTCGGTCTTCACACGGGAGAACCAGGTTCGATTCCCCATGCGAGTACCATGTGTGAACATCCATTTCTGGTGCCCCACCCCCCACCCTTCCCACCCACCGTGATATTGCTGGAATACTGATAAAAGCGGCGTAAAACTAAACTCACTCACTCATTCCTCTTTCATCAATCCTAACCATTTTTTTTATGTTTGTTTGAGTGAGGTGAATATTTCGGGGATAATTTGAGGTGTCAAAATAATCCACGCTTTCGGACATAAACTGTATTCGTAAGGATCACCGAATGGTCTACGACATGGGTAAGTTGATAAAAGCCCCTGTCGGTACTGGGTATAGTCATCAGCATACGAAGACTGGTGTCGTATTATTTTACCATGATGTCATATATTATTGTATATGTATATAATGATAGAGAAGCAGCTCTCTCGTAATGTTATATGTCATTATTCATCTAAAGAATGTTAGAGAAACCGCCCTCGATGTTATTTATTATCATATGATATGGGTCTCTGAATCATGGTTGCTGAAGTTTCGTGTCAGTATCTCTACGTCATCAGAAAAGTGACTGCACAAACGTGACTATTGATTCACACCCTTGCTTCGTTAAGTATTTGCAAAATTTGCACAGAGAAAAGTAGAAGGAACCTGGAGAGATTAAATCGTAGATCTGTGCGAACCTCTCTCTCTGGGACAATCGGTATTCGTGTTCACTCGTGCCTTTCCGTGACTTTTCCGAGGGGTTACGGACATTCCATTCGTGACCAACTCGTGTTATTCCGGGACAAGCCGAATAGCAAGGTTACGGAAAGGGGCGAGTGGTGACGATTCGGGTTACGGAAAGACTGAGTTGACAGCGGAAACAAAAATGGCGTCTGCTGACATGGAGAAAGGCTATCAGCAGGTAAAATTGTTTGCATGAATCAAATATCGAGCAATTATGTTCGATATGTCTGTTCGTAACGAGTGTACATTAACCAAGCTATGGTTCTGTGTACATTATTAAGCGAGACACTTCATTTTAGAGTTGATGTTTCAGTATGATTCGCCTATATTGTCTACTTTCCGTTTATCATTGGTGTCATTATTACTTGTGATTTAAAATAATTAGGAAGTACATTTAGAATCATGACATATTCATTGTCATGCGTATTAATACATGTCGTGAAGGCTGAGTTAATGTTTTAAGACAACACGGACATCTTTCGTAAGGTAGTGGTTTTTTTCATTCCGTTCATTCTATATAGTATAAATATTTGGGGTAACCTAATCTGGCTATTTCGTTGTGGTGTTAGTATTGTTAGGAGGTTGCGAGTAAGGAAATGACTCACCAAACTATCGCCAATTTGCTGCAGGAAGTTGTCAACACTACATATCTATTTTGTGTGTGAAACTGCTGCTTTGTCTTTACAAAATAAAAGCCTATTCAGGCATTTTTTACAACAAACACGCTAGACACTCGGGGTGCCAATGTCTCACAATCTTAACCAGTCTGAACCTTTGACCCTGTGTACTCATGAATACATTTTTATTGCCCAGTTGAAAGTTTACACAAGATAATCAGACAAATGTTACCATTTTACCTAACTTGAGATGAATACCACTTGACCTAGGAACTTTAGGCCATTCTCAATAGGTCCCAGTGAACACTGATGAACACTCTAGTAAACATCGTTCACAGGACAAGTCATACTAGTAGGGTGTATGAGTAATTTGGGCTCGTTTTACATAACCAGTCATCTATGAGCTGTGGACTAGCTGAATTGCTAAATACTCATACATAAAGGTTTTTACCATGGGCCTTTACCACATATTTGCCTTTATCATCCAAAACTGTGTTCCACAGTAGATATCGCTTGTGTGAGATCAGACGATATCTCCTAGGAGGTATCGTTTTGACAGTAGATTCTGTACAATGCCCTGACAATGCTATGATGTCATGAACTTGTTGACGTCACAATGTTATGACATCGCTGCACTGTAAATCTAATGGCAGTACTGTGTTAAGAGATGTACATTTTTCATTGAAAACTAATGAAGAGTGATTTATGATGATAAATAGAATCTCACCCTCTTGTCTTCTGATATCAAAGCCCATTTCTGGTGTCCCCCGCCGTGATGTTGCTGGAATATTGCTAAAAGTGGTGTAAAACCAAAAAACTCAGTCAGTCAGTCAGTCTGATATCAAATATATCAACACTCGTTGATAAAAAAAAAATATCCTCGGCAAGCCTTGGATATTTGTTACTTTATCAACTCGAGGTGATATATTTGATATCAAAAGACACTCGGGTGAGATTCTCTATATATCATTTAATATGTTCATACCATACTGCTTTGATATAGCTTGTTAAACAAAGTAGGTCAGTAATCATGTTAATCTGCAAGTTGCTGTATGACGTCATTATGTGTGTGATAGATTGGAATGAATAGTCAAGATTTTCCCAAACCATGTAAGAATAATGTGTAGGCTTAAACAATTCAGCTTAGTGATGGCATGGTTCAGTGAACTTGTTGTTTGGGTTATTATACTTTGTTATGTACAGATGGCTTATCGTCAGGCAGCGTGGTCAGTCTTGGTCAAAAGTAGCTTAGATTTACAATGGGAAGATCATCTACATAATCTAACAAATTTGGTTCAGTAAAATGTGTAAAAAATACAGTTAACAGTTGAAGGTGCTTCAGCACTCTATATGCTCAGGGGGCCGTAGTTTTGCCCAGTGGTTAAGGCTCTTGCTCATAATGCTGAAGACCCAGGTTCGATTTCCCACATGGGTACAAATAATGTCTGATGGTGAAATGTCAATGCAAGTATGTGAATTTACACTGCAGTCAAGATGAGCATGGGGCGATCGGTAGCCTAGTGGTTAAAGTGTTCGCTCGTCACGCTGGGTACAATGTGTGAAACCCATTTCTGGTGTCCCCCACTGTGATATTGCTGGAATAAAAGCAGCATTTAAACTCACTCCCTCACTACATAGTCAGGTTCGCAGTTTGCTTATCATCATATCCTAATGATGTGTAATGTTCATAATATCATTTAGTGTGGCAGTTACTGATGTCTGGTCCAGACTCTATTATTTGTCTATTACTTGATACCCATTTTTATAGTTAAGGGTTACTGTGACCCCCTTGAAATATTCGAATCAATCAGAAGCTCTGTCAGCTTACTGTCTTAGTGTCTACATAACATGAACATGGTGCTCAGGGACTGGGATAGAGAACTTTGACAATGGGTCATTTTCAGGATTATTAGCTGTAACAGGAACGGCTTTACAACATACGACCATGATGCTTTGCATTGTGTTTTGTGTACCAGAACTAAAGCCGTCCTGTTCCCAGTTCATGAATGCAGAGGAGCAATTTAAAAAACAACAAATTTCTCAAGTAAAGACATAATTTATTAACAAATTATAACTCAACAGAAACAACATAAACAATAAACCAAGTCTAACAAATTCCTGAGAAAAATATACAAACACAGTCACTTAAAACATTTTACTAATACACTAACCTACTTTCTCCTAACCTAACCCTCTTAACTTCACTTAAACCACCCACTTATAATAACACTACATCCTACCCACAGTCGACTGTACCTAACACTAGTCTACAAGATTCCTACTACCTGGCATGTGTCCTAGCACTGAAATCCACCCGGCTGTCCCCACTAACAAATTTACCTCAAAATACAGTCTTTCTACTCAATTTCTCTGTATTGGCCGAAAATAAACTAGAACCTAACAGGGAATGGAGTAGGGGCTCACTGTTCCGACACGGAACATCTTATTGCCCCATCGCGGTAGTGGTGGTCCGATTAATTGAAATAATCGAAGATTGGTCATAGTGACTAAACAACCAAGCAATCGATCATAATTTCTCATAATCGAACACAAACAGTTCTGGAACACTTGTTTTCATTAACAATATTTTTCACATGGTTGGTTTTGTCTGTTATATTTTGTAAGCACTACAAGCTCGTTTCAAGTCATGATTGAATTTATCTTAAAGATTCCAAGAAATTTATGTTCCTAACATACTAGTCATCCTTTAAAGATATGAAATTTTGCCAAAAACCCCAAAAGAACTACATGGTTTTTTCCTTATTTTTATGTGAATTAACAAATTTCATAAATGATGCTAACCAATTATTTTCGATGATTGATCGGTACTAATGAACCAATCATCAATTATGAGAATTTAACCAATTCCCAACACTACATCACGGGACATATTATGGTGGATCACCTCACCTCTGATTGGTCGCCGATCATACAGACACTGAACAATTTCTGTTACACGCTTGCGTACCCAGTAGCTGCCCTGCGTCTTACATAACAACCAAGACACGATTGGCCAGCCAATCTGCCCACCACCAATCAGAATTGCTCATACCAGACAACCTGATTGCAACTGACTAGATTTCCTCAGGTTCTGAATGTTCCATCTCAATGGGGCTCCTTTTCAATTTAAATGGGTTGTTCTGTTACTATCAATATTATACATATTCAGAGACTAAGCCTTAGTCTACCTTAACTGCTACAACTTAAAGAGTAAGAGACTTTTTTGCGGTACATTTTTGTCAGCTAATGCATTTGTGCAGTACATCTGAATTTTGCAATATGAGGACATAAGCATGGGGGTCCAAATACCAAAATTTTACTTGCCCAGTTTGATTTTCAACATTACCCTGCTAAGTCCAAGAAAAGGATGATCTACACAAACGACAATATGAAAAGGCATTTTCGCTTTTGAACCAGCACACCCACTACCAAGAATATTGAAACTTTCACATCCATATGTTTTTCATTTGTTTTGTCCTTGATTGTTTTTGTTGTTCAATTTTTATTGTTTATGTTTTCATTTTTTAAAGTTTTTTTTTGCATTTATGGTCCAGACATTTCAATAAGACCAGAAGTTCAGATTATGTTAGAGGCACTTGATACATCCTCTAAGTTTCAGTGTTATTACTGTTCATTTTCCTGCATGTCTGGGGGTAACTAATTGATATTTTCCCACTTGCCCTGCACTTTATTTTCATGAGTCAGTTAAGTCTTTCACACTAATTTAACACCCCTATTAGTTTGAAAAGTGTATTAGTTTTGAAGATACAACATTGCTTGAAATAGTACCCTTTTCCCAAATTTTCTGAAATGAATAATTATTACTCATGAATGAGTGAGTGAATTTTGGTTTTACACCGCTTTTAGCAATATTCCAGCAATATCACGGTTGGGGATGCCAGAAATGGGCTTCACACATTGTACCCATGTGGGGAATGGAACCCATGTCTTCGGCATGACGAGCGAACGCTTAACTCTTTCATATTGTTTTTCATATTACAGATCAAATATAAATAACAAACACAGTCACAAGTGAGTACATAACTCAATGACCAAAAAAGTTATCTCTAGCTCTGTGTATTGTTATTTTTTTCTTTTTTGACTTGAGTTAGTTTTGCATCTGTATTTCAGGGACCTCCCCCTGTGTATCCAGGCATGGACCCTGCATCCGGCAATGCGGCACCCCCACCCTACAGCCAGGCTATCAATGATCCCACAGGTAATGATAGTCTCATCTCAAGTCAAGGGAAGATAATAAGCTGTTATTTTGTTAATTTATCAAGTTTAGGCATAATTATAGGGTTTATAAATTGTATCAAATTTACCAGGTTCAGACATGTTCAGTAGTAGGTCTTCGAAAATTCTTCCTTTGTGTACATGTTGTAATACAGTTAGCATTATAGAAGATACTGTATGCATTGAATTATAAAACAAAGAACAAATAAACACTACATTTATCTTTCCAGTATGTAAATAGTGCTAACCAAGCTACCTACGCAATCTTCATTTTTCTCTTGAGGACAATGAATCATGCATGTCCTATCTTTGCAACTTTCAAGATGTGAATATTACTCGTACTATATCAGTTTACTGCTACATACAAACAGTGCTCCAGATAATGTTTTGAGCCACTGTTTATTAGCTCACAAGTTATCATTGTCATTGGGTCCTGTGAAGATCCGGGTTAGAATATTGATCTTCAGTAACCCATGCTTGTTGTAAGAGGCGACTCACAGGATCGGGTGGTCAGACTTGCTGACTTGGTTGACACATGTCATCAGTTCCCAATTGCATAGATCAATGCTCATGCTGTTGATCACTGGATTGTCTGGTCCAGACTCGATTATTTACAAGTTGAGTCCAGGTTATTTTTTAGGTTTAGTCCAACCTGAACATGCATGTATTCATAGCATAGGTAATGGGTATTATTTTTACTTGTCAGAGGGGTACAAAAAGTATGTGGTTCAGACTACTAGTTGTGAGACTTCCATTTTGTTGAAGCCATGGTTGAGTTTGCTAGATTGTTAGCTGTCTTTGTGTGGTTGGCGATTAGGAGCCTGACTCTGAGAGTGTGTGTTTAAATCCTAGATGGGATTCATCCGCCTAAGTACAAGAATATGTACTTTATTGAGAAAGTGTAATCCCAAATATAACATATTTTACATTTGACCACAAGTCATTGTGTATTCATTGTTGTCCGATGGGCAATCAAAGAAATTCAAAACTAATTGGGTAATGATGATAGATATTGCATATTTCCACAAATACACACCTTATCTGGCGCCAGTGTTCACGAATAGCATCTGACCCTCTGACAAATCTGGCAGATTCGCCAACGGTCAGACAGAAGTCTACAGCCCACCAGCCCCAATGTCTGACCGTATATTTCACAATGACTTTGACTGAATTTGTTTTATGTGACATGTGTCACTTGTTTGCTGTTTATAAATCTTATGTTTGTTTATAGTTTCAATGCCAATTATAAGAAATGTTAAATCTGAAATGTGTGTTTAATTTCATTCTATGGGTCCTGTGAAGTTTTAATGGGTCAGACAGACATCTGAAACTTACAGGACCCAATGTCCTGTTACTTTGAGACACAATTCGTGAACACTGTCTGGCGTTCTGAGTAAAAGTCCATGAATAACGTATTTTCATGACAGTATGACGGGAATACTGCCAATGTGACCATGAATTTTAACTCACTTAATTTGAAGTATTCTGGGATTTTTTACACAAGGAACAAATGCATGTTATGAACTAAGGTATGTGTCCAAGGTGATTGTTAATTCCCTAAACTTAAACACATGAAGATCTGGGTTAGAATTGATCTTTAGTAACCCATGCTTGTCGTAAGAGAGGCTGATGGGATCGGGTCATCAGGCTCACTGACTTGGTTGACACATGGTCATAGCATCCCAATTGTGTAGATCAATGCTCATGCTGTTGATCCCTGGATTGTCTGGCCCAGACTCTGGAATATTGCTGAATGCAGCGTAAGACTAAACTCACTCTCTAAACATGAAAGGTACTTGTTTTCTACTGCTCACTGTCACAACTACTCAGGATTCTATTGAGAATTCATGCAGACAAGTCTTTGGTTTTTTTACAGTGTTTGATACTGACCAAAAAAGTCAGTGTGATAAAAGTACCAACACATCTATACTAGAAACAGTTATGATAACCAAAACAGGGTTGAAATCAGATATTGTATCATGTTTGTACAAACATGTGTGCATAATAAGGAAAGAAGAACCAGTCAAGGAGGTAGCCATATGCATTGTACCAGGCAGAGTTCATTAGGTTGCTGGGTATATTTAGAGTTCAGTATCTATTTGAAAAGCTTTGTGATTACTTTGTGATTACTTGATTACTTAACTTAACATCCAGATCGGCATAATGTTATTCGACCAAATGGAAAGGTACAATACTTGTGGACCGGTGGACCATTGTTGTGTCCTTAACTGGGCATAACGTTATGAGTGAGTGAGTTTAGTTTTATGCCCCTTTTAGCAATATTCCAGCAATATCATACTGGAGATACCAGAAATGGGCTTTATGTGACATATTGTATAATTGTTTTAATATGTGCGGTTCATACATGGATATATGTATCTGTACTGAAGACATTTCCTATTGTTGTCAGTGAAGAAAAGGTGGATTTTTAAGATCTTTTTAGGATTAAGCAGCATATGAAATTATTTTAAGCATGTAAAACCTGCTAAATGGCTGGAACAGTTAGCCATAATAGCCATGTTTGGAGTGCCGTGATCCTCAGCATTTTCATTATATGTATGGAATATCATGATCATGTCTGTATTGGCCCTTCGGGTAATTGTGATAATGTCAAATATACAAAATGTGATCAGTCTGTGCAGAAATAAATTGAGTCTATTAGCCGCCCTAACTGGACTGTCTCTTGGCAGTGGCTTCATGACGCTCTTCTGACAAGTGGCTCTGGTTGCAGACTGAGAAATAAGCAGTTTCAGTGCTTTTAACAATTTTGTTGAATTTTTTTTATGTCTGTCTAAGCATGTCCATTTAGATCATTTCATCTAGCCTACGATAATGTAGGCCACAATATAAAAAAATTTAGCTATCAGATTTTCAGATCCTTTTTTTTCGCTAAAACTTACCATTACAATAAGATGAAAAGATAAGTACTATATTATTAACAAAGTGGCATTCTTTTTTCACACCGACCCGTCAGGATCCGGGTTATAATTGGTCTTCATCAACCCATGCTTGTCGCTGTGAGCACAGTGGATAACAGGACATTGGGGTTATAATGGGTCTTCATCAACCCATTTCAGATTTAACATTTGTATAATTTGCATTGAAATTATTAACAAACATAAGAAAAATGACTGATCAAGTGTCACATGTCACATGTAACAACTTCAGTCAAAGTCATTGTGACTGGGGCCGTGGGTTTGTTGAGATTTGTCAGACAGGTCTGTGACCTGGTTGACATAGGTCATCGTATCTCAATTGTGTAGATCGATGCTCATGCTGTTGGTCACTGGATTGTCTGGTCCAGACTCAATTATTTACAGACCACCGCCATATAGTGGGAATATTGCTGAGTGCAGCGTTAAACAACAACCAAACCAAAACGAAAATCTTTCACACCAGTGTTTTATGTGTGGGGAAAGCTGCTGAATGTATATATAAACTTGTCCTTCTCAAGACACAAACTTAGAGATAAAGGTACCAAATTCCATAACTAAGTCAAGTTGAGATAATGTTATGTAATTTTAGCTCAGTTTCAAGATTAAGTGGACAGATTTTTATACATTTGACTAGTAAAGCGGTTCAAGATAAGGATGTCAGCATCGTCCTATTGTTTTTTATTTTGATGGTATATGTGTATCGAGTGCAGCTTGAACAGCAGGTTGCACAGACACTATTCATCCAGATAGATATTGATCAAGAGTCATATACTGCAGTGAGCATGAATAGAAGTTATCGTTGTTATTCATGCAGCTAGTTACTGGGCCTTTGCTGTTGTGGTTATCATGAATGTTATTGATTATGTAAAAGTGAGCTGATTCAGATGGAAGAGATATATATTCAGTCCTGTCTGTGAACACCTGTTGTCCTCAGCTACAGATGCTGGTGTAATAGCTGCCTTGAGACTATGTGCCCATCTGTTACTTGAAGCTGAATGATATCTGACATCAGATTTTTGCATAAAATAATCAGATTTCTTACTAAGTTATGTGAGCTTTTCGTTAGTTGATTTTCGTTGTCATGATAGTAAACATGATCATCATCATCTCATAGTATCATATGGTTAGTAACAAGGATGAGTATTGTAATTTGTCTGTTTCAAAATTTGATTACGATAGAAAGCTGGAGTAAGTGATACAATATTTCACACTGTGCTCTGTCTATTAAAGGATATACACGTGAAGGTCCGGGTTAGAATATTGATCTTCAGTAACCCATGCTTGTCGTAAGAGGCAACTAACGGGATCGGCGGGTCAGGCTCGCTGACTTGGTTGACACATGTCATCGGTTCCCAATTGCTTAGATCGATGCTTATGCTGTTGATCACTTGATTGTCTGGTCCAGACTTGATTATTTACAGGTTGAATTCAACTCACTCACTCACTCACTATTAAAAGAGATAGGATTCAGGATACTATAATAGAGGGATTTGTTATAGTATATATATCTATTAGGTCAAGAATCATAATCCTTATTGGCAAAACTGTTTTTCAGTGGTTGCATTATCACAAAGTTTCATGGATGTCAGCTTCTGTATAGTGGATTTGCACACACATTTCGTTGTTTCTCCTTCATCAGGTGATATATTTCCTGAGAGTAGCATTTGCTTAGTCGGGCTCAAGATATATTTTTGAGCCATTTAGTGATACAATAATGCTCACCAAAATCGTCATTGATATTTTGTCTTTGCCATTCAATATATTTTCATTCCCCTGGATAAAGTCTGTTCAGTATTTTTTTAGCCGGTGATCAGATATTTTCTTCTACAAGCTGTGTCAGATGAGTTCTAAGCTGTATCTTGTCAAAGGTGTTGTATGAGTCATTTTCAAAAAATGTCAAAATTTGTGTCCCAGGATTAAAAACAGTCATATTTGGAGAAATTTTCAAAGGTGGACATTATCTTGCTGAGAATGTACTAGATACTTGATAAAAGTTGTTTTTATCTGTTTGTAATTGTTTTGTTATGAATAAGTTTTGCATTTCTATTCGAGGTACTGCCAAAACTCAATGTCCCAAATTTAAAAATAAACTTTTGAAACAGATAATGTTATATAAATTTCACAGAAATCAGTTTTTTTCAAGTCATTATAATTTAGTTTTGGTGTTCTGTTTGAGAATCTATAGTTGTTATCAGGTAACTTTACTTTTAAAGGTGAAAAAAAAAGAGATAAGTGCTTGTCCCTAAAAGTATGTTCTTTCCTGTTACCATGAGGTTAATTCCATTTTAAACAATGATGCCTCCCTCTGAATCATAAAATGGCTGGGTCATAATAAGGTCATTTCCTTCAAATCCAGCATGGTCAAGAGTGAAATCAGATGGCATTGAAAATATTTTAAATCAAATCAATCAAAGGTCGAATAGGTGAGTAGTACTTTTTATGTGATTCTATCCTGTTACTGATGTTCTTAAGATTTCTACCGCCTGTTGATTTTTTATATTAGCCTCATTATATGTGTGGTGTGTGTAAGATTAGTTTCCCATCAAAAGTTTACTTAGTTGTTCAGCTATCATTCACTAATGATTGGTATAAGGGTGGATTTTCTGTCCTGTTACTTTCTATCCTGTTACTGAATATTTGGTAACAGGAAAGAACCCATTTGGCAACAGGAAAGAAAATCAGGTAACAGGATATAATTAGCAGTAAACATTTTTCATTAAAACAGCTTTGTAGAATAACCAAAATTACAAATTTGAATAAAAGGGATTTATAAAGGTTGTTTATAGAACATTGAAGTTTTAGAGCCAATAAGTTATAGTATTTCCCTTTAATTCCCAAAATGGTAACAGGAAAGAAACAGCAGGTAACAGGATAGAATTAGTTGTCAGCTTTGTTTCTCTATAACAGTTTTGAAGAACACCATAAAGTAAAAGTTTGATGAAAAGGGATTTATAAAGCTTACTTCTTGAAAAATTAAATATCAGGACCAGTAAAAATTGATATTTTGCTTTTATTCCTAAAATAGTAACAGGAAAGAAACAACAGACAACAGGATAGAATCACACATACACTTAGAAGTAGTTTGAGGAATTTCACTGTTTTTGAGCATATTATGGACGTCTAATTTCATTTCACTGCATTGACGAAAATCTGATATTAATCATTGCATGCATCTTTATGACAGAAATAATGGCATTGTCAGATGCGAATCAAAGAAAGCTGAAAAATGCTTTTGCAATGTATTCAGACGAATTTCTTCCAGGTGTAATGCTGACGGATAACATTATAAGGAAAATCTTTGAGCATGAAGTCCTTAAAATCAGGAAAAGAAAGAGTTTCATGGGCATTTGGCAGGTATTTGCCCTTGCAACTGTTCTCAAAATGCCTGTATTCTCTGTGTATCCAGCCTTTGGAAATAGTCTTGTGAGGAGACATATGCACAGACTTATGGTCCCGAGAGTTCAGCATGGACAGTCCATTGAACCTGGATATATCATGTGGACTACGACCAGAACAGACATGAGACCAATAAATTGGATACCAAACCACTTTGTTCCTGTGCTTCCCATTGGCCTGGAAAGACATAATGATGATCTTGAGGATGATGGACAGAAAGCAGGTGGCGGTGATGGACAGAAAGCAGATGATGGTGGACAGGAGGCAGATGATGGTGGACAGGAGGCAGATGATGGTGGACAGGAGGCAGATGATGGTGGACAGGAAGCAGATGATGGTGGTCAGAAAGCAGATGATGGTGGACAGGAAGCAGATGATGGTGGACAGGAAGCAGATGATGATGGACAGAAGCAGATGATGGTGGACAGGAAGCAGATGATGGTGGACAGGAGGCAGATGATGGTGGACAGGAAGCAGATGATGATGGACAGAAAGCAGATGATGGTGGACAGGAAGCAGATGATGGTGGACAGAAAGCAGATGATGGTGGACAGGAAGCAGATGATGGTGGACAGGAAGCAGATGATGGTGGACAGGAAGCAGATGATGGTGGACAGGAAGCAGATGATGGTGGACAGAAGGCAGATGATGGTGGACAGGAAGCAGATGATGGTGGACAGGAAGCAGAGGAGGAGGATGGACAGAAAGCAGATGAGAATGATGGGGCGAAAGCAGATACGGATGGTGGACAGAAAGCAGATATGACTGATGGACAGAAAGCAGATGTCTGGCAATATGCAGATGATGGTGATGGTTGTGGACGGAATGATGGTAGAATGGGAGATTATGGACAGTGTTTGTATGGTGTGTTGTCTGAGAATGATGGCATAACAGACCTAAGCATTCTACTCAACCAATATGTTGTAGTGGAATACGATGGTCGTCCATATCCTGGATATGTGACTGATATCAATGAAAGTGCCGTTTACTGTGAGTGTATGTATCATTTAGGCAGAAAAGACAATGACTTTTACTGGTCAAGAGTACTGAAAGACGAGTGCTGGTATGAATATGATAGTATCATTGCAGTAATTCCCAAGCCTGAACTTATTCATGGATCCAACACTCATTCGCTGTTGAAAGCAATCTTTGGCAAAAACTCTTAATTCAATGCTTAGTGACAAAGTAATAATGTCTGAACTGACATTGATGTAACTTTGTTCATTGTTCTTAGAATTACAGTTTGTGCTCATTGTTAGAATTACAGTTTGCTGTTAGCATAATCATGTTCAAGCTCAATTCGACAACACAACAATGATTTGGTGTGTGCTGATAGATATACATGTAAAGCATAATACTTGAAAGTTGTTAACACATTGGTGTTTTCTAGTTTGAATTAGGGGCGTTGGGGTAGCCTAGTGGTTAAAGCGTTGGCTCGCCACGCCGAGGATCTGGTTCGATTCCCCACATGGGCACAATGTGTTAAGCCCATTTCTGGTGTCCCCCGCCGTGATATTGCTGGAATATTGCTAAAAGCGGCGTAAAACTAAACTCAGTCAGTCAGTCAGTCAGTCAGTCAGTCAGTCAGTAGTTTGAATTAAATCGTCAAGCCCATTTGTTGAGTGAATAAGGAAGCATTCCATTTCTGAAAGTAGGCTGGAATTAAAAGAGTTCAATACAATATTATCAGTTCGTTTCGTTCAAGTTGGAGTTTCCATCCTGTTACTACATTCTCCTTCCTGTTACTACTGTGTAAGTTCTTGTTTGAGTTTCACGCTGTAAAGTGTCTGAAAAAGTAAATATTTATTCTTATTGCTTTTCTGGCTTAAGTCTCTCTTAGAGTTTGTCATTTTTATATCAATTTCACTGGGATTTTTTGGTCGTCAAAAATCAAATTATAAGATTATTCTATACTGTTACTTTTTCGATCCTTCCTGTTACCTTTCATTCCATCCTGTTACAGTTCATTAAGTAGTGTAAAGTAAATTAACAACTGGTAAAATCAATATTGTGTTTCATTAACGTCATTCACCAAGAAGCACTGAACATGTTAAGGATAATTTTATCCAAAGTTTGTTTTCTTCAGAAAAAGTAAGTAAAATCAAAAGTAATACAAATAGAGACTGATAAACTGAGTAGGTATTGATCAACACAAAATAATATTTAAAGTCCTTGATGCAAAATATTTGTTTGCTAAACGAAAAGAACTATAGTACTGTCGGAAATAGAAAAAAACTGTTTTTAGGCTGTTACTCTGTATCCCTAAAATTGACACAATTGCAAATAGCATATGTCGAAATAACCCATATTGGCCGAACTGGGCGTTCAGGGGGATGCATAATAGGATATCCAGAAAAGCATGTTTACTCGTAAAATCGGGCGAAACTTAGAAAAAATACGAATAGGTGCTGAAAACAATAGATCAGACTATAGATGGCAATTAGGTCGCTCAGCCAGGTATGTCGACGGACCGTCGACACACTTGACATGAAATGCACATGCTGCCCACAGACACAAGGGGTCATCTCAGATATATTTTATGTTTTTTCATGTGTGTTGAATATGTCTCTATTGATTATCTAATCGTAGCTAATATCTCTATCCCCAAGCCTGACCCCAACTACTGTCAGCAACACCCGTCTCGGTGTAGCTTTTGAGACGACCCCTCCTACCTGTTTCTTTTTATAGTGATAGTGAGACTCAATGGTATCTATCTCCTTAATAGTTTCAGTCTTAAAGTTGTTATTTTTTACATCTGCTATAGTTTATAATAAAACTAAGTCTAATTTCATAATGGATATTCAAAAAGTGTCATTTGTTATACAATATCATCGCACACTAATTTACATAAAGCCATGGTCTGCTCCAAATAAGTCGCTTCAGACTTTGAAAAAAACTGCATTGCTCATTTCTGCACTAATCTCTCCTCAGTAAAATCCTTCTTTTTCCTGTCTCCCTCCCACTGAGACTGTAGTTAGGCCGAACTTAGTTTAACAGATATTTCACACTTTCACATATTAACTACCTAAATTGTAGATATAAATGTGAAAAATTTTTTTTTCTATTTCCGACAGTACTATAGTGCTGAATAACACAATGAGAGTGAAATAAATTTAAAAATATATAAATTGAGTTTTTTTCTTCAGATGATATTATTGGTAACAGGAAGGAACTATCTTGGTCCATAAGTACATAAATGTTTAATTTTTTGGTATTTGCTGATGTCATTAAGCTTGCATATTTCTGTTTTGCACTATAGAGTATATATCTACTGTATTGAAAGCAATAAAATAATCATTCTGACAAAAAAGGATTTCCTGTTTTGATGCCTTGAAATTTTGACATTTTTTGAAAACAACCGATATATGTCAAGGTTTTACCTTGACACAGAAACTAGGAGTCCAGGGGACCCCCTGGCAGTAACATAGTTCAAGGGTCTATACAGGAAATAATACAGCCCTCTGAAGTATCAAAATGGGGTTGAGGACTTAAATGGGTTGGAAGAGTTGATATTTAAGGTATTACATTAAAGGACCTTAATATGTTTTCAAAGAATTTGGTACTATAATTTGAATAATATTTTGCTCCCTTTGTGATGGAACATGTTTCTTTTCTGCATCCTTCCTATACAAATGGAAAAAGCTATATCAACATCACATATTTTTTATAGCATCAATATGTTACCATTAACAATAGGAAAGGAACTTCTCCAAACCTCTATTTAACTTACTATCTAGATAAATTTACCCTCAAGGATTAGGAATAATTAATTGGTAAATCTAAATGAAGAATGAATGAAAAACTGTAGTTTATTCAGATAAGCAAACATGGCTAAATTAATTAATCAAGAAATCACATAAGTATCAATAACAGAGCACAGTGTAACCATTGCCACCTACAGTAACATATTTTGCCTCTTCATTGACTGTATCAGATGTTACATTTGATATTCAGGTACTGTGTTCCATTTTTGATGGAGGACTTGTTTCAATACATCAAGATTTTTTACTGGAATATCTCTTTTTGGTATTCTGTGTCCTATAAAGTAATGTTCTGTTGGACAACCAATGACCCCATCTCCATGATGTCAAATTTGCAGTGACGTCCAGTTTACAAGAAATGTGCTGCTTTGTGCCCGGGGACAATCATTTGATAGGTAGTCTAATACCACGATTTTAGGCATTCTGTGTCCTATAAAGTAGTGTTCTGTTGGACAATCATTGATGTAAAAGCAATGCTGTTATTAATACGCCACTTGACATGAACGGATAAGTTTTATGACTTTGAGGACTGTATCCTTCCTAGGAGTTATCACTTGAGGTCGATCTGAACACAGACAGTCCTTAATGTCATTTGTTTGCTGATGTTTTCTTGTCAATCGGCTGATAGTTGAGGAATGACAATTAACATCTCTTGCAATAGCACTCAGTGACACGCCAGCATTCCACATAGGGAACATAAAGAAACATCGAGGTACATCAATCCATAGGCCCCGAGGGACCAGTGAACAACGTATTTATCTTACCGAACAACTCAGTTGTAATTTTGAACTGTTTGAATCACGGGTATCGGATCATAGTATGGAGTACCAGACGACAAGAAAAACAAATTTAGAGTTCTCTCCCTTCCATCGATTTGCATTCGCAAAACATTGGTAATTTCCGTACATCATACATGATTCAATGTTATTCGAGATAAAGAATTACTACTACAAAGTACTAAATGAGTTCGGCATTCCCAGCGGGGTACATAGAAATGTTACTCGCTTGTAAGCGGGGTACATTGAAAATAATAGAAGAGCGCTCAGCCAGTCAGAAAACAACATTTATGTGTGAGGCAAGATAATTGTACATGTGCTGGAGCAACATTTACTGCATTGTGCAGAAAAACCCACATACTGTAAACGTATTATATATCGCGCAGGTTTTATTTTCGCGCAAAATATTTTACCGCGAAAATTTGTACACAGCAAATAAACCTTTCATTCATTCATTGTATTATTTACAGGGATTAAGATTACCGTGTGTATTTGAGCCTGAAATAGCAATCAGCTGTGAACACGTATCCCGGTGATCAAGTTCAAACATGCACAATAATATAACGGGAAGAATTCTGATGCAGTCATCAGTAAAATATTTATAGAATACTATTATTTAACCCAACGAAATATGCACTAGCATTGTGTAATTTTAATTACAGTTTTTGCTCTATAAATGTAAAATATATATGATCAACACTAACGTTATACGGACCCTCATGAAACGTGGTAAGTTGTACGCACATGGAATGGGGTAAAATAAGGGTGTTTTATTTATTCATTAAGATTTCATTAATATTTATTCCTGCATATCACGAAATGAAATCACGAAAAGCTTCATATAGGGTAGAAGTTCATTTCCTTGATAGTGAGGTGAGGTGAAATTGGGTTTTACGTCGTGCTTGAGAATATTTCGCTCATATGACGATTCCTTGATAGTCAATTAACACATCAATCATCACATTCACAACAACCTGGCTTGTTTGAAATTACGAGATTACGACTTCGGCCTCAGTCTCATCTTTGCAATCATTTGGATCTGGAAGTCCAGGTGTATGGGGGGTAGGTGCTTTCTAAGGCCTAAGAGACAGCTGGCAGTTCCGGCAATTACTGATTGCACGAATAATTGACCGCACAATGTAGTCTAAACTGTCAATTCCGCGAAATTTGAACCAAGCGTAAAAAAGTATGTTTACAGTACCTGACTTCATCAATAGTCAATATAATTATCAATAATGATCAATAAATGTAGATATTGTTGATGGATTATTCCAAGCTAGTGACAAGACTGCATGTGTGCAATCGATCAGTAATTAAAGATCTGTGAAGAAATGTAAGTATGCAAGTTGAGATAGCTACATTGGATAATTACACATAGTTAACTAAAAATGAATTGGTTAATGATGGTTTGTTTTCTGTATACAATAAGCATCTTAGTGCCCTGACTTAATAGAGATTAGATATTTGAACAATAATTGTGATGATGAAAGTGATTTGTATAGAACAAAGGATACAGTACAACAATACAATGAAATATTTGTGACAAGACAACAGTGATAGGAAAGCAATTGAACTTATTGACAGACTTCGTAGGCAAGGGCAACAGAAGGGGTAGTACTTGTTAGATGAGATTTACTTACTGGTCATGATGATACCAATATTATATTCATAAGACAAAAGCCAGTAGAAACTGGATTGGGAGAAGAATACATTATCATATTAATAATGATGTATCTCTGTGGTCAAATTCATATTTATGTGATGTATATTTGTATATTTCAGGATTTTGACTTTTAGTCAAGTAGATTCTTGGCTTTATGTTTTATATGTGTCATTTGGGCTATAGATCTGCCTAATATATGTGGTTGCAGGACATTTGTACAGGTTGCACTGTGAACACAAAACCATACCCGGTGACAACCACATGGATGGATGGTGATAGTCCAATATCCATTCATTTTACCTGGTAACTGGATGAATGTAATATATCCTTGAAGGGAATATAATGAATAATAGAATCAGATCAGATCTGTGATATTATACCTCCATGCATATAGATCTGAGGACACCAGAATCATGCATCTGGTTAGTTTTCTAGTCGTCTATTCAGAGCAACATATGTTATATTTGGGATTACACTTTCTCAGTAAAGTACAGTTCTAGTGCTTTGTGGGGCGGTGGGGTAGCCTAGTGCTTAAAGCGCTGGCTCGTCAGGCCGAAGACCCGGGTTCGAATCCCCACAAGGGTACAATGTGTGAAGCCCATTTCTGGTGTCCCCTGATATTGCTGGAATATTGCTAAAAGCGGCGTAAAACCAAACTCAGTCAGTCAGTCTAGTGCTTTGTGAGGATAGTGGGAGGGATGGGATTGGGAGGTGGGTGATTCAATCCCACACTCTCTGTGTGAGTCATGTAATCGCTAGTACACAAAGTCAGTTATCTAAACCATACAACCACACAGTCACCATGACGATTGAATCTGATAACTGGTACTCTAGGTTCCCTACTTTGAATACCTCTCTGACAGGGGTAAATTGGCCGATCTCCAATGGATGAAAGCTATCACTGTATAAAACAGAGCCCGTCCCACTGTCCTTGACGGTCTATTTTTGTGAAGGACGGCCTATTAAATAAGTAAGGCCGTCCTTTGGTCGGGGGAAATATTTGGAAAAAAAACAAACTTAACTTGATTTGAACTTCATCTTATCTATTATTTTTTCATTGTTTTAGTTTTTGGGACTGGCTGTGTTTGTTCAGGACTGGTCACATTTTTAGACAGCCAGTCCTTGGACAGACCACATTTCAAAACTATTTTATACACTGAAGATATGTCTGCAAAATGCCTTTTAGAAAATGGTCAAATGTAAGATGTTATGTCACTTTCTCACTAAAGTACAAATTTTACTGGGGGTTGAGTCCCATCTGAGAATCAAACCCACACATTCAGAGTGAGGCTCCTAATCGCCAGCCTACAAATTCAACAATCTAACCCACTCAAATTGGATATTTTTCTAGAGAAGATTGTACTTGCAGAATTGAGGGGGCAAGGAAATGGAATGATAAGATCGATGACACAAAATATAACCCACTTTTCTGTACAGCTTCAGTGGTAATAATTCAATGGGGTCCCATCCTTTTTTCTGCGTAAATATAGAATATAGGGACTCCTGAAGTTTTTACTGTTTACAATAGAGTCTTGACAAGGAGTGTTTGACTTTCAAATACATATACACTAATAAATACAGAGATGGTATATTTCATTGTGTTCATGTTCTGTCTTACAGAGCCCCCACCAACCTACGAGTCCTTGTATGGGAGAGTGAAGGCTGCCAAGACGAAGTCGACCGGAGTTCCCGACTTCCTCAAGAGATTCATCCTTCTCCTTGCAGGGACAAGTAAGTCATATGGCCATGGATCAGTCCAGTTCTTGAAGTAACCCCAACTCCACCCAACTTGGCATTGTTTTCAGTACACCATGAACACATACCCTCAGTGGATATTCATGTAAAAATAAATGAACTGGATAGTGGCTCATGAGTCATAAACCTTTGACAATGTTTAGTGATGTGAGACATTGCTCAAAAGGGCTAGTTATGCCTGAAAGTTACTAGCCTACAAAATTATTCACTGGCCCGAAATTTGAATGTAGACACGGGTTTCATCATTAAGCTGCTCATATGATGAACATTTTTATCAGGCCATAATCCTGCATGATTTAAAGTGTATTATAACTTAACAAGTCGGAGAGAGTGATATACATGTATTTACAAAATGACCCCTCGAAAATTCACTAGCCAGTCGGGTCAGTGACTGTGGAGATTTACTGGCCCAACTGAAATTTTACTAGCCACGGGCTAGCGGGCCAACATGACTAGAGAAAAAAAGCTCCCTCTGCTGCCATGACCACAATGAGAGATGTGCTCTCTTCCTTGACAACAGTATAGGAATCTATGCCGAAACATTGCATCATAACATAATAAAGAAGTTGTCATCCATAAAGTATCTTACTCTCTTATTACTCACCAACTTCTACAATGCCAGTCAAACAGATCGAGAAGTAAGTAGTGTGCATACAAAGGGAAGTAACTGCAAGATGTTTTGGCTTCAAAGTATTGTAGTATTTCAATGCCAGGGTGGTGTGTACGAAAAGTCCAATATTTATCAAATCAAAAGTGGAAATCAAAACGAATCCTGTGGCTGACTTTGATGATGTGGCAATGCCTGAGAACCAAGACTTTTTCCGGCCTAATATCGCTCCCTTCCCATGCTTACAGTTTGTTACCATATGTAGCTCCATGCTGCCTTGAGCAACAAACTGTTCTAAGTTCCAAACTGTTCGCAACTCTTTACTACATGAATTTACATTAAGCTGAGATGATAAGTGTAGTTGAATTATATTTACAGCTTACACCTCATGTATCATGTGTATTAACTTCCATTGTGTTTCTTTTTTCAGTTGGGTGCACTATTCTGATAGGGCTTTTCATGGCTATTCCTGTTGCTATGATTGTTATGGGTAAGTTAAGATGGAGTGTGATCCACATGGGCAAACGATAGGGGATGTGATGTTCATGTATGAAAATATTTTCAGGTTTTCAGACTAAGGCTGATAATTTTATCTCATTGCTGATTGTATAGTTCACCCACTGGTTCCATTGTTTATGAAGGGGGCTGTTTATGAACAATTTGTCTTACATTTTATCAGAAAAATATGATTAGGTTAACTCACAACATGGAATCACAATGACATTGTCAACTAATGTAGAAAACTGTTGCCAAAGCTTAAACCCATGATAATTCACTCAAGAAATTTGATAATTTCATTTAGCTTGTACCCCACATGGGTACAATATGTGAAACCCATTTCTGGTGTCCCCCGCCATGATATGGCTGGAATATTGCTAAAAGCGGCGTAAAACTAAACTCACTCACTCACTCATTTAGCCTGTAGGTTATTCTCAAAGTTTGTTTTGTGTCTGTGGGATTGAACGTGGGCCTTACCAATGTGATCACCATTGTCATCATGGTCATATGATCTGGTCATCTGTGGATAGAAGTATGTTATTTCTTCACAGTGTTACATGTGGATGATAAATGCAAGCAGGGCTCGATTTAACTAAGAGATGTGAACATACTTGCACTGGGTGCAACTTCAGATAAAAACCTAATTGCACCAACCAAATTCCAGTTGCATTGCCTTGATTGGAATATGTAATGAAAGAAATATGCTATTGAATTTTTTAAATGTTTTATTCAGAAGTTTACCCACTCAAAAATTGACTTGCACCTGGTGCAATTTAGAAATTTAGACTAATAACTAGTTTGCACTTTGTAATATTGGGTTGTACGAGTGCAAGTAACAAAGCACTAAATCGAGCCCTGGCAGGTTACTAAATGTTTTACCATAGGTCTGTTATCTACCTTTCACTGTTGACTATGTCAACTGTTTGTCCAGTCTTTAACACTTGTACAACAACAAACATGGACTTCATGATGAATAGAGTACACTTCTTTGAAAACTGGATACTGTGTGCCTACATGTTGATGATGTTTTAAATACTGGGTTATTTGTCTTTTTTAAATAGACGGGTGGTATCAGATCTCAAAGTTCATGTTTTAAGTTAATGTGTATCTAAATTTCTATATTTTCCAGGAGCGATCCACCTGGATAACTGCCCTGCTGAGCGCTACATTCCAATATATCTGACTGTTGCTGGCAGTGTGTGGTCATTTCAAAGTATAATTAGTTTAGGAAAGCGATGTTGCAGCCAAAAATCAGAGGAGACGGAAGGAGAAGAGGAAAAGAAGAAAACAAGTCCTTTTGAGGCCATCCTCAACACTTTCATGTTTGCCTGGTTCATTGCAGGTGAGATACCAACATTTAGATGAAACCCGTGAAGACCTGGGTTAGAACTGGTCTTTAGCAACCCATGATTGGCATATAAGGTGACTGGGTGGTCAGGTTTGCTTACATGGTTGGTGCATGACATTGTATCCCAACGTGTATGTCAGTGCTCATGTTGTCAGTCATTGGATTGTCTGGTCCGGCTCAATTATTTACAAACTTCCATTGTATACAGTGGAAGCCCTCTAATCCGGCATGCTCTCAATATAGGCACTAGAATTTGGTCCCGGTAGAGACAAGTTAATTTAAGAAAAGTTCTCCAAACCGGCATGCCCTCTATACCGGCATTTTTTGACGATCCCAACCAATGCCGGTTTAGAGGGCTTCCACTGTAGCTGGAATATTGCAGAGTGAAGCATTATGTTCCATATAAATGTGTACATGCTGCTGAAAGTAGTTTCACTTTTCAGTTTGTCTGGATCACAAAAACGTGAAAGTGTTTCCCTGTTCATATTTCCTTGACAACAAATAATGGAGTTAGAATGCATGCAGAGTTTTTGCAGATGTCAGTCAAACAATGATTATATGCCTCTTGCTATCAAGGAATGTTTCAGTTAATTTATTGAATCATCTATATTCCAAAATTTATCAAGCAATTGACTTTTGTTTTTGGAATAATACATCCATCACAGTATTTTATGCTCTTTTTATTTGCTAAACATGTTATTGATAGATTAGAAATATGTAAAGTTAACATGAACCTTATTTTTGCAGGCAATGTGTGGGTGTACAGAACCTACGGGAACTTTGACTCTGACCCTAAGTCAGGGAACTACTGTGATCACACGCTGTACTGGTTTGCATTCTGGCTGATCACGGCCACCTACATCATGTTTGGAAGCTTGTGCTGCTGCATGACTCTCAGTGGCTGTATTGCCATGTGTGTCGAGAGCAAGTAGACACTCCCCCTTGAAGTCAGTGTTGCTGTTGATACAAGGAATTAGTGCCTGCGTCGCTCCACAGCTGGTAGTCATCAGTCTTCTGTTGACTGACGTTCAGTTGACTGCTAAAATATTTGATTTTTTTAAAGTGGATGAATTTCAGACCAGTTTGAAATTCTTGAATGGTTCCACTTACTTCCTATGCCAATATATATTGATAACTAACCATTAACATTATCAGTGTTGAATTATAATTCTGAGCAGTCAAAATATTACTGTAATCTAGGCATATCACATCAATAACTCATGATCACCTTGGCAGATCATGTTTGTAAAACATGCAGTATATTTAACACTAGACAAACAGTTCAGCTGAGGGAGACACAGTGTTCAAAATTGAGCATGACAGTCAAGGGGTTGTTTTCCTAACCCTGATGTTAAACGGACGATAGATGTTTGAGAACTTGGGGATTAGATCTTGCCATAAATGTCTTTGTAATGGATTGTTTTGAGCTTGAAAACCCTTTGAAGATGTGTCAAGAGTTCCTGAAACAACTTTAATCAGTATTTCTCTCAGGTATTAGCCAAACTCTATTTTACCTTAATCTTCAATTTTGAAGACAGGAAATATTTAAATCCCTGGATTCAAATATCAAATAAGATCACTTTGACCTTATTTCAAACACTAGAGATAGTGTCTTGCCTTGTTCCAGTTCTTTATCTTCTTGTTGACACAAAACATTTTACTCACATGCTCAGTTCACTTGCCCCAGTCAATCTACCCATTATTAAAAGTATCATTATGAGTTGTAGTTGTGTCATTTTATGTATTTGGCTAGTGCAAGTTTCTTAGAAAAACATGTTCTCCCTCAGAATTTACAAATTTTGTATAATGATCCTATAAGATATATCATAATCAATATTTTATCATTGAACATGCCATCAATTCAGAATATAACAAACTTCAAGGGACCTTATCAGGGTTTGTAATATATAGAATTCATGATGCACAAGACCATTGTTGAACTTGAATGATGAAGGATCCCAGTTGAGAAAATAATTCAGAATGATTTATGTAGTTGCCAATATAAATATATAATGATGATTGTAAATTGTGGTATTAAAAAGCTATAAATGATGTTCTAGTAAGAATATTTTTGACTGTAACAGGGATTAGCGTTAGGCCACCCTTTTTCAATAACTTGGATTACAGACCTGCCGACCCTAAATTTCTGGAAATTAGAAAAAAATAAAATTGGAAATTGACGATTTTTTTCCCGCCTCTGACTCTGTAATCCAAGTCATTTTAAAAGGGTGGCCTTATAACTCAGGCGGTGGCGTTATAAGCAATTTACTATATTTTATCATAATTACTCATACTGAACTGTTTTTAACGTTTACTTTCTGTTAGACCGCCTCTGTGGTGTAGTGGTTGGAGCGTCCGCCCGGAGAGCGGAAGGTCGCCGGTTCGATCCCTGACTGCATCATACCAAAAGACGTTAAAATATGGTACTTGTTGGTCCCTGCCTGGCGTTCGGCATTAATGGGTAAAACAAGGACTGGTCGGCTCGGAGTCAGTATAATGTGTCTGAGTGGGGGATTCATGCTTCACTGCGGCATGGTATCTCAGTGGGCTAGCACTATAAAACCAGCTTCAGTGTGGGCTAGTACAAGCAGCCGCACGTACACATACACACACATGCACGTCGTCATATGAGCGAAATATTCTCAAGCACGATGTTAAACCCAATTTCACCTCACCTCACCTTACTTTCTGTTAACTTTTTGTTTTCTCATGCATAGTTTAAATACAATACATTTGATTCATTATTCTTAACAAGACTGAAGAGCCAGTTAGGGTTGCAGTATGTTTATCTGAGCAATTAAACCAGCTAGAAAATTTACATTTAACCCATAATGTTTACAATGACAGTTTCTATATTCATTATATATGCTGTAGTTGTCTTCCTTTAGTAAGTTATATTTAGTGTGGAAATGTTCTTTGATATGAAGTGTGATATTCTACTTCATAGAGAAAGCTGATTCATGTGCTGTTTATGTATATATACACATTGCAGCTTTAGTGATGAATGTTGTTAGAGTTGTATGTGAACCTTTATTCACAGTGTGTCTTTTTGTGGATATATGTGATGACATTTGAAGTGATATGCTCTTGTTTACAAAGGGAATGACAGTAAACTCATGCAAAGTGTTGGAACTAGCTTTCAACAGAAGAGATTGCCAAGGAAAGATTATTAGCTATGTCTGTGCCTTTTTACATATGTCTGAGGGAATATTGGTAAATCATTTGTAATTTTCTCGTTAACTTAGAAAACTTAGGACAATCATCATGACAACAGGTGATTTGTACAATATTCTGAACAAAAAGAAGTAGGGATGGGTATTTGAGGTTCAAAGCGGATCACAATAGATTGCGATATATATCACATCACAATATAATTTATGATTCCAAATTTTTAATATACAAGCAATCAAAAGCCATCACTGCATGAATTGAAGTTCATAATCAGGATAAAAGAAGATGCTGGTGATAACGACTGACCATGCTGCCATCTTTGAGAGCTGTATGTTGTTGAAGGAAGTGTAGGAATGCACATGCACATAAGGGAGGTAACTGAGATTCACTTTGTATCTCCATGGACTTGCATTTTGGAGGTATGGAAACAGAGTGTGTGTTACATCCAATGATAAATTTTGAAATCACACAACATACTGAGCATTCAAGGTTAATATTGTGATACATATCGTAGAAAGAATGAACCTCAATGAACCAATATACTGATAAAACTGTGCACTCTTAAACATAATTAAAGATCATGAATATTTTTTAAATATTTTTTTGCAGTGGAAACTTTGATGAAAAATATTGCAAAGATGTTCATGATCCTTGATAGTTTTTTACATTCGGTGTAGTTGAACGAAAGTAAACTGTTCATCAATGACAGAATTGTACTTGGATAACTGTAGCTATCAGTGTTAAAGTTCTTTGGAGAAACAGTCTCAGTCAGTGATCTTCGTCTAAATCTGTAAATGCTATCCAAAGTTTAAGCTGTGGTATTACCTATTGGTAATGTTTCTTGTTGTTGTGTTTTTCTTGATTATACATTCCATTTGTTTAAAATGTTAACAGATCAGTACAAGCTTGTGTGAACTACAGTCACTTTATTTAATCTGTAAACGTGTTTCCTGTGAATGAATCTTTAAATGAAGTTGTTATGCTCAAGACCTCTTCAAAATATATACTAAATAAAGCTCAATTTTGTATTTTGGTTTCACATGACCAACGTTCTAGTCATGCTTGACATATATTACACATACATTAACAGCTGCAACATATATTGTGTGATGATCAAACTGTACTGGTGACACACAATTGGTGGACCGTATGTTTCATATTGAGGAGGGATCTTTGAATTTTTGTTAAGAGACAAGTATTGATTTAATACATGAAATGAGATTTTTATGCAGTATAAAATCTGATCATTTTTAAAAATATGTATTTACGGGCAATTTCGTTATTTGAAGCATTCTTAAAGGAATTATGAATTTAAGGATTCCCAAATCTTAAGCCTTGAATTTACAACCGATTCAAAGGTAGACCAAATCAGTATTCTCATATAATGATAGTGTGTCAGAAAGTGTCAGTACAAGTTTGTGAATTTACAGTGCAGTAAGATGAAGATTCTCAGGATATGGATAACTCTTTGTTATGGCCAGGAGATGGGCAAATATTTGCCGAGATGTTTTCAGTTATGAGATCAGTTATTTCATCAACAATCAACACCTTGGTGGCTTGGATTATACAATACAGTCAGGACTTGTGGTGATTTCATTATTGCAAGAGTTGTACCACAGTACCTCATATGTGTTGTACCAGTAACTGCAGATCCATTGGTCACTATGCCTGCATGGCACAAATGGTGCTTGGGTTATGACCATATGGCAGGCCAAATCTCTGTGTCCAACTGATCCTGCGCGTGTTGCATGCAGTGAATCGCATGGAGTAAGCAAACTGATCACTCACCCATAGCCTTCGGAGAGCTTTCCCTGCCTTCCAAAATGGTGGTGCAAATACTGCTTGGTAGCCGTAATGTAGAAGGTTGATAGTGAGTCAGTGAATCTATGACTATTGATGGGTAATTTGAAAATGTGGAGCAGATCGAGGATGCTAGGATGTTAGCTGCCTTTGTCCATTTCCCAGTAGATCCAGTCAAGTATCCCTCTCTTAACTCAAATTTCTGTCAGTCATCATTTTGGTTTGAGAACCATGTGACCTCAGCCAGCGATTGGTGCTAGCATCTACAAGTTAGCGCTCCATTGTAAGGTGAATTGGTTATTGGCAATGCACCTTCACACCATACTTCTGTGTTTGTATTCAGTTCTCTGAGGCCTAGTACTGCATAAGCTGCTATATGTAATCCTAACTGACTGACTCACCTGTATTTATGTCTATTACTATAAGATGCTGTGCATGTTAATAAAGAATACCATGTATAATTGGTGTATTCAGACCACAAGGAGGAATCTCTTCAAATTGATGTATATGCTGTAGCAGTCACGAGTCAGATGCTACTTTTGTTGTTGAAAGAATTTTGTTATGATTACAATTAACTCTTGTGACTTCGATAATGTGGTTTATGCTTCTTTGAAGGTTGTTTGAATTATTTTATGGATGTGTGTATTCACTTGCCAGTATTGTCAGTAGATCTGGATCTGTAACACTGTGGTATAAGCTTACTTTTTGACAATATTAATGTATTTATTAATATTCTTTAGTTAGATCTGGAAATATGAAATAGATGAATTGATGTGAGTGTACATATATCCAGTGTATCCTATGTATTTTTTACAATTAAAGATTATGCTGAGTATCAAGCTTTTGTACAAACTTCGGATAATCCTATTCGATAGCAAATTCTATCATGCACATATGGAAAAATATAACCGTAAGTTTTTCTAGAAAAGTTGTTAGTTATTCAAACAGGCCTCATTTCCCAAACAGTCCAGTCAGTGTGTACATGTATTTCAATTCAATGATGTTAAGATGATACCAATTATGAGATTTTTTGTTTACTCTACAGGCAATTTGAAGTCAGTTTAAAGCATAATATCTGTGTGCTGCACAGAGTATGACCTGCCTGTCACCTGGTTTTGACCTTTTAGAGCATATTCCAGAATTCATTCAAATGATGATATGCATATTATAATTCACTATATACTCTTTGAATACAATGTATGTTGTCAGAATGGTTTTATACTATGATTTGCAACATCCACTGTTGTTTCAGGACTCTATCAATGTTTAATTGTGTTGACAGGTGGCTCTTGAATATGCAGGATTTGAAATCTAAACCTGAAAATAATCTTGAATCTAAACTGCATCTGAAATGAATAGCCATTCATTATCCTATACTCTTTAGCACCATAGAGCTAAAGGAATTGTATCAGTGTTTAGTGAATACAATGTTAAAGCAGGGAATTAAACATGTTAAGGTAAGTATAAAAATAAAGTTATAAAAAGAAATACATAGTGAGTATGCTGAAATGTGTCATTTATCTGACGAACAATTCCAAAACATTTGAATTAAATATTTTATAGTGATATTACATTTTAGAAATAAAATTTCGAAATTTAAATTGGTATCAAAGGTCAGTGATGATTCCTATGTTTTTATGCAAGTTAAAAGCAATATTTTGTATTCCTCCCTTGTCATGAATTAATGCCACAGAAGTGAGTCTTCCAATCAATGGTGTTGCGTAACACCAGTGTTATGCAGGCAGAACATTTTTTAATGGTGAGTCCTCCTAAGGTAGTCCCTGTGAAACAATTTTTCATGCAGTATGTGAAATAATTAGTGTTGTGATAATGCAGTATTGTACCACGATACAAACCCTAAAATACAATACATTAATTTACAACCCTGATGTACCCTGATGCATATGATCCATTACATTCAAAGTTAATTTGGTGTAAAAGCATGGCAACAATAACTGATTTTACTATCAGTTAGCCATTGACCAGTCAATTAATGGTGAGATCCTCAGAGTATATTTGTAATACAAATACTAAAGTTTGGAAGTATTTGTAATGTCATAAGTCTTGTTTTCGGGTTGTGAAGCACCTACTGAAAGAACCAATATCAAATATATAACATCAGTGCAAACGTATAACCTGTCTTGACTGCCCTCAGAAACAAATTCTGTTTTGTGTAAAGAGAAAAATAGCTGTGAAAATCATAAGAATGGATCACTGAAAATCAGCTACGAAAGTCTGTTTCAAGATACAAATTGTTAATTAGTTTTGGTATGTATTGTGCATCACAGATCTCCATATTGTTACACATCTTTAGGGACCTTTCTTAGTTCATAGGCGGTGGGGGGGTAGTGTGATGATTTATATGGAGAAGCATGTACAATGTTAATGACCCCCCTAAAGTTTATGTACAAAGTAAGTGACCCTCTTCAAATAGCCATAGCAGTGCTTTTTTCCAAATAAGTAGTTTTTCTATGAAGGTATGTTGTGTTGCATTTTGTGTTCAAATCTTAGCAACAGTAGGATCAAAGGCAGGAAATTCACACTAACCCATTATCGCTATGTAGGTTAAACATAGACCATAGATCTAGACGCACGCCACATATATAAATGTTACTCTATTTTTATATGTGACGTGCGTTTAGATCTATGGTCCATGACGTGCCTGTGAAGCGGTGGCATGTTTCAGGTCACAAATCAGGTCAAGTTAAGGAAGGGTTGTTGCTGAGAGTAGATGGAAGTGTGTCTGTGTTCAGCAGATAGATTTCTGTCCAACCAGAAACTGAATGCATGTAGCCCATGTTATGTCTCCTTGGCAAGTGTAAAATATACCTTTGTTCACTTAGCAGTCATGTTGGTGTGAACTAAACTCTCCAAGCAGTAACGTGGGTACCCGGTAGGTTGAGATTGTAATATGATTGTTGCCCTTTAGGACTATTAAGACAGCTCAGCAGACCTGGAAATGAGAATTGTGGAGATTACACTGATTCATTGACTTGTTTGATAATGTTGGTGCTTTCATAATGTGCTAAGTGTATGGAGGCTAGCGCAATATAAATACACACATTATCAATACTGTAAATACTGAACAGTATTATTTAAGTTATTTTACACCAGTACCAAGCAGGAACGTGTATTCCTGGACTATTGGCAAACTGGCAATTGATGCTTGCATGAGCAAATGAATTCAATACAAAACGTAGATAAAGCTAAGCAGCTATGTAATATGCTTTGTCTAGCTGAAATGTGAAATAAATTATTACAAAAGCTGGAAACGTAACCATTTCATGATGAGTTGGTTGTACATCTTGTACATAGAGAAATTCTGTATAATCCTCTGTGTTTTGGTGACAATGTTGTTAAATGTCAATTGTGTATAAGACATGTATTGATTCTTCTATTAATATGTATATTCTCTGCAATAGTTTGAATAAAATATCTGTTTACAAGTAAGTGTTCACATTGATTGTTGAGCATATGTATTCCCCACAGATTCAAGAATGATACATCATCTGCAGACATTCATAAGGAAAATGAAGATACTATATTATATAGCAGGAACAATACATTAGTCCTTTGAAGACTGTCAAATCATAACTGGATTGGGTGGTCAGGCTCGCTGACTTGGTTGACACATGTCATCGGTTCCCAGTTGCGCAGATCGATGCTCATGCTGTTGATCACTGGATTGTCTGGTCCAGACTCGATTATTTACAGACCGCAGCCATATAGCTGGAATAGCCATATAGCTGGAGTGCTGCGTAAAAATAAACTCACTCACTCACTCACTCTGTCAAATCAAAACAGAAAATAAAAGCTGAATAGTAACATTTGAATTGGTCGGAAATAGTTCCAGATAGATTATCAAGACATGCAAATGAACTGCAGAGAGCAGGCAAGCCCACAGACATTTTGTGGTGTGGCGAGAAAGTCCTTTTAAGGAAACAAGATGTTTAAAGTGAAGCATATGTCAAGTGGTTTGGGTACCCTAATAAGTTTTATAGTTCCAGAAATCAGTCTACAGAAAGGATAAACACTGTGCTCAATTCAAGTTAGGTATGAGCTCAGTGTACACCCAGACACTAGTGTCTCAGCATGTTTTTTTCCTCCAAATGCTTCAAGTTGTATGTGTGGCCCCTCAACCTGATACATATGAGATATTCGTGCAGAACATTTGGAGTAAGTGAGTGAGTGAGTTTAGTTTTACGCAGCACTCAGCAATATTCCAGCTATATATGGCGGCGGTCTGTAAATAATCGAGTCTGGACCAGACAATCCAGTGATCAACAGCATGAGCATCGATCTGCGCAATTGGGAACCGATGACATGTGTCAACGAAGTCAGCGAGCCTGACCACCCAATCCCCTTATCATTTGACAGCAGCAAGAGCAAGTAACCATTAGGCATCTACTGTCAATACCAACACAAACTGACCCGTGAAGATCCGGGGTAGAATAGGTCTTCAGCAACCCATGTGCTTGCCATAAAAAGGCGACTATCTTGTCGTAAGAGGCGACTAACGGGATCGGGTGGTCAGTTTCGCTGACTTGGTTGCCACATGTCATCGGTTCCCAATTGCGCAGATCGATGCTCGTGCTGTTGATCACTGGATTGTCTGGTCCAGACTCGATTATTTACAGTCCGCTGGAATATTGCTGAGTGCGGCGTAAAACTAAACTCACGCACTCACTCACTCACCAACACAAACTGAAGGAGAGTCTTTAAGTGTACGCACCTGTCCGATACTGTTGTGTGACACAGTGGCTGTTGAAAAGCATTTTGTCTTTAACATTTTATATCGGGACCTAATCAAACCAGCACTAAACAGTGAGTGAGTTCAGTTTTACGCCCCACTCACCAATATTCCAGCTATATGGCGGCGGCCTGTAGATAATCGAGTCTGGACCAGACAATAGATTGATCAACAGCATGAACATCGATCTGCGCAATTGGGATACGATATTCAACCAAGTCAGCGAGCCTGACCATCCGATCCCGTTAGTCGCTTCTTACGACAAGCATGGGTTACTGAAGATCAATTCTAACCCAAATCTTCAGGGGGTCTCGAATACCATGGAGAGAAGACTTTACGTCCTGTGGTGATCAAATTGACCAAGACACAGACATGCACTGACCATTGATAATGTTGTGCAGAAATATAAACATTCTATTTGGATATACCAGGTTCCCTCTCCTCAATACTGGGGCGGTGGAGGTAGCCTAGTGGTTAACGCGTTCGCTCTTCACGCCGAAGACCCGGGTTCGAATCCCCACATGGGTACAATGTGTGAAGCCCATTTCTGGTGTCCCCCGTCATGATATTGCTGGAATATTGCTAAAAGCCGCGAAAACCAAATTCACTCCTCAAGTAGTATCATGTTGTGTATAAACAACAATGGTAGAGGGAAAATAGATAATCACTCAGTTTTGTTGTACTCTTCACACATTAAGTAAAACCAAAAAACATTAATATTAATCAAACATCTGTTTCACTTACATCATACATTGTGGCAAACACATAGATTGAATCTATATATTGTCAATTCGAAATAGAAATTAGTTTCATTAGGATGATGGTGAGTTATATTGAGTTTTACGTTGCATCGGCATTATATAAGCCATATAGAATTAGCTGTAGAATGTACAAACAAAAGTATTTTTTATAGTTGTAATAAAACTAGAACAAAAATTCATGATAACACTTTTGGAATTAAAACACACCTGAGTTGGGGAATACCTGATACTGGTTGACCCCTACTGCATATTTCTTTTAAATGCTTTCAATAACAAGATAACATATCATTCTTAATAATCGTTGTTTCAGGAGCAAGAGGGTAGCTACTACTGGTCTATGGACAAGAGCTTTAGCTATGGACCGCTATGGAACTTTGGTGTTGAAGGTGTTGCTCAAGACACGCTAATCCGCTAGTAGGGGACGTTTAAAGATTTTCGATATCGTGAGCCTCGCGTAAGGCGTGGACATAATTCACTGGCGTAGTTCACTCAAAATGCCATCAATATCATCATGAGATGAATTTTACAATGATGAACACATTTCATTCATTTGGATATATAAGGAAAGAACTCGCTGTAGATTGCATTCAGTTTCGAGTGCACAGTTAAATCAGTTATTTCTTCCTACATCTCGTGGTGGAAGATACCTGTGTGTTGGTGGATTTGTGAGTGAGTAAGTGAGTTGAGTTGCACGCCGCTATCAGCAATATTCCAGCTATATGGAGGCGGTCTGTAAATAATCGAGTCTGGACCAGACAACCCAGGGATCAACAGCATGAACATCGATCTACGCAATTGGGATACGATGACATGTGTCAACCAAGTCAGCGAACCTGACCACCCAGTTACCTACTTTTCTAACTGAGGGGCGGTGTCCCACGCCGTGATAATATTATTGCTGGAATATTGCTAAAAGCGGCGTAAGACCAAACTCACTCATTCACTCTGTAACTGTGATCACTCGCGCATTTCCGTGACTTGTCCGAGGCATTACGTAAAGACTGAGTAGAAAGCGGAAACAAAAATGGCGTCTACTGATATGGAGAAAGGCTATCAGCAGGTAAAATTGTTTGCATGCATCAAATATCGAGTTATTATGCACGATATGTCTGTTCGTAGCGAGTGTCCATTAACCAAGCAATAGTTTTGTGTACATCATTAAGCGAGACACTTCCTTTTTAGAGATGATGTTTTAGTTGCTCTGCCCATATCGTCTACTTTTATCATAGACTGACTTGCCCATTTCATTATTACTACCCACACCCACGGGGTTAAATGGTGGGTTAGATATCAGTACTATTAGTGACTGCATTATGGCCATTTGCAATAGGTCCCAGTGAATATTTTTCACAGGGGCTGTTGCTGTCAGACTGGCGGGGACATGATTAATTTAGGCTCATTGTTTTAAAAAAAACCCACTTATGTTTGAGCAGTGGGCAAGCTGAACATGACCAAATGTGTCTTCTCCACATGTGCTTATATCATTTAATATATTCGTACAATACTGGTTTAACATTGTTTACCAAAGGAGGTCCGTGATAGCTATGAAAGCTGCACGTGAAAGCTAATGCTGTATCGGGCGACAGGCTCTCGGTGAGGGGACGTGGTTACAACTTACAGGTTGAAGTCATGATGACAAAAAAAAACGCAACACGAGGACAGGAAGTTTGATCCAGGACGCCGCGCGCGATCATGACAACGAGATAAAGTTACTAGCGCATGTGCTGACGATTGGCGGGAGACAGCAGACGACATAACAGACAGGGAGAGGCGAGATGGACGACAGAGGGGACTACAGGACAGAACATCACCGCAGCCCGAGGAGTTGAGGGAGTTTAGTTTTACGTCGCACTCACCAATATGGCAGCTAAATGGTGGCGGTCCGTAAATAATCGAGTCTGAACAAGGCAATCCAGTAATCAACAGCATGAGCATCGATCTGCTCAATTTGGATACGATGACGAGCGACCGTTTCAACCACTAGGCTACGCCACTGCCCCTTAATATAACACTTCCCCGAGAAAAATTGACGAGAAATATTTTTGCCGCGGGGTTTTTGGACTCTCTACTGCCACATATGCTTGAGTTCCGAGTGTTTTTGACAAATAACATTTCACAAAATGATATAGTTTTCCAAATTCACGTCTACGGAGAGTCATTGGATGGGTGACCGTGTTTGACAGCATGACTCTTGAGAGTTTCCAGTCCTGCCCCACAACGAAGTACATGTGATGTGGTCTCACCCTAGGCAAGTGAGTTTTTCCAAACTGCCTCTGTTCACAAAGCAGAAAATGGGTACCAGGTGGGATAAATAATGTGACTATAACATTCTAGTGCTTCACAGGCTGAAGGAGTCGGTTGAATTACTGTTCTGTTCCACACACTGCACACGATGCAATTGTTTCTCAGAAAGCTGTTCCACAAATGACCAACTCTGGTCAGACTTGGTGAAGGATTTCACCTGGTTTACTCCCATCGCTGTTCCGCCCAACAAAATCAACCTCAGATTTGAGATTCTGTCCAACAACCTTGGCACGCTTAAAACAGCAGTGGAATTTCATCATGACCCTTGACATGCATCACCAGAGGGTCATCCGATATATACTAGTAAATATGTGCAAAAGTACGCAATAAAATTCTATCACGAAGAGCCTCCACATTAATCAAACCCCGACCTCCAGAATAGATTGGCATATATAAACGATATCAAGAGAGGAACGAGGGTGGTGGGCTCTGTTGTCAGATGTGATCCTTCTGGTCAGGTGGTCAAGACACTGGATGTCTTGTTTTGTCCAATCAACTACTCCAAAGGAATAGGAGACCAAAAATATTGGTGGCATTGAATTGTTTCTTGCAGTTAGCTCTCAGCTCCAGATTTTCTTTAAGCCAGTTTTATACTCGGCCCGGTTACAGCGTCCGCCCGGAGAGCGGAAGGTCGCGGGTTCGATTCCCGACCGCGTCTTACCAAAAGACGTTACATTAAAATTTGGTACTTGTTGGTCCCTGTCTGGCGCTGGGCATTCCTGAGCTTGTCTCGAACTTGCATTTCAAGTAAGGTGTAGGCCTAGTATGATGACTTTGCTGAAATCACAAGTATTAGCTCATAAATATTACTTGTGCTGAACTGCAACTTGGTTCGTGTATGACCGATATAACCCCCACCCCCCACCCCCACCCCTCCGTGCTTGTCTTGAGTCTAACCATATAGGAAAAGCTAAAACACAAGAGTATTCAATTATACGCCGATAGTGTTTCTCATATGCAGCTACAGTGAGTTTTGCTGATGTATTTCAGGGAGGTCCCCCTTTGTGCTTGGACCCTACATCCATCAATTTGGGACCCCACAGCCAGGCTATCCATGACACTAAAGGTAATTATTAGGGTCGGCCATGGATACATATATAGAGTTCGATAGTCGATTACTAAATATCGATCGCTTATCGATACATATCGGTGAAGTAATTTATGCCCCCTCACAAAAAGACATTTCACATGACAGTCAAGTACTGGCACATTTCTACATGGATCAGTAATACAAACAACCTCCTGAGTATTGTTCCATGAATATAGATGTGACTTTGTGTATAGTGTGTGTAAGCAAAACTCTATTTCATCTCAATCACTTACTCGCTCACTCGCAGTGATTTAAAAGTATTTGTCCTTGTTTGAGAATGAGTGGGTGCCAATATTTGAAATACCATATAGGAGAAGACGTTGAGCTCCCTAGGACCCCTTGATTTCGAATACTGTTGACATAATTGAAAGGATAAAAAAGAAACTACCCAAAAAGGTTTAAGTCATAACTATACATTAAGAATGAAATAATTAGGGGGTCCCAAGTCATCTATAATCACACTTTCTCAGTAAAGTAAAGATTACTGTATATGATCGGGGTTGAGTCCCGTCCGGGATTCGAACCCACACTCTGAGAATGAGGCACTTCATCGCCAGCATACAAAGTCAACGATTTAACCCACTCAGCCATCGCGGCTGGCAAATACTGACTGACTGAGTTCGCTTTTACGCCGCTTTTAGCAATATTCCAGCAACATCACGGCGGGGGACACCAGAAATGGGCTTCACACATTGCACCCATGTGGGGATTCGAACCCGGGTCTTCGGCGTGACGAGCCAACGCTTTAACCACTAGGCTACCCCACCGCCCCGGCTGGCAAATAGGTTCGACTTGGATGTTTTTAGAAGATCAACCATGCAGCATTGAGGAAAGCAGGAAATGGAATGATATCGTTGATGACACAGAACTAAATCCCACTTTTCTGCACCTCTTCGGTGGTAATAATTCTGTGGGGGTCCCAGCCCTCTTCATGACAAGGAATGACTGTCTTTCAACATGGAACGTTTCACGTGTAAAATGCTCGTTGCAAAGTTGATACATTTCATCATGGTCATGTCCTGAGGGGTGGTAGGGTAGCCTAGTGGTTAAAGCGTTCGCTTGTCATGCCGAAGACCCGAGTTCGATTCCCCACATGGGTACAATGTGTGAAGCCCATTTCTGGTCTCCCCCGTAGTGATATTGCTGGAATATTGCTAAAAGCGGCGTAAAACCCAACTCACTCATGTTCTGATCACAGAGCCACCCAAGCCGACCAATGAGACCCTGTATGAAAGGGTGAAGGCTGCCAAGACGCAGTCTCATGGAATTGTCTTCCTCAAGGAATTCTTCACCATCCTGATAGGTTCAAGTAAGTCGCATGACCATTTGTCAGTTCGGGACTTGCAGGAGTCCAGGACTTGCAGTAAACCTCCACTTGTCTCAACAGAGCAATGTTTCCAGTAAATTAAGATATTCACATGTACTCTCAGTAGTGTTGGGAATTGGTTAAAATCTCATAAATGATGATTGGTTCATTACAACCTATAAATCATCGAAAATAATTGGTTAGCGTCATTTATCATTTTTTCCTGGTTATATTTGTAAATGCACCGAAAATAAAGCATAAACATGTAGTTCTTTCGAGTGTTTTGCAAACTGCACAAAATGCATTTGCAAAGTTTACATCTTTAAAGTGTGACTAGTCTGTTAAGACCATAAGATAAATTCAATACTGACTTGGAACGAGCCGCTGATAGTGCTTATGAAATGTAACAGACAAAACCAACCTTGTGAAAAATATTGTTAAAGCAAGCAAGTGTTCCAAAGTTGTTTGTGTTCGATTATGAGAAAACATGATCGATTGCTTGGTCGTTTAGTCATCGCGACCAATCTTCGATTATTTCAATTAATCGGGCCACCACTAACTCTCAGTGGGTCAGGTTGATCCATACCAACTCTGCGGTTGCGGTAGGAGACAACTTAATGGGCTGGATGCACCATGCTGGGTGCCTTGGTCGTTTGTGTGCCACTGTATAGTGTATCGTCTCATGTAGGTGAGACCCGTGGAGATCCAGGTTATAATTGATCTTCCGCAACCCACGGTTGCCGTAAGAGGCGACTAACGGGATCGGATGGTCAGGCTAGCTGACTTGATTGACACATGTCATCGCATCCCAATTGCGTACATCGATGTTCATGCTGTTGATCACTGGATTGTCTGGTCCAGGCTCGATTATTTACAGACCGCCACCATATAGCTGGAATATTGCTGAGTTCGCCGTAAAACTAAACTCGCTCACTCACTCATAGAGGCGAGTGCTGCCCCAAGCAACGAGATGTTTCTAGTTGTTCACAACTCACTACAGGTTACATTAGCCTGATATGGTAATTAAGCACAGTACATTATAGTTGAAATGTTATACATTCAGCTTACACCTCATGTTTATTTGTTTATCGTTTCAGTGGCGTCCATGATTATAATAGGGCTTTTTTATGGCCATCCCAGTGGGTATGATTGTAATCGGTAAGTTATGACGTATGCAGTGTGTGATCCACAAGGGAAAACGATAGGGGCATAATATTCATGTGCGAAAATATTTTCAGTCTTTCAGACTGACGGTTATTTTTAACTTTATGGGTATATTTTACGTCAATTGTTCGTGATCCGTTTGTAAACCGTATTGTTTTACAGTTTCTGAAAACAGCACGATGATGGCAGAACGCAACATTAAAGTGCACTTTTATTGTCCATTGTAAACTAATGTAGGAAACTGTTGCCAAGGCTTAAAACGCATGATAATTCACTCTAGAATGGTGATGCAGTTTAATTGCAATTCATGTAGATTGTATGTGGTTCAAATTTTCTGCTGGGTGAACAGAGGCAATTTGAACAAACTCACTTGCTTAAGGTGAGACCACATGTATCACATGTGGTTCGTTGTGGGGCAGGACAGAAGTCCTAGAAACTCTCAAGAGTCAAGCTGCCAAACACGGTCACCCATCCAATGACTCTCCGCGCCCAACTGATTTGTGACCCGAACTCTATGCACAGGACCACACGCCACCACATACACCCGGCCATGGCCTGCGGCAACTGTCGATATGTATTCTTTAGTCTGTACACCAACAATAGGATTACATGTCATCTCTTCACAGTGGTATCATGAGGTTGATCTTTGCTGGTTATTACATATTTTATCATAGGTCTGTTACCTACCTTGAACAGTTGGCTATGCCAACTGCTTTCCAACCCTCAACACTCATACAAGAAACATGAGACTGATGATGAAGACTGGATACTATTTGCTTGCATATTCATGGTAGAGACATAGATTGAAATATAGACAGGTCACATCAAACCTCAAGTGTCCTTGGATGATACGTTGCCGTTGGTTTCAGGCTAACATAGACACTTAAGTCCAAACAGAGTTCAGGATTCGGTTTTCTTACTATTGATACTGAACGTTTTGTAGACAGGGATTTATCTTGGACTGTAGTTTCCTGATTACTGATTGGTAAAGATTTAAGGGGTCAAGGGGATTGAGGTGACCTCTCCACCCTAACTAAAACAATTTCAAAGTGATAGGCCGTTTTTAGCAATATTCCAGCAACATCACGGCGGGGGACATCAGAAATGGGCTTCACACATTGTACCCATGTGGGGAATCGTACCCCGGGCCTTCAGCGTGAGGAGCGGTCGCTTTAACCATTAGGCTACTTAACCGTAATAACTCTCTGATATTTCCCGTTACCCAGATATCATGTTCACATTACCAGAGTAAAGTCAATGATCTGCATGTGGTCATGTATATCTAAATGTCTCCATGTTCCAGGCTCCATCCATCTAAATCACTGCCCTGCCGAGAACCTCATTCCAGTATTTCTACTTGTTGGTGGTAGTGTGTGGACAATACAGTGTACAGTTGCTTTAGTACAGACATGTTGCTGCCCAAACTCAAAGGAAACGAAAGGAGAAGAGGAAAAGAAGAAACTACACCCGTTTGAGGCCCTCGTCAACACTTTCATGGCTTGCTGGTTTATGGCAGGTAAGTCATCAACACCTGGATGAAACCCCGTGAAATCCGGGTTAGAATTGTTATTCAGCAATCCATGCTTGCTTCCATCCGTGAAGATCCTGGTTAGAATTGTTCTTCAGCAATCCATGCTTGTTTCCACCCTTGAAGATCCGGGTTAGAATTGTTCTTCAGCAATCCATGCTTGTTTCCACCCTTGAAGATCTGGGTTAGAATTGTTCTTCAGTAACCCATGCTTGTTTCCACCTGTGAAGATCCGGGTTAGAATTGTTCTTCAGCAATCCATGCTTGTTTCCACCTGTGAAGATCCGGGTTAGAATTGTTCTTCAGCAATCCATGCTAGTTTCCATCCTTGAAAATTCGGGTTAGAAATGTTCTTCAGCAATCCATGCTTATTTCCACCCTTGAAGATCCGGGTTAGAATTGTTCTTCAGCAATCCATGCTTGTTTCCACCCTTGAAGATCCGGGTTAGAATTGTTCTTCAGCAATCCATGCTTGTTTCCACCCTTGAAGATCCGGGTTAGAATTGTTCTTCAGCAATCCATGCTTGTTTCCATCCGTAAAGATCCGGGTTAGAATCGTTCTTCAGCAATCCATGCTTGTTTCCACCCTTGAAGATCCCGGTTCGAATTGTTCTTTAGCAATCCATGCTTGTTTCCACCCTTGAAGATCCGGGTTAGAATTGTTCTTCAGCAATCCATGCTTGTTTCCACCCTTGAAGATCCGGGTTAGAATTGTTCTTCAGCAATCCATGCTTGTTTCCATCCGTAAAAATCCGGGTTAGAATCGTTCTTCAGCAATCCATGCTTGGTTCCACCCTTGAAGATCCCGGTTCGAATTGTTCTTTAGCAATCCATGCTTGTTTCCACCCTTGAAGATCCGGGTTAGAATTGTTCTTCAGCAATCCATGCTTGTTTCCAGTCGTGAAGATCTGGGTTAGAATTGTTCTTCAGTAACCCATGCTTGTTTCCACCCGTGAAGATCCGCGTTAGAATTGTTCTTCAGCAATCCATTCTTGTCGTATGAGGCGACTGACAGGGATCGGGTATTAACTGACTAGACTTTGTATATGTTTATGATTGGTGACACCGGTGGGACAGGATACGCTCACCTTTTCGCGAACACCTGGTGTCATCACTATGTCACAGTGATTCATAAACTCATGCTCTGCCATCCGTCCCGACTCGATTTGTTTACATTCTGCTGAAACAAATATATACTCAGGATATAGTCATATTGTACAATATATACTCTCGATATAGTCATATGGTACAATATATGCTCACGATATAGTCATATTATACAATATATACTCACGATATAGTCATATTGTACAATATATACTCACGATATAGTCATATTGTACAATATATACTCACGATATAGTCATATTGTACAATATATACTTTCGATATAGTCATATTGTACAATATATGCGATATAGTCATATTGTACAATATATACTCACGATATAGTCATATTGTACAATCGACTCTGTTTTAGCAGAGACTTATTATGGGTGCGTAAAGGGTTTGTCGATTATATTTGTACTTGGTTGACACATGTCATCGGTTCCCAATTGCGTACATCAATGCTAATGCTGTTGATCATTGGATTGCCTGGTCCAGACTGGATTATTTACAGACCGCCGCCATATGGCTGGAATATTGCTGTGTCCGGCGTAAAACTAAACCCAATCACTCTCTCACTTTCTCAAAAACTTTGTTTTCATGGATTAGAAATATAAAAAAATACCATTCACCTTATTTTTCCAGGCACTGTGTGGGTGTACAGAACCTACGGCAACTTTGACTCTGACCCTAAGTCAGGGAACTACTGTGATCACACGCTGTACTCGTTTGCATTCTGGTGGTCATGGCCCCCTACATCATGTTTGGAAGCTTGTGCTGCTGCTGCTGCTGGTGCATCACTCTCGGTGGCTGATCACGGCCATCTACATCATGTTTGGAAGCTTGTGCTGTTGCTGCTGCTGGTGCATCACTCTCGGTGGCTGATCACGGCCATCTACATCATGTTTGGAAGCTTGTGCTGTTGCTGCTGCTGGTGCATCACTCTCGGTGGCTGATCACGGCCATCTACATCATGTTTGGAAGCTTGTGCTGCTGCTGCTGCTGCTGGTGCATCATTCTCGGTGGCTGATCACGGCCATCTACATCATGTTTGGAAGCTTGTGCTGCTGCTGCTGCTGCTGGTGCATCACTCTCGGTGGCTGGTCACGGCCATCTACATCATGTTTGGAAGCTTCTGCTGCTGCTGCTGCTGGTGCATCACTCTCGGTGGCTGATCATGGCCATCTACATCATGTTTGGAAGCTTGTGCTGCTGCTGCTGCTGGTGCATCACTCTCGGTGGCTGGTCACGGCCATCTACATCATGTTTGGAAGCTTGTGCTGCTGCTGCTGGTGCATCACTCTCGGTGGCTGATCACGGCCATCTACATCATGTTTGGAAGCTTGTGCTGCTGCTGCTGCTGCTGGTGCATCACTCTCGGTGGCTGATCACGGCCCCCTACATCATGTTTGGAAGCTTGTGCTGCTGCTGCTGCTGGTGCATCACTCTCGGTGGCTGGTCACGGCCATCTACATCATGTTTGGAAGCCTGTGCTGCTGCTGCTGCTGCTGGTGCATCACCTCGGTGGCTGGTCACGGCCCCTACATCATGTTTGGAAGCTTGTGCCGCTGCTTCTGCTGGTGCATCACTCGGTGGCTGGTCACGGCCCCTACATCATGTTTGGAAGCTTGTGCTGCTGCTGCTGCTGGTGCATCACTCTCGGTGGCTGGTCACGGCCCCCTACATCATGTTTGGAAGCTTGTGCTGCTGCTGCTGCTGGTGCATCACTCTCGGTGGCTGGTCACGGCCCCCTACATCATGTTTGGAAGCTTGTGCTGCTGCTGCTGCTGGTGCATCACTCTCGGTGGCTGGTCACGGCCATCTACATCATGTTTGGAAGCCTGTGCTGCTGCTGCTGCTGCTGGTGCATCACTCTCGGTGGCTGGTCACGGCCCCCTACATCATGTTTGGAAGCTTGTGCTGCTGCTTCTGCTGGTGCATCACTCTCGGTGGCTGGTCACGGCCCCCTTCATCATGTTTGGAAGCTTGTGCTGCTGCTGCTGCTGCTGCTGGTGCATCACTCTCGGTGGCTGGTCACGGCCATCTACATCATGTTTGGAAGCTTGTGCTGCTGCTGCTGCTGGTGCATCACTCTCGGTGGCTGGTCATGGCCATCTACATCATGTTTGGAGGATTGTGCTGCTGCTGCTGCTGGTGCATCACTCTCGGTGGCTGATCACGGCCATCTACATCATGTTTGGAGGATTGTGCTGCTGCTGCTGCTGCTGGTGCATCACTCTCGGTGGCTGATCACGGCCATCTACATCATGTTCGGCTGTTTGGGCTGCTGTTTGGTCCTCAGTAGTTTGAATAAAATATGTTTACGCTGATTGTTGACTATGTTTTCCTTCAGTTTATGTGAGCGATTGTCTTGTCGTTTGACTTCCTAAAATATCTCTCTCAAAATAATCTAAAGTTTCAGGTGTGGTATGTTGGAATGGCAACAGTTTTGAAAATAACATCTTTAACATGTTTACGTATTATGCATCCTCTTTGTGAATTTATACACTCAATTTCTTCCAACCAGTTTTACAGGCACATCATTTTTCTGCAGTTGTTAACACACCCAGAAAACAAAATAGTAACCCAATTGGTAGTGCTAGGTTGCAGAGTGGGTTTCCTTGTGGTTGACAACCGCTGTGCTTGGTTGTGTCCCTTGAACATGACGTAACCATGTTGGATCCAATCCCAGATTCGTGAGGTGAGGTGTGGTGAAATTGGGTTTAACGTCTCGCTTGAGAATATTTCGCTCATATGACGACGTGCATGCTAGTGTATGTGTATGTGCGGCTGCTTGTACTAGCCCAGACTGAAGCTGGTTTTATAGTGCTAGCCCACCGAGATATCATGCCGCAGTGAAGCATGAATACCCCACTCAGACACATTATACTGACTCCGAGCCGACCAGTCCTTGTTGTAACCATTTATGCCGAGCGCCAGACAGGGACCAACAAGTACCTTATTTTAACGTCTTTTGGTATGACGCGGTCGGGGATCGAACCCGCGACCTTCAGCCCACCGGGCAGACGAACCACTACACCACGGAGGCGGTCCCAAGATTCGTTCTGATTGTGAACGTTTGTTGGTGAATATCATGATTGTGATGACTGGTTTAACCCAGTTTGTAAACCTCAAATCCTGGATGGTTTATCCCTAAAGTAAGGGTGATAGAGGTTGGTTGGTTGGTTCGAGTGATCAATAGCATGAGCATCGATCTCCGCAATTGGGATACGATGACATGTGTCAACCACGTCAGCGAGCCTGACCACCCGATCCTGTTAGTCGCCCCTTGCGACAAGCATGGGTTGAAGCATGGCTGAAGACCAGTTCTAACCCGGATCTTCACGAATCTAACAGAGACATTCTGTGTTGGGCGAGCTGTCTAGGGCGCCAGGCTAGTGATCCAGCGAGCATGCATTAGCGGGATCGAGCCCACCTGTGACCGGGTGTAAAGACCTTTGAGTCAACTTTGTGTGCAGACTCTGTCAGTGTTGTCACAACCCCTAGTGTACAGTACACAACCCTGTGCACTTAAAAGAACCCACACATCCGTTGCTATATGACCAGATGGTGGCCACATGAATACGTGCAAACACCAAGTTGCGGGTACAGCAACGTGCAGTAAACTTGGACAAAGTGCTGTGACTATGTGTCCCACTCCACCCAGCTGCGAATGGATACCTCGTAAGGATCGGAAAGCCGCAATAACTCGGTGCGCCTAGTGGCAGCAAAAGTTGTATGATCCCCAGGGAGTTGAGACTGATAATAAGATGTGTCGCTGAAACTGACATCCAATGATCGAGGGAAAAATATCAGCGCCTGGAGCATGCACAAGTGCCTGGGAATGTGCGCTATATAAATACCCAATAATAAATACAAATTCTCATGTTCCTTTCTGATATGGACCATAGTGGTTGAAACGTTCGCTTGGCACACCACAGTGAGTGAGTGAGTTAATATTTAACGTCACATCGGCAATATTTCAACCATATCGTGACGACTTGGCACACCACAGGTAGTTGGATTGCCTACATGGGTACAAAATGTAAACCCATTTCTGGTGTGAGATGATATTGCTGGCATATTGCTGAAAGCGGGTAAAACACATCCAGTCACTCTTAACATGAATGGGCAAATGTTTACACTGATATGCTAGAACCGATACCACACCTTTCTACGTGAGAATCAAAATGTATTGAATGGGTGAGTTTGGTTTCACGCAGCTTTTAGCAATATTCCATCAATATCACGGCAGGGGACACCAGAAATGGGATTCACACATTGCACCCTTGTGGGAAATCGAACCCGGGCCCTCGGCGTGACAGGCGTAAAACCAACCTCACTCACTCACCCAGAACATACAACCATCCGCAAACTTTCAAATCCTCATCTGTGACGTTTGCGTAGCCTAGTGGTTCAAGCGTTCGCTCGCCAAGCCGAAATCCCGGGTTCAATTCCCCACATGCTTACAATGTGTGAAGCCCATTTCTGGTGTCCTCGGAATTTTGCTTGAATATTGCTAAATGCGGGTAAAACGTATTCATGTTGTTGCAAGCGATGTGCAGGAAAAACACAAATACCCAATTGTATTCAATGGTGTATTCCCTGTCTTCAGTGGTGTAGAGCCTGTAGTTAACTTGAAAAGGAATTTCAGCTTTGAACTACACGAAGTCTTTTTATTCGTATTAACAATTACCCGTGCCCAACGTCGTTCTTCATAAAACGTGCAGAATGCATACAAAACCGTGAATGCTATTGCAAGTATTACTCTACATAGATTATGCATGCAACACAGTAGTTAATTCAGAAACGAAGAGAGGTATACACCTCTCTACTGTGGGCTAACAGGTTACATCAACACGCCTGAATAACACTCCTTCCCTCGTTTGTTTGCGATTGTCAATCCCTACCGCATTTTACAACGCGCATTCTTGGTTTGCAAATAGGACACGCATAGATCAGCCCTATATCGTACTGCGGATGTTATATACATCTCTCTGTTCATCGTTTGAGAGCACATTTTCCCAGTATTGACAATGAATGAAGACCATGAACTTGCAGCAGGACCAGGGAAGAAGGAATGGCCAGAGCTTCTTCGCAAGGTAGGATAATCACCTTCACGATGTGCTCATCGCTTCCTCATATGCGTTGAAGTGTTATAAGTCTTACATCATATGTACACGTTACCTTATTGCACACTGGCGATTAGGGTCATAGGTGCGTGTTAATTAGTGCTGGTATTGGCATACAACCTGTGATAGGATACATCACGATGCTAAAATTTTAGTCACGGCGATATATTGCCAAAGTATTGTTCACTGAAGCGGTGATACGATACGAATCCCGATATAAGGGTGGCGATACGATACGTATCACGATACTAAAATCCCTAATTCTCACACCAACTATAAAACACCTTAAGATCAAAGCAAAACCAGTTTAAAGGGTGTCCTCCCATTGGTGAGAACTCCCAGTTGTGAGAAACATTAATTAATGGTTCAGTGCACATAGGTGGTGTTTCCACATCCCTACCATGAAAGTGGGATCAGCCCAGCCCAGTACCCACAGGAGGCATAGTTCATTGAATATTTTATTTATTCAGAAGAATATGTAATTATGATAACACATTTTTATTGACTATTATGAAGTTTGAAAGTCATTTTGGTTTAAACATATTTTATTATTATTTATGAAAATGAATTGGGATTGGTGAAGTATTACTGCTTATGTTAACACCGCTCCCATGCAACATAAAATATAAATTGAAATGAAGGATGTGATGTCATCGATATTGACTATTGCATAAATATATTTTTAAGTACATATAAATATATACAGATTACATCAAATACAACTATTCTCTAAGTAGTCATAATTAGAGACTTTCAGTTGTGTGTGTCTAACAATCTATTGTAGGAATATAAATCAATCACGAGAAGGTTGAGTTAATTTCAGTATTTCCCTGTGAAAATTTGAAGGTTGTGTCTTGATGATATAATCGTGGACGGATTCAACTATTTTCTGGTTTACACTAGTGTTGGGAATTGGTTAAAATCTCACAATTGATGATCGTTGGTTTATTACAACCGATCAATCATCGAAAAAAAAATTGGTTAGCGTGATTTATCAAACTCTCCTGGTTATGTTTGTTAATGCACAACAAATATAGAAAAAACATGTACTTCGGTGTTTTTTTTGCAAATTGCACAAAATGCATTTACAAATTTCGCATCTTTAAAGGAGGACTAGTATGTTAGGAACATAAATTTCCTGGAATCTTTAAGATAATTTCAATCATGACAAGGAACGAGCTTGTAGTACTTATGAAATGTAACAGACAAAACCAACCTTGTGAAAAATGTTGTTAATGCAAACAAGTGTGCCAAAATTGTTTGTGTTCGATTATGAGAAAACATGATCGATTGCTTGGTCGTTTAGTCATTGCGACCAATCTTCGATTATTTCAATTAATCGGACCACCACTAGTTTAAACATGGAGTAAATTCTTTGTTTCCGTTCAAAAAATTATCCAGGTTATAACGGGTAGTTGATATCCACAAGAGCAACATGCACTGTCTATTAAATGTCTGTTATACAGCCTGAGGCAGCAATGAACGTTTTGACAAAAACAAGAGCCATAATTAAGATCAATATAAATCTTGTTTTCGTTTTTTTTGTAATTAGGTTTTAATATTCTTTGAGACTGAATGACTCTTTGGAATTTGGTAGGGCATTCCATAAATTTATTGTGTCGGGTAGAAAGGGTTTCAACGCATAAGGGGCATTTCGACTGTAAATTTCAGTGTTATTTCAAAATTATTTCTTAAACTATAGCTTGTAGTTTCGGAGACGGAGTAAATCTGAGTAGGTAAATTAATTTCTCTTTGATCACGAAGTTACCTACACAAAGTGTTTAATTATTAAAGACATTTACCTGAGTATGTTAATCAATTTATCTTATAAAGTTTCATTAAGTTACCTCCACAAGATTCAGTTACATAGCAAATCAGTAATTAGCTAGGGTGAATCCATTCTATCAGACAGGGGAGTATGGTGTGTTTTCATTGTTAATTACCTACTCCACTGTCTCATAACTGGGAGTCTCACAAATGGGAGTAGACCGTTTAAAGTATTCCGCCAGCGTTTTTCAATGTTCATTCGGACACGAGATAATGAAGTTTATACACGGACTTTGTGAATGATAATAACATGCAAGCGATATGTCTGACACAGTTCTTGACGCAAGGATTTCGGAGAAAACATTTACTTATGAAGGGAAAATAAGTAAGCATATATTTTAATCATCAAACAAAAGTAAGGGTTTTTTTCTTGACAGATATCGCGATTCGGCAATATTCAAAGTTAAAAATCGATGTATCATGGCCCTTTTGAAGTATCGTATCGGGATATACGACAATGTAAAACTTTGTATCGATTCACTGTATCGGCGGCCCATGGATCGATGCATCCATGCGTATCGATGAATCGTTACACCACTAGTGTTAACACGTCCGACGAGGAAAGAATATAGGTTCGTGGTCTGGGTGTAGTACTTTCACTAACGTAAAAGTACACTGTAAAAATGACTGTTTATATATTAAACGCAAATCCAACGCTTATTTGTCCTACGTTTTTAAACACCGTTATGTGTTTATTATCTAACAGTTGTTTATGTTATAAACAAGTGTTTACCAACTAAACAATGGTTTTGTTTCTGAACGGTGCTGTAGTTTACAACTTAATCACTTAACTCTGTTTAATAAATGCCTCACCTTTTTTAAACGCAAAAGCCCGTTTACATTATCGCTAGTGTCGCTCTGCGATTAAACACAACCACAGAATAACTGACAAGGTACCTGTGTAAGTGTGAGAGCGCGCTAGTAGACCTTCTTGGACAAGTTTTACCCATATTGCTGTCAAAAAAACTCCTGTTAAAAGCAAAGGTTTGTAATGGTGAAGTTATGCATACTGTCTAATATGTTAAGGCTGATAGCACTAGGTAGATATAATATAAGTATCTAGCGATTCTAAGCATCATGTTTTTTTCGTCTTACTTAATACATATATATTACCAACACTATGACATATCTGTGGAACACAGCCTCCTCTATTCACAATGACTGTAAACTGTTATATGCTACACATTCTGAATAGCCAGAACTACAAAAACACTACATGATGAGGGACTCACAAAGTCCTTTTCCTCAGTCCACTGAAATTGACACGATGTGAGCAAACTGCACTCTCTAAATGAGTTACTGATCAGTAAACAGTCCACCAAAACTCAATCCAGAGGCCACAATCCTGATGTGAACAGCTGAAACTGTAACAAATAAATAGCTAGAAGTATTGATATACATAATACTCAACAATCAATATAACACTAATAAGTCTATCAGAAAATAGAAAGTCTAATTTCTCAATCACTGAATAACATGGTGTTCACATGCAGACTTGGGAAATGTTCCTTGGACGCTTTCTGTGCAGCCTTGTCCAGGCCTGCTTCGTCGGGTGAAAATCCTGGAAAAAAATATAATCCCAGTGAGGCCGAATTATATGTTTTAGTACTCTCTTACAATGCAAGTATAAAAGTTAATAAAAGTTAAACACAGAGTTATTAAACAGATGTAGGCGATCTAACTAAACGCATGTCGTCTAGTTTATAAACAGTGTTGTGTTTGAAATGTAAACACGACACGGTTAAACATTAACACCCGAAACACCTATATTGTTCAGTCTTCATCTTTGAAAACTGAGAAATGTACTTCTCGCATTCATATGGGGACTCGGGAACATGACTTTAGTCATTTTGGTTTCATATATATCCTCTGATGTGAAACTGCACACATTATGAACATTTAATATGATTTTGTTTGCTTGTTGTTTCACTCCGCAATATTCCAGCTATATGGCGGCGGTCTGGGCCGGACAGTGATCAACATCATGAGTATCGGTCTAGGCAATTGGGAGACGATGATATGTTTACATGTAATATGAACGTTGTGGCAAAGGGTCACACTGGGACCAAACGAACAATATAGCTAAAACACCACATTGTTGACCCATACCTTCCCGTGAACATCAGTCGATCATCAATCAACCATTCCACGCTTTCACGCAACACAACGCCCTGATATAGGCTGGAAAGAACAACACACCCCAGCTTAACTTTAAGGGAGGGAAGTACATAGTTGTATATAATTATCCCCGAATGATGAAACGCTATGGGTACGATTTGTAAAGAATTGATTAATTTTTCATATACATATTTAGATTACAACCAGCGAGGAACCCAGAATTACAGACTGTTTGTATGTGTCTGTATGCTCTGTGCGCTCTGTATGTCGTATGGGCCTGTGGACGTTGTAAGCCTTTGCTTTTTCTTGACATAAAACACTGTGTTTTATGAACACAATGTATTTGAGCATAAACATTCTAAGTTAACCGGTATTTCTTCCAGCTTGCGGTTGATGCCAGAGATGCTATACTACAAGACAACCCCAACCTAAAGGTACACGTATTCCTTGTGTTTGTGTGGTCTGCAGATTGCTTGTATGCTGCTTAACGCCGCACTCAGCAATATTCAGCAATATATACGGCGGTCTGTAAATAATCAAGTCTGGACCAGACAATCCAGTGATCAATAGCAAGAGAATTGATCATCGCAACTGGGATACGACAACGTGTCAACCAAGTCAGCGAACCTGGTCACCAGACGTTTTGAGGGAGCTGGGGTAACCTAATGGTTAAAGCGTTCGCTCGTCACGCCGAAGACCCTGGTTCGATTCCACACATGGGTATCATTTCTGGTGTCCGTCGCCTTGGCATTGCTGGTATATTGCTAAAAGCGGCGTAAAACCAAACTCACTATCATGGTTACTTCTTTATATGTCGAAATTTGTGCCAACTGAACTGGTAGCCTGCCTTGTCTCAGCGCAATAGATATAAAGCGCTAGTTTATGGAAAAACAAAATGGCCTCTGCCTCGTCAATAAGGGCCAGGGTGCCGTTCCACTAACCGCTCTTAGCCCTATGCCAATCGTAAACCCCTAAAATCCCAATCTTAGTGTGACGTTACGATTGGCTTACCGTTCCACTAACCAATCTTACCTAGGTCAATAGTAAAGTTAAGATTCAAAGTCTAAGTTGCTCATGACCAACTTAGGATAGCTAAAATCAATCGTAGAGAAACCAAAATGGTGGCTTTCCTATTCTATGTGAAAAATAAGACCGAGCATTTCACCGCGAGCGTCCCCTAAAATCCCCCATGAAATGAATTTGTATATTTCTGTGATGTAAACAAACACTGCACTGAAGCCTAACAAATGTCAGGCCAGTCTGACCACTGTCGTCATGGGAACACAACCGAGCGAGTCGGTGTAACACATTTGTACAACAATATTGCAACGTCATGGTTAAGAATAGGGACAGCCGTAAAGTGAACAATGTTCTGAAGCAAAAAAGATACAAATATGTTTGATTTCACTGCGCATATTTGGTGGGGGGATTCTAAAGGCAGGCCGCGTGTTATTCAAGACCACTGACAGATTCTACATACGTTATAGCCTCCTCACGGCTTGTTTATTCTGATTGACAAGGTTCAGGCACATATTAAAAGCTCTGACACAATTGACAATTTTAAAATTCAGACTTAAAACCTGTTCTCAGTATATTACTTTTAATCTCGGCTGTAAATACTCTCGTGTAAATTATCTGTACATAGCGCTTTGAGCATGCCCCTGGATGTGGAATAGGCGCACTATAAATATGCATTTGTTATTATTATATTATGCCTGATCGATACCCAGCGTTCACACGCACTTGCACCTGAAACCAAGGTGCTCACTACCCTAACATTTTGCTCTAGGTTTTTCCTCCACGTTTACACTTGGTTGGAAAAATACCCATGAAGGCCCGGGTTAGAATATTGAACTTCAATAACCCATGCTTGTCGTAAGACGCCACTAACGGGATCGGGTGGTCAGGCTCGCTGACTTGGTTGACACATGTCATCGGTTCCCAAATGCGCAGATCGATGCTCATGCTGTTGATAACTGTATTGTCTGGTCCAGACTCGATTATTTATAGATAAGATACATAGCGTTCACTAACATGAACGCTCATGTTAGTGAACGCTATGCATCTTAGCTAGATTATTTACAGACCGCCGCCATATAGCTGGACTATTGCTGAGTGCGGCGTAAATATAAACTCACTCACTCACTCAGTTGGTTCGTAAACTACTTCCATCATTTGCTAGACTATGCAAAGGGAGATAACTAGTGCCTCGCATTGCTCTATCTCTCGCACGAAAGAGTCTCGATCTAAGCTTGGATCGGGTCGTAAGATCGGGACCGGCTACGATCGGCCTAAGATCGGTTAGTGGAACGGGTGTAACTTTTAGCTCAGACGATTGTAAAATTGGCGTAACTTGCTAAGATTGATCTTAGATAAGATCGGTTAGTGGAACGGCACCCAGGTTCCACTGAGCAACGTACCGTAGCTCTCAGGCGATGGTAGCTCCCTTCTTTAACATGGACTTACGGCCGCTTCTATTAGTGTAACGGACTCTAATGGACGTCATGATTCAGGGTGGCTCAGCCGCGATATTATGATTATTAAGGAATTAGAACATCTGGGTATATGTGATTCTAAGATGCCTAGCAGTTAGAACAATCGAAAAAAATATACATTATCAGACAATAAAGGTATAGTTTTTTGATGACGTAACAATTGAATGACGTTATCCCGTCACTGCACCATTCTAGTGTGCCCCCTCGTAATCGAACCATTTTACATTACGTCACAATGTAAGCGACGTCACGATGCATGTCAGTTGTCATCGCCTCGTACGGCCTCCTACAGTAAACTACACCGTTGCATCCAGTTTCTTGGTTTGCTGTTGCTTCACGCAGCTAACATCACTGGTGGAAACATTACGTTTATGTTTTACGACGGTTAAAATGTGTCATTTCGACTCACAAGTTTTTCATCGACACGGTAACGTTCGTAATGTTTACATTCCCACAATGCAATTGTGGAATGTCGCTTGAAATGTTTACATTCCCACAATGCAATTGTGGAATGTCGCTTGACTACTCAACTTCCTCTGGATGTACTGATCTAAACTAAGGCTGGTAGTAGAAATGCAACGTTCATATTGCTACATATGGTTTACGTTAATGACAGATGTAATGAAAATAATTCAGAGAAGATATTTAATCCGAACGTAAACCGTCATCAAACTGTTATCATTTGTTTTTTTCTGGTAACGTTCGTCTTAACGTAGGGGGCAGACACATCAATAGAACAGCGCGCCAGTTAGCCCTGTGCGAGGATTCTTAAATTAGGTCACCGACACCGTCGTTTGTTTTCTGCCTTAAATTAATCGTAATTATCTTTAGAAAGTATTACGTTTGGCATCTTAGAAAAGAAATACACTTCGCCCTACCAGGGCAAAAGGGTGTTTTATTACACTATACATGGTGGTAAAGCGAAGTGTATTTCTTAAATAGTATGAATCTATTTAATGCTTATTGGTGCATTGTAATATTTGTAGTTTTTACTATAAAACTACTAGGTAGGTAAATACCATTTGCACTGCTTTGAAAACTTACAAGCAAAATCATTTTTTGTGTCAACATTTCCTTTAAATATACTCCATGTAAATTTCACGTATACCGTAATTATAGAAATGGGTTTGATGGGAGCCTGCTTAATATTATAGCTTGTTTGTGTTGCCAGGTATTTGCTATGCCTGCGGGCTCATCTGTGACGGAAGCCACCTGTTGGAACAGAGTCAGGATATATGTACAGGACGATGGAACCGTCGCTGCCATTCCCAGGATTGGCTAAAGCAAGGGGTTTATCTACACCTGATCTGAAGCCAATATTCGCACCTGCCTGCAGCAACTGTTTTTACAAATTTCAAAAACGGAAGTAAATGAATCCCAGTTTATGGGAATATATTAATAAACAAGTACTTTTATGGCCTTGAAGAAATGTCCCTTTATTTCGAATAAACGGGTAGTATATGCTCAAGCTATTGCATTGAATGCAGCCGTGCACTGCAAATATCAAAACAGGTTGACTTGAAGAAAATAAGTATTTTCCAAAATTTAATTTTGAACCAAATAACCAGTTTTACCCAATTGAATGAACAGCCTGCCAAGGTCGCTTAGTTTAGAGTATGGCATATTCCTGCTTTATCTCATGCAGAGACATCACCATTGTGTTTACGCCCCCACATGAAGGTGTATGTGTGTTAGATGTATCTTACTTTACATAACAAGACATAGCTCGCCTTAGCTTTTAGTTACGATGTGCGAAGTAGATGTCCTATCTTTACTCCTCCTCAGAAGAAGCGCACACGAAAGACACTAACACATTGTGGGTATGGAATCCATGAATAAAATGTATTCATTTGTACCAATCTGATAAGAGTCATGGTTGCGAGCACCACCGCTCGGCAGCGACTAAATGCAAAGCCTGAAAGTAAGAGTACAGAAAGGCAAGCACCACATGAAAACAGCGGGTATTTGTGCAGGTACATGTTTTGCATGAATAGGCCCAGAAAGTGGGTTTTGTGGGTTGACAGTGTTGTCTGTTGGCTACTGTTCAAGTCCTGCCAGGGGCGGTGGGGTAGCTCAGTGGTTAAAGCTTTCGTTCCTCACGCCGCAGATCCGGGTTCGACTCCCCACATGACCCATTTCTGGTGTCCCCTGCCGTGATATTGCTGGAATATTGCTAAAACGGCGTAAAATTAAACTCACTCACTCACAACGTAACAACTGACTGACTGAATATAATTTTTCGCCGCTTTTAGCAACACTCCAGCAATATCACGGCGACACGAGAAATGGGCCAATTGGGGAATGGAACCCGGATCTAGGGCGTGACGAGCGGACGCTTTAACCTTCAGGCTACCCCACCACCCCACAACGTAACAACACCGTCAGACGATAGGAAGGAGAAAGGAAGAGAATTACATCTCGGATATGCACTGTATCCTAGACACTATGGTATTAGTATTAAGAACATGGAACCCTTTACGTGACCGACTCAGATCAGGCCGACCATTGTTATGACGGCTGTCCAAGATGGTTACGTCATTTCAGGCAAACCTGAACAACAGAAAACCTTCGCAACAGAACTTGCTTGATTTGTAAAGGATATCTGACCAGACATTGCGGAACCATTTCCATAACGAAGGCTTCAGAACCAGATGGCCTGTCAAGTGCTGTGTTGTCGCAAAAACAGCGTGGCCGAGACAAGCAGTCAGGCAAATCGTTTGGTTGGTTGGTTGTTGTTTAACGCCGCACTCCAACGATATGACGGCGGTCTCTAAATAATCGTGTTTGAACCAGACAATCCAGTGATCAACATCATGGGCATAGACCTACGCAGTTGGGATACATGTGTCAACCAAGTCAGCGAGCCTGACCACCCGATCGAGGAACAAGCATAGGTTGCTAAAGACAAATTCTAACCCGGATCTTTACGGGCCTGTCGGGCAAACCTAGTTAGAAGGCGGGCAGAAGGACAAATCAAAGGGAACGAAAACGTCTTTCAGATGTGAGGTCAATAAAAGCAAGAAAAGACATTTCCATAGTCACAAGAAACCCCCGCTAGTCCACTGCAGGATTCCAACTACAAAATACGCATGTGCCTTTGAACCCCATTCGTCACCACTCGCCTCTTTCCGTAACCTCCATTTGGCTTGTCCCTGAATAACACCGGGAGTTGGTCACGAATGTTTGAACCCCTATCAAATAGTGATGACACCAGGTGTTCGTGAAAAAGTTAGAGTATTCTGCCCCAGTGGTTGCATACTGACATGAACAAGTTTATCTGTAGTTCATGTGAGAATTGTAAGGTATGTATGTACTGCATGACAACATTTTGTAAGAAAACCTACTAGAATTAAAGCAAACTCGGACGTTGTTGTTGATGTTACTGGTGGTGTTGAGGTTAATTCATTGTTGTTTTGCATTGCATAATCATATCATGAAAAAAGCTCTGTATTATGTCAAAACGTCACTAAATTGGAAAAAAAGCTAAGTACCTCCATCAAGTTCACTAGACCGAGCCGTGATAACAACTGTTACGTTATGACGGCGCGTTTAACGTCATAAATAAACTGACGGGCCAAAGAAACGCTACCATAGATTCAAAACCCTGTTGTGATCTCCACGACGGCCGTAAACAGGCACTCTTTCGTCAGCTCTGAACAGAGAGAAGCGGCTTTCATCCGAGAATAGCACTCTCTGCCACTCTGAAAGTCGCTGCCAACGTCGATCCGTCCGGGTCCATCTAAGTCTCCGTCGACGATGTTCGGATGTCAACTGCTGTCCCCGGAAAGGTCCGTGAGCCCGGATTCCATGTTGATCCGGATTTCAGTTGTCTGGCTACTGTGTATCTGCTTACACGGTGACCCAAGCGATGCGCACCTGATGACGTCACCGTCAGGAAGCGGTTTCTGGGATGCAACGAGCGCAGATACTGGTCTTCCTGGGGCGTTCTGACCCGAGGTCTGCCTGATCGGGGCCTGTCTGAGGTCAGTCTTGTCTAACGCAGTGTTTAAATCTCACAAAATTCCAAGCCGAACTGGTAACTTTAAAAAAGTACCAGTCCGGATACAAACTTGCCTGTCCGGTTTTCAACAATGAAAAAACCCAAATCAGGCTTCTGAATGCTTTACTGTTTGTAGGCATCGCAATTAAAAACATAACACTAACAGGCAATGCACCGAGTTTAGGTAAACTGAAAGTACATGTGTTGTGATTGGTTATTGTAAAATGAACTGTCCAGTCGTAAATAGTTTAACATAACTATCATAATACCTTAAACACCTCAAACTGACGACAAGAGCACCTGTCTGATATTATGAAATGTTTACTGTTAGGGGTAAAAACATCTACCAGACCACCGGACAGGCTACTTTTGAAATTTGACCGTCCGAGACGAAAATAGACCGTACCGGGCGGTCGGGCAGGCGGGAATTTTAAACGCTGTCTAACGGTATCGCTGCATGAGTCTGGTGACGATGACGCGATAGCAGCCAAGCGTTCTTGCAAGGTGGGTGTGGGAGGCTCCCATTTCGATCGCCCGTTCTCGCTGTTGCAAAGTTAATCGAGCCATTTTTTAAAATTGGCTTTATACCCGTTTGGATTTTATTTTTGTTGATGTGAAAAACATGCAAACCATATTCGGACAAAATGGTGAAAAGCATGAATTGGATGCCTTATTTCTAAGTGGAGAACTCATTGTTGCGTTTGGGCGATGTGTTTTCATGTGATGGTGATTGCAGCTGAATTTTGAATTTCAAAGTGGTATAGTTTCTTTAACCCGTTAGTATATAATAACTGTGATCGTAAGATCAAATACTTTTCTTCTTCATGTTATGTCAATCGTTCAAGCGTGAGCGATATGCAGGTCACATATATAACTTGTAGAACAGCTACAATATTAAAGTGTGGGAAGATGTTAATTTAGACTGGGTTCATGGTGACTTGGCATTAAATAAACAATGCTGTAGAAATATTAAGCTACAAGATTTTCAATATAGCTTTTTGCTTCGCCAAGCGCGTAGCAAGCCAATTATTTCGTGTAAACCCGATAGGTTACAAAGCTTTAAATGTAGATAGTATTGAGGGCTTGCCCAACCTTTTCAGCAACAATCATGTGTAAGCCCGGGCTTTTTCTATAACGGTAGCTACGCCCCTGATCGCATTATATACACTAAGAAGGAAATGTTTAAAATGAAGTTAATCGACAATAGTCTCTGTCAAAGATGTAATATCGAAAATGAATCGATTGTGCATGTACATTTTGAATGTCCACTGGTTGGCATTTTGTGGTATGAACTTGAACACTTTTTGAGACCACATTTGTGTTATGAGATTCAGTTAAATCTTAAATCCATCCTATTTGGTATCCAGGGGACCGCAAACTTCAAACTGGTGAACCACATTCTTTTGGCTGGTAAAAGACATATTATATAAGCTGTATTAGAAATGAATCTCGGTCTTTTAAATCCTTTATTGCTACCTTGAAGGATATTTTTTAAGTTGAAAGATATGTCGCCAGAATGAAAAACCAATTAAATGAATGTATGAGCAAATGGCCACCATTACTTACAACATGGACTGAAGTGTCATGCCTCTTCAACATCTACAAGTAGGACTTTGAGGTAGTAATTTACAACTGTACCTATTCATGGCTGGGAAAAGACATACATATTTATATATAAGCTGTATTAGAAATTAAACTTGGCCCTTAAAATCCTTCATCGCTACTTTGAAAGATATGTTGCCAGAATGAAAAACCAACCAGATGAAGGTATAGCAAATGTCAATAATTACTTACAACATGGACTGATGTGTCATGACTCTTCAACATGTACAATGTATGATCTTTGTGTAGTAATATTTGAATGTACCTACTCACGGCTGAAAAATATATATGTATGTGTGTGTGTGTGTGTGTGCGTGCGCGCGCGCGCGTGTGTGTGTACGTACGTGTATGTACATGTGGGTATGTATATGTTTGTGAGTATGTATGTATATATATGTATATGTGTGTGTATGCGCGTGTATATATTGACACCACGGACTGATGTGTCGTGAGTTACCATCACTACAAGCCTGTATAATGTATGATCTTTGTGTGTATATATATATATATATATATATATATATATATATATATATATATATATATATATATATATATACGTACGTACGTGCATGTACATGTATGTATGTATATGTATGTGAGTATGTATGTATGTATATATATGTATATGTGTGTGTATGCGCGTGTATATATTGACAGCACGGACTGATGTGTCGTGAACTGCCAACACTACAAGCCTGTATAATGTATGATCTTGTGTATATATATATATATATATATATATATGTACGTACGTGCATGTACATGTATGTATGTATATGTATGTGAGTATGTATGTATGTATATATATGTATATGTGTGTGTATGCGCGTGTATATATTGACAGCACGGACTGATGTGTCGTGAACTGCCAACACTACAAGCCTGTATAATGTATGATCTTTGTGTGTATATATATATATATATATATATATATGTACGTACGTGCATGTACATGTATGTATGTATATGTATGTGAGTATGTATGTATGTATATATATGTGTATATGTGTGTGTATGCGCGTGTATATATTGACAGCACGGACTGATGTGTCGTGAACTGCCAACACTACAAGCCTGTATAATGTATGATCTTTGTGTATATATATATATATATATATATATATGTACGTACGTGCATGTACATGTATGTATGTATATGTATGTGAGTATGTATGTATGTATATATATGTATATGTGTGTGTATGCGCGTGTATATATTGACAGCACGGACTGATGTGTCGTGAACTGCCAACACTACAAGCCTGTATAATGTATGATCTTTGTGTATATATATATATATATATATATATGTACGTACGTGCATGTACATGTATGTATGTATATGTATGTGAGTATGTATGTATGTATATATATGTATATGTGTGTGTATGCGCGTGTATATATTGACAGCACGGACTGATGTGTCGTGAACTGCCAACACTACAAGCCTGTATTATGTATGATCTTTTGTGTATATATATATATATATATATATATATATATATATATATATATATATATATATATATATATATATGTATATATATATATATATATATATGTATATATATATATGTACGTGTGTGTATGTATAAAGCGCGTGTATATATTGACAGCACGGACTGATGTGTCGTGAACTGCCAACACTACAAGCCTGTATAATGTATGATCTTGTGTGTGTGTATATATATATATATATATATATATATATATATATATATATATATATATATATATATATATATATATATATATGTATGTACGTACGATGCATGTACATGTATGTATGTTTATGTATGTGAGTATGTATGTATGTATATATATGTATATGTGTGTGTATGCGCGTGTATATATTGACAGCACGGACTGATGTGTCGTGAGTTACCATCACTACAAGCCTGTATAATGTATGATCTAGTTGTGTGTATATATATATATATATATATATATATATATATATATATATATATATATATATATATATGTACGTACGTGCATGTACATGTATGTATGTATATGTATGTGAGTATGTATGTATGTATATATATGTATATGTGTGTGTATGCGCGTGTATATATTGACAGCACGGACTGATGTGTCGTGAGTTACCATCACTACAAGCCTGTATAATGTATGATCTTTGTGTAGTAATGCATGAACATTCCTACTTCATTGCTACATTGAAAGATATGTTGCTATAATGAAAAGCCAAGCAAATAAACCTATGAGTAAACAGTTACTACTACTTATAGCATCAACTGGTGTATTCTGACCTACCAAATTGTACAAACCTGTATGATTTATGTATAGCATGAATGTACCTACTCATGAGAATAAACGTAGTGGAAAAAAACTTGTAGAACAGCTTCGTTTAGAATGTAATTCCCCATACAAATAGTGCATGTCGATGTAGAGGCACTTCAAACGAGCGATCTGAAAGCTGTTACAGACGCTCAAGGCCAGCACACGATCAGGGTATTCGAATAGAGCGGTTTGGATTTCAACCGAGTTGATACATTTCGTAGAGGCTGTTGCAAGGTCGCAATGGAACGGGAAAGACAACAGTGGACGACGAAAGACGAATGGTCCGAAATGGAAGGGAAGGTGAGGCTAAGAATCGACTGCTCGTTCTACATGTTCGAATTGTACCATCAGTGAAAATGTTATGATTAGTCTGTTTGCTCGTTGTTCAACGCTACAATATTACAGTATGATGGAGGGTCTGTAAAACAATCGAGCAGGGGCGGTGGGGTAGCCTAATGGTTAAAGCGTTGGCTCGTCACGCCGAAGACCCGGGTTTCGAATCCCCACATGGGTACAATGTGTTAAGCCCATTTCTGGTGTCCCCCCGCCGTGATGTTGCTGGAATATTGCTAAAAGCGGCGTTAAAACAACCTCAGTCAGTCAGTCAGCCGTTTCACGCAGCGATCGTAGCGCTACGACTGTCGTAAGTCTATGTTAAAGAATGGGAGTTACGGACACCTTAGCGCTACGGTCGCATTTTGAAACGGGGCCCTGGACCACACACTACAGTGGTTAACATGACCTGGTTGACACATGTCATCGTATCCAAATTGCGTAGATCGATGCTCATGCTGTTGATCACCGGATTGGCTACAGACCGTCGTCATACAACTGAAATGTTGCTGACCGCGGCCTTAAGCAACAAACAAAGATACAAAGCTAAATAAGATCATTGATCGCTTGCTTTGAAGATTCTGTTTGACATACACAGTTGACAGTTTTATACTCGGTAATATTCCAAAATTTAGGGAAATGTACCGTTTCAATTAAAGGCTTTGGAAAAAAATCAACAAAACATAGGTCCGTGTTATAGCGTCAGCAGTCATGATGAAATTCTATCTTCCAGAATGGAGATTTGGCCAAAGGCATCATTCTTAGCGAAGTGCCGAATCTGGATGTAGGTATTCTATTGCAGTATACATTTGTCTCTTCTTAATGTCCATGTCGGGGTTCCATAGACAGATCTGCATTTGCTTGACATACTGATCTAAATGGCCTTCAGTCCAATGTGTAGTGAGTAGAGATTCTTCCCTGAGAGAATCACACAGAGTGGTTACATCCCCAGCTGGTATACCAAAAGGCGTTAAACATAGTTGGTGGGTTTGTTGTTTAACGCCTCACCTAGCAATATTACAGCTATACGGTGGCGGTCTGTAAATAATCGAGTCTGGACCAGGCAATCCAGTGCACAACATCATGAGCATCGATCTACGCAACTGGGATGCGATGACATGTGTCAACCAACCATGTCAGCGAGCCTGACCACCCATATTCCATGGTCGGCCTGATCTGAATCAGTCACGTAACGCACCATGTTCTTAGTACGAATACCAAGTGTCTGGGATACAGTGAATATCCGAGAAGGCGTTACGTTGTGGGGCGGTGGGGTAGCCTGATGGTTAAAGCGGTCGCTCGTCACGCTAAAGACCCAGGATCGATACCCCACATGGGTACAATGTGTGAAGCCCATTTCTGGTGTCCCCAGTCGTGATATTGCTGAAATATTGCTGAAAGCGGCGTTAATACCAAATTACTCACTCCATACATTGTTGGGTCTCTGTTGGTTGTTGTCGAAGGTCTGCTGCACGTCTAGCATTTTTGTACGATTCAAACAAGGAATCATGACATGACTAAATCTGAGAATCACCAAATCACAGATTCGATCCAGCGATCACAGGATTCTGGAATATTTAAAGGGGCGCAACTCTCCACAGCAAATTACGGCGGCATGGACCATTGAGCCACCTCTTAATGAGGCTAAATTATATAATACATATAACATATTTCATACATTGACAGGTGGTCATTGTCCCGGCCGGCAGTATGGTCACCGCGGACTACAACCTCGACAGAGTAAGAATCTACATCAACGACGACGGAAACGTAGTGGGGACACCAAAACGTGGCTAGCCCAAACCTACCCAGTCTTGTCCCTGGAGCTGTCTAAGCTTGAAAACCGTTTAAACCTGTAAACGAAACAGCGAAAAATAAAGATTTTTTAATACGAGTTTATAGTTTTGACTGGCTCATACTATGTTATTGTTGCGGTATTGAATAAAAATATGTTCCAAAAACATGCCGTGTCAATGTCTTTGGCACCAGCCGTGTCCGAAGCATGCAGATTCAATGAAGACAAGGGGCTATAATTCTCAATCATGTTAATATATCTAGTGATGTCAAAAGAATCCTTGTCGTGTTTTGCCGAAGACTCAGTGTTACATCAAATGGATCAATCCCATAACGACAAACTTTATGGATGAACAACTTCTTTATTCGGATGATGCGACGTTTCGATACAGATTCTTGTATCGTTGTCAAGCAAGTATATCCATAAACTTTGTCGTTGTCTGATTCACCAACTTCTCAACATGCCACTCAAAGAAGATATGGATCAATCCCATGTCACCATAACGCGTCTTTGACACTTACGCTTTGCGTTCGGGTTGAATGACGCGCCGATCCACCAACGAAAGCATACAAGTGCAACATATTTATGCATTTATAACAGACACCTACGTTTAAACTCCAACAAAACATTGTCAGATACTGCCAGCAAATAGTGACAAGTGTTCCTTCAGAAAATGAGCTGCAATAACCCTACTCGAGTTTATCTGTACGCAAATTACAAATGCATCAGTGAATCCTTATACAACACACTGCAAAGCACGGTGTCTCTGTAAGGCGGCACTCTGACTGACGAATAACTGTTTGCCAAAAGGAGACATGTCCTTAACTGTATGTGGGACATACCTTTGGGTCTTTTGTTAAAGTATTCAAAAGGTAAATGCAGGTGTGGTTTAAAACGTTGTTGTTAGGGATTCTAAAACATTGTGTACGATGATACATGTTTGGTTTGATAGTGAGCGTTACTATAACATGGTGTACGGCTAGGTGGTTTGGGAGGCGTCGTGGTCGACTGTCATGGAGCAGAACAAGATGACGCCGGAGACGTGGACGAAACAGGCATGGCCGGAACTGCTTTTACAGGTGAGATGAGTTGAAGCTGTATCGTGACGTTTATAGGACGTTTTAAGTGTACAAGCCCGGGGATTGAGGAAAGAACAGGACCTCGGGGTCCCTCGCTACGTCACAACGGCTGGATGGCTTTGTGGGATGTGGTTCAGTGACCGTATATACGATCTAAATGAAATTTTGTGTGTTTGTTTTTAAAGAGACTGTTATTTTTAAAGAGCACTGAAATTATTTGATATGTTTTTCAAGATTTGTGATGTAGTTGATTGCCCGTCATCGCACGATGGCGTTGTAGTTGTGCATGATGTCAGCCAATATTATGCCTGGACCTAGCATCGACTATTCATAGAACACACACCGTCCACACCGATATCGCTTGAATATTGCTGAAGGCGACGTTAATCGACAGACACTCGCTCTAAGTGACATTCCTTTAGTTCCTGCACTCCAGATGGGATCAGTTTTGGTATGAGTGAGTGAGTGAGTTGGTGTTTATGCCGCTTTTAGCAATATTCCAGCAATATCACGATGAGGAACTCAGAAATGGGCTTCACACATTACTGAGCCTAAGTTTACTGAGACTGCACACATTGTACCCATGTGGAGAATCGAACCGTGACGAGCGAACGTTTTAACCACAGGGCTACCCCACCGCCCCTGTTTTGGCATGAATAGTCTGATGTCTAAGATCACCTTGAATAACAAACACTATCAATGAAACTGCTGGGAAGAAATAAAGTAAACACTTTACAAAAATGCATAGACACAAAATTACAAACGTAATGAAAACGATGCACCGATTAAAACAGTCGGTAAATAGGTCCATACCACAGCAGTGGTGTCCGTATCAAATGCATCACTCTCGTAGAACAATTACTTGTTTGTTTCAACTGAACCCAACATATTATATGGATGTGTATTTTCTTCTGTCCGATAGTTTCAAAGTAGCTAACTGAATGACTGTTATGTATTTTGATATGACAACACGAACAGTAAAACCCTGTGTATTGGCGATAAACCTAATATATTCTGTGTTGTTTCAGCCATTTTTAAAATCTTTGAAACATCTATATAAATGAATATTTTTCAGGATGGAGAACATGCCAAGGATGTCATATTGGAAGAAAATCCAAATCTGGAGGTATTTTATACTCTTCCAAATGTCATTCTAATCTGCAATGGAGTCACGTTTCATGACTGTCTTTATGAAGTCATATCGGGAAGGTACACCTTGAAGTTTAGGCCTCCACTTTACAGTGCGTATTCTATTGAGAGACCTATAGTCTGTCAACCTAACTTTTGGGACTGCATTTTTCACAAATATCTGTTTTGTTATTCGTTTCAATGTGAAAGTGTTTTCATGTACCTTCATGTTTCTTCATGACTTAACAGGAACCTATTTTAGTGTCACGGTGATCGCCTATTAAAAAAAGTTACCTATATAACTATCATTATGTTTTCAAAAGTTAGGTTGACAGACTATGCCATTGTGAATACACAAAGGTATTGACCTTTTTTAAAATTACTTGTACAGGTAGATTGTGCAACAAATATTGTCAGTGAATATAATAGTACCTCTGTAGAACAGGAGAGCCATATCGCATGTTCCAATTACTCGTCATATAGTGAACACAACACTATTTTAAGAGTCAGCTAGCAAATGGCTTGCTTGAAGTATAACAGCGGTCGATAAACGATGACTGAATGAATGAACAGTATTCCAGCAATATCATGGCGGGGGACACCAGAAATGGGCTTCACACGTTGTACCCGTGTGGGGAATCGAGTGAACGCTTTAACGTCTGGGCTACTCCACCGCCCATGCCACAAGGCATACATATCATTGATAAGACGCAGAACCTTTTTCGCGATAGGGTGGTCTCATGATGGCATCCCAATTGTGCAGATCGATGGTCATAATGTCAATCACTGGATTGTCTGGTTCAGACCAGATGTCATACATCACCTCCGTCATATAGCTGGAATGTTGCTGAGTACGACGTTAATTAAAAGCTAAATAATTAACAAACATACGATTTTCGTTGACAGGTATACTTGGTGCCAGTGGATTACATCGTCACCTCGGAGGTCAACAAGGAAAGGGTGAGGATACGGGTTGATGAAGATGGAATGGTCACCAAGACGCCTGTTCGAGGATGAACCATATCTCACTGAAAACTGTGATCCAAATGTGTGTTTCTACCCTGGATCCGGAGTCGGGTGGGGTTTGAGGAGATTATGTGGCTTCGGGGATTATACAAGCCCTTCCACCAACCCTCCATTGAATTCTTCACGTCCTTCTGTTACCACACGTTTGCATGGCTAGACCATGTCTCACAGAAACTGTTCCAAGTGTATGTTAATTAAACGTAGTTGCCAATTTCAAACCTTGATTATACCAAAACGAGGTTCACACAATAACACATTTTTCCACCCTCAAGTCCTTGGGCAAGTTGGTCATAAACAAAATAGGGAATCGTGACGTACTTAGGTCAGGTGTTACTTAAGGAACTCCAGCCTTTAGATGTTGCTCGATGACTTCCTTCAAACCGGTATGGCGGTGTATGCGTAACCCACAATGGGTTAAAGCATGTTGTTAAAGGAGAATAAATGTACTTGAGATGCTGCCTTACGTGGCCGGATGCCATGTCCTGTCTAACTCTTGTACGGGTTAAGCGCAAAGCAAGCTCTAATCTTTACCAATACTAAAGAGATAGAATATGAGTTTAGTACCTTTATTAGAACTACCAATTGCCTGGAGTCGTGTATTCATCGATATCATTACAATTCACCATGGCAATACTGGCTCGGTGTATATTTCAATATTTCGTCCAAGAAGACAAAGACGTCGAATGGTAGGCAAGTTTTAATTCAGTAATTGTGTATAAATCTGGAATAAAATCCGTTGACCATAAAGTTCAGCCATCATGATATACAATTCAATCATAATTCAAACATTGTTCAGTCATGTATAACACAGACGGGTTTTAACACTGATGATCTTATTTCTCCATACATGTAGAATATTTATATTCGAAAGGCGTCTCTATGTTCATTCATCTTTGACATGTCTACAACTTTGATTACACAAATGTGACGTGAGCATGGTGAAATTCAAGTTTTTAAGTGGTAATTTAAATGTAAGCTTTATAGGTAGGAAAATCTAAATGTAAGTTTTACAAGGACTTGATAAGACAATAGATGGGGTAGCTTCAGGACTAACATCTCCCCACACTGAGGACTTCCAGGTCCAGCCTTCATGTTTATTGTTGTGATGTTTTCACATGAAGTAATATCTCACTCATTCACACAATGTGCAAACAATTCTAGAAATGTTTCTGTCTCATGTGCACCTGGAGCGGTGGGGTAGCCTAGTTGTTAAAGCGTTTGCTCCTCACAGTGAAGACTGGGTTCGATTCCCCACATGGGTACAATGTGTGAAACCCATTTCTGGTGTTACCCACCATGATATTGCTGGAATATTGCTAAATCAGTGTAAAACTAATCTCATTCACTCACTCATGTGCACCTGAGTCAGGACATAGATGAACATCCAGAGATTCATATTGTGAGCAACGAAACATTATCTGCCAACTTGAGCTGTCAAGTGTATGATATTGAAATGTATTTTCATGTGCTTTGACCATGAGGCCTTATCATAGAATAAACTTGTGATCATTTGTCACTATTGTGAGCAACCATCCAACTCATCCTCACACAATGACAATTGGGGCGGTGGGGTAGCCTAGTGGTTAAGACGTTCGATCGTCACGCCGAAGACCCGGGTTCGATTCCCCACATGGGTACAATGTGTTAAGCCCATTTCTGGTGTCCCCCGCAGTGATATTGCTGGGATATTGCTAAAAGCAGCGTAAAACCAAACTCACTCACTCACTCACAATGACAATCATTCAACCAAGTCATCAAGCTTGCCCACTGGAACAATTTATGGCTTTATAAGGCCAGCATAGGTTACTACAGATCTATTCCAAACTAATATCTACATGGGAGACCAAGTATGTAGAAACTAAAATATTGATGTTCAGATCTTCAGAGGATCACAGCCAGCAGCATCTTTGGTTCACATGTTTTGAAAAAGTAGTCCCTGTCTTAGACCTACTGCATATGCCTTTTACATTGCACAGGTCACGGTGACCTACCTTTCCCATAATACTTTATGTCCTTTTATGAATAAGAGATAACACATTGACTGACATTTTAAACAAAAATCTTATATAATCATCATAATTAAAGAAGAGTTAGGTCACCTGTATTTCATGTATTTCTTTTGTCATATGCATACTTTCTTTAGAAGCCTAGTGATGTATATATATATACCAGGCACAAAATGACACTGTGCATATGATAACATCATGGGAATGCTGGGACACTGAGCCAAGAGTTTAGGGATCTAAAACAAAATACAGTGCTCAAATACAATGTACTAATTAACACAATGCTCAGCTGGCCATAAAGAGTACAGTACAATTAGAAGATAAACCTACTGTGTTTTCAATTTAGATGTCTTGAAAGTCGATTTGATATTTGTACATTTCATTTGAAACCTAATGTGTGAGTGTACAGTTTTTCATTTGAAACATTTATAGGTTTCAAATAAGAGTTTGAAACCTGTAAAAAATGAGATGGGCACATACTCTTTCATAATTAGTGGGTCTGATATGTGATGTGGCATCATGTGGTATTGAATCTAATATATTGCAATACACTAACCTAATCATTGTTCATTGGGTTTTCTGTCTAAAATATATTGTCCCACTTACATTAAATATTCTAGGACCCAAACCACCTAATTTTGCAACGTTTATTGTGCCATGAAATTACCTACAGTTATTTTTAAAAAGCGCTTTCAAAGAAATTATCTAAAGATGCATAGTTTAATGTAGATTTGATACTGCTGGCTGAAATATCACAACACTGGATACCAAAATTGTCATGGTAGAATGGAATGTGGAGACTAGACTATGTAAATATTTACATAAATGAGAATCATAATCCTAATAATGATGATGGTGTCCTAAGGGACCCTTCATAATTTATGGCCTGGGGTTGGGTGGGGCTGTGTGATGATGATTTTATGGAGAAGCATGTACAATGTGAGTGACCCCCCCTATAATTGATGCACAAATTAAGTGACCCCCCTGAATGTCATGTACAAAATCAATGACCCCCCTCCCATATTTTTTAAGCATATTTTAAAAATATTTTTATGTTAAAATCATCATCATCCCCCCTAGCCATAAATTATGAATGGTCCCTAAGTGAAAAAATATGCAAAGCTGATAAACTATTATATGTTAAAGCTATGTCAAGGTCAAGGTCAATCAATAGATCGCCATTTCCCTATATATGGAAGATTTTGTTGAGGAATTCAATACAATCGGAAAATGACTGCCTGGTTTGAAGCTTGACCATCCAGGTGGCAACACTGGGGTACTTGTCAGCTGAGATCTTCATCCCGACATGCGCAAACAGAGCCAGGCGGGAGAACACGCAGATGTCAGCCAGAGACAGGTCTTCACCTACTAGGTACACCTTGTCCTGGAATATACATACATATGTCACCAGAGATACCTCCAGGCAGGAGAGTACGAGGGATTCAACATCCATCCCTCTTCTTGAAATTTTTTTTTTCAAAATTATAGATCTTATCAGTCCATATGACACTAAATATGATCAAACATGGACATGTCCTGTAAACAAATCAATATTGGCGAGGAAGTGTGGTTGAAAGCTTCCACATGCTCAAAGTAAAATATACTCATGCCAATGATGGTTGTCACCCCCCTCCCCACCCCACACCCCTCTCCAATAAAAAAAAATTTGAAGGGGGTGACAACCATTATTGACATTAGTATATCTAGTTTTTTTATGCTTTACAAACAGAAAACTTCATTAGATGACTGCTATAGATTAATTAATAGGCAAGTACTGAGTTTCACCATCAGAATCAATTGTCGGTGGGACTGACGAGTGTAAATGGCAGCAATGTTGGAAAATGATTGTCACTGTCTAATCCGGCACCCTGTCTAAACCAGTATTCTATTTCGGTCCTGTGGGGTGCCGGTTTAGACAGGTTTCACTGTATGTCCATTTTTATACAAATACTTGTGTGTAATGTCAGGAGAACAAAAATATGACATTGCCACCTTAAAAAATTATGAAACTATATGTAAAACAATATATGAGTCACCAAGCATAGGTGCCCATCAAAGTCACTAATTCAGTTCAATAACAGGTGGCCATACTTGGATGATGCTACCTTTTATGGTGGTTGTTGTATATTTTTGTTTGTTGTTCAACGCCACTTTCAGAAATATTCCAGCTACATGGCGGCGGTCTGTAAATAATGTGGACCTGGACCAGACAATCCTGTGATCAACAGCATGAGCATCAATCGACGTAATTGGGATACAATGACATGTGTCAACCAAGTCAGCGAGCCTGACCACCCGATCACCTTAGTCGCCTCTGACGACAAGTATGGGTCGCTGAAGGCCAATTCTAACCCAGCTCTTCATGGGTCAATTGTGATATGAGCAACACAATACACAGATATGACATCTCTAGGCACCCACCTGGAGGGATGCCTCGAGATGCTGCAGACGGATGTGGAGCAACTCATATGTCTCTTCCTTCTTCTTTCTCCTGTGCATCTCAGTGTCCATCAAATGTCCATAGTCTCCCAGCAGCTGTGGCCAACAGGGACTGGCCTCTCTTAATCTAAAAATATTTATTTTTTAATCTCTCACAAACATTTTTAAATGACTTTTAGTGAAAACACAAAAAAATAGCATACTGTTTGTTTGATTGATGTATTTTAAAACATGTTATATTTGGGATTACACTTTCTCAGTAAAGTACAGATTCTAGTACTTTTGTTGGGTTGAGTCCCATCCGGGATTTGGGCATAATCACACTGAAACAGGCCTTTACATTAAAAAAGGCTATTGGTGATGTTGGGTTAGTGAGTGAGGTTTTACACCACTTTTGGCAATATTCCAGAAATATCACGGTGGGGACACCAGAAATGGGCTTCACACATTGTACCCATGTGGGGGATCGAACGCGGGTCTTCAGCGATTGCTTTGTACCCCACCGCCCTGGCCTCTTCATGACTGACTGACTGACTGAGTTTGGTTTTACGCCGCTTTTAGCAATATTCCAGCAATATCACGGCAGGGGACACCAGAAATGGGCTTAACACATTGTGCCCATGTGGGGAATCGAACGCGGGTCTTCTGTGTGACGAGCCAACGCTTTAACCACTAGACTACCCCACCGCCCTGGCCTCTACATGAAGCTAAGGAGGCATATTATATATTGTACTGGGCAATGGTCAATGACATACAACAGATTTGATGGTTCACTGGAATTGGAGTTACATCACATTCCAGATCCCTTCACAAATATTGTGACATGCATGTGTGACTGCATGATAGCTCAATGCTAATGATGTCAGTCACTGGATTGCCTGGTCCAGACTTGCTTATTTACAGAGCGGTGTCCTACAGCTGGAGTTCTGTGTTAAGCAAAAAACAAACAAACATCATAGTACGGCAGGACCTACCCCATCATGAAGCACTTGAGGATGTTGTTGAACTTGGCATGGTATGCAGGGTTACCCCTCAGTGACAGCAGCTCATCCAGGTGTTTCTCATACCTGTGTATCAGACCATAGCTTGCATATACTTTGAGTCATTATAATCATAATGACAATCTTGCATCTTAAATGTTAAACACTGTTCATTTCATCATGAATTCTCAGTTTGTGAAAATGGTGAGTAGGTCTAATTCTCATAACAAAAAGATATACATGTACTGTAACTGACAACCTGCATCCAGCTATCATTGAAACTTTACACCTATAACATCTAAATCAAGTTATTTGTCTTTGAAAGGCACTGTTCCCATTCCTAAAATTCCCTGTGTTAGCCATGGCCAAATAATCCCTTGACTCCCATGGTGCACCTATGGCATAATTATCTAAGGTATTTCAATTTGATGTGCAGAGTTGCATCCCTTAGGTATTAAGGATCCTGTGATCTGAAATTCTGAATTCTGGTTAACAGTCTGAAATTCACCCTGATTACGATTCTTGATTGTCAGTAACATATTTGCCTGAGGCTTCTACCAAAAGTAAACAGTCTCCCTAAACTTGGGGCTATCCCACAACTTCAAGTCGACATCCCTCGATGCAACTGGAATACTGTTCTGAACAACATAAAACCAACAAACTAATCTGCACTTTGACTCTCATCACAGATGGTTTTGAGTCAAATTGTTCACAAATTTTGTCCAAAAGATTTATTTAAGACATTTGCCATTTTGTCCAAAAGATTTATTTAAGACATTATCTGCCATTTTGTCCAAAAGATTTATTTAAGACATTATCTGCAATATGTTTCTTAGAAAAATACACAATATTACCTCAGGACCATAATCTTTGACACAATACACATTTCAACAAGGGGAGCTAACTCATTGAAGTACATGGCTTGTTCCCAGGCCTGCCAACACTGAACTTGTGATCTTTCTTCTGGATTGTCCGGCAACAGTTCTGTAACGATCAATGGAACATAGCAGTGTGGCGTGGAATGAGACAGTTGCATGAATGCGACGACTACAGCAAGCATTCAATGATCTTTCATTGAAGATAAATGTCATCAAGTTTACATGACAGTAAATGAATATTGATATCAAACAAACTTAATTAAGAATCTGACTCTTTGAATTAATCTGTTCATGGATTCAAGCTGTCAGTGTCACAATCAGATTTTTCCCTGCCCTGTGGAGAAGTGTTTGGTTAGTTAGTGTTCAAAGATGAGTAGCGCCATGTTGGTTTATCTAAAAGCTGGAGTGTGTGAAATGAAGTGATAGCCGTTCCATCTTCATGTTTTAATCCACATTTCGTAACTTATTCATGTTCCTTACTGAAACTATGGCATGTCTGGAAATTCAAATTTTGTCATCATAATTTTTTTTCACATCTGCTCTATAACTAAGAGTGCAGGAAAACGAAAGATCCAACTACAAATATCTAGCAGAGCATAACTATTTCTCTTTTTCATGGTAATTGACCACATGCATTGAACATATATAGTCTTTAGCCATTGCAAAACTGTTATCAACAGAACAAAACTGAGGAAAATATGAACACCTTTCATCATTTCTCTGGCCAGTAAATATATCAAACCATATCAAATGAGTGCCAAAAGAAACCCATATCAAGATTAACAAATAACATTTTTTAATTCTAGACTTCCATAACTTAGTGCTTGGACAAAAATTTAAGGGGATCATTTCTGATGGAGTATAAGATAGACAATTGTGTATTGAATTTCTCAAGATAAACATAATCCTAGCAGTTGAGGAAAAGCTTATTTACTTCTAGTGTGCCTCCACAACCTGAAAGACCTACTTTTGCTGCCGAAAGCCTTGTCCAGATACTCCAGGACGGTCCTGGGGCCGGTCACCATGCGGCGGCCATGTTGTATCCTGGTCACTGCCCCTGACCCTGCTGCTCGGCCAATCAGATCAATGAAGGGGCAGTCTATACTCTTGTAGGACACACCCTTCATTGGGAACAACAAGAATTCAGGGTTTTCGTAATTTCAAGGGTCACTATGTGACATATGAGGGTCCTGTAAAGTCACGAAATGATGTGGCAGACTGTACTGGAAGGTTGAATGATTACTTTAATTACTAGTACATGAACTTTATGGGTTTTTTGTCAAGAAGTTTGAACAGTGAATATTATTGTAGACAGTATATGTACACAATATATGTATTTTTCTGCGCCCATCCTATACATTTCGAAATCATGGCTAACAATGAATTAAAATGACAGGAGACTTGTGTAAATGGCCCCAAATCTCAATTAATCTGTTTAATAACTCAATGGACTTAATGGCCCTTTCACACCTGACCCAATGTTTTGACAGGTAACAAGCCATGAGACCAGTTTACTCAGACTGTCTGATATTTTGAGTAATCAATGTAGTACTTGCACTAAATCACTGTTTAAGTTTAAGGATTGTTTTCTGAATATTTTATGTTATTCAAAATACTAGACTTATTTGATTAAATGTACTTCAGATAAATAATCCTAAATAAATGTTTCTAAAAGGGATTTGGTTATCACCGAGATAAAACACAAAGATATTCAATATTTTTTTTTGTGTGTGTGTGTGCATTGCTAGGGTTCAAAAATAATGCAAGCGTATGTCTGAGACTAGTTAAATTCATGAAATACTTGAGCCATTCCTTTGAGGACGACCACTTTACCATCAACCAACACTTTTACAGATCCATACTGCTGACTCGTGAAAACAAAATATATTTCTAAACCAATGTCTAAATTCTATAAGGAGCTGAACATGTTAATCAGAGGATTAATCCTAAGTACTTTTTAATGCCAATTAACGGGACAAGGTTAATATTTTTTTACATTAAAAAACAAAGTGATGAATTCTGTTTATCATTTTCATATTACTGTTTTCTTTTTATGAAATAAATGCATCAAAATTAACATCAGAAATATGTCAATATCTTACATATGAGTAGTGACACATGATTCCCATTGCCATGTGAACCAAAATCTACAAATCATTTTTGGAATATTCATTTCCTGAGAAAATAGTGTCTGTCAATCCGGTTATCTAATTTGCATATTTGATTTGCATACGTACATCTCTGGAGTATGATATACATGCTTCTATGTCATAACCTTATGTCACAGATAAATGCTTCAGTTAAATGATACATGCTTCTATGTCATAACCTTATGTCGCAGATAAATGCTTCTGTTAAATGATACATCATAACCTTATGTCACAGATAAATGCTTCAGTCAAATGATACATGCTTCTATGTCATAACCTTATGTCGCAGATAAATGCTTCAGTTAAATGATACATGCTTCTATGTCATAACCTTATGTCACAGATAAATGCTTCAGTTAAATGATACATGCTTCTATGTCATAACCTTATGTCACAGATAAATGCTTCAGTTAAATGATACATGCTTCTATGTCATAACTTTATGTCACAGATAAATGCTTCAGTTAAATGATACATGCTTCTATGTCATAACCTTATGTCACAGATAAATGCTTCAGTTAAATGATACATGCTTCTATGTCATAACCTTATGTCACAGATAAATGCTTCAGTTAAATGATACATGCTTCTATGTCATAACCTTATGTCACAGATCACAGATAAATGCTTCTGTTAAATGATACATGCTTCTATGTCATAACCTTATGTCACAGATAAATGCTTCAGTTAAGTGATACATGCTTCTATGTCATAACCTTATGTCACAGATAAATGCTTCAGTTAAATGATACATGCTTCTATGTCATAACCTTATGTCACAGATAAATGCTTCAGTTAAATGATACATGCTTCTATGTCATACCCTTATGTCACAGATAAATGCTTCAGTTAAATGATACATGCTTCTATGTCATAACCTTATGTCACAGATAAATGCTTCAGTTAAATGATACATGCTTCTATGTCATAACCTTATGTCACAGATAAATGCTTCAGTTAAATGATACATGCTTCTATGTCATAACCTTATGTCACAGATAAATGCTTCAGTTAAAGGTCACATGCAACCAAAAAATCAAACATAATTAAAACACAATGATCACTTATTCATGACATATAATATACCTTGTTGATTATGAAAAAACATATAAACAATATTATAAGCGTACAATCGCAAATCAAAAGTGCAATATTTTGTACTTGGGTTTACTTCCCAAGAAACGAAGCAGCCGGGATACCGAACCCAGTCAGAGCGGGTGGGTGTGCACTCAAGTGTAATGGCTGGTTCATTTGCAGATGCCCTCACGGCTCATTGTGTGTGTATATATAGAGATGTTGGGTTTTGTAAATACATGCTCATTTTTTGTGTATAACATTTTGCGATCAACAGACATCATAACATGTCATGTGTACAAGTATCACACCTGCCTGTCTGTGTAATTACATAATGTGACAGAGACCGAACTCGGGCCATAAATCAATGCGTTTTGTTTATGGTGTATAGCCTGGCAGGTGTTAAGTTCAAATTGCATGTGGTCAGTGATTGAAGTTGTGTATTGAATATTGTCATTAGCAGACAGGCAGGCAGAAACATAGGTGTCAATAAAATAGACATTGAGTTTTGTCTGTGACAACGACATATCTATATCACAGTTAGAAATTCTGTCAATGCTAAATAATGACATTGCTTTTAAGTATCGAACTGAGAAAGTGACTCGGTAAGAAGAACGTGTGGTGAAATAGACAAATGAAGTTATATAAACAGTTAATTCAGTAATCTACTGTCATAACGAATCCAGGACAAAATCCACCCGGACAAAATCCACCCCAAAATTGCAACCTAGGACAAAATCCACCCGGACAAAATCCACCCGATTATCAATTATCTTGAGAAAAACAACTTGATCAAAGATCAGGACACACTAAAACTTTTAACAATAGCAATTTGAGAAGGGTGGATTTTGTCCATTTTTTTTGTTAAGAAGAGGTGGATTTTGTCCGGGGTGGCAATTTTGGGGTGGATTTTGTCCAGTTGGATTTTGTCCGGTCACCATCATAACATATAAAAAGCTCGCGCCTGTGAAATATCAACAAAACATTAGAAAAATAGCTCACACCAAAGCCTTCACCGAGTATTCACCGGACAACCCGCTTCCAATTAGTGAAAATTAGTGAATCGTTTGAACTCCGATTTCGCGCGTTTTTTTTCATCGCATTATTTTTCAACTTTATAAGTTGAATTTGCATTTTTGATGATTTGTTCGGTAAGTCCATACCGAAAGGTATCAGAATCTGCAAAGTTGTGTTTTACGTTGCATGTGACCTTTAAATGATACATGCTTCTATGTCATAACCTTATGTCACAGATAAATGCTTCAGTTAAATGATAGATGCTTTTATGTCACAAGCACATGTCATGGATAAATGCTTTCATTGAATAATAAATTTATCATGTTTTGATAATTCATGAACTTTAACATACGTCAACAGTGCTGACGCAACACTTTACCTTTTCTCTGAGGAGGATCTTCACCTGCCAAACCTCGGTGGAGGTGGGATAGTAGTAGATGGTGATGTCGTCCTCGTGTACATAGGGGAGCTTGGTCTGGATCAGGGACTCGGTGCTTGCCTTCGTCTCTCCTAGAGCCCTGGCATTACAGAACAGTGGAAGACCATCATACTGACAACCAAGGGTCGAAATTAATGGACGCTACTATGCTAAATGTGTTTAAAATTCATAATAGCGTTCACTATTTTTATAAAGGCTCACTTTGTTTTTGTTGATTTAAATCAGAAAAAGTGTGAAAATCGTTGTATAAAACATCATCATACTCAGTTTGGAGTTAATTCCCAATATTTATTGATGACAATTAGCGAAGTATTCTGAATATAAAATCCACGGAAGTTATAGCTGATCACATGCTTAGTATAACATCTAGATATTCGATTCAAAGATAGCAGACCCTAGAAACCGCGTGCATTTGTCAAATTTGGAATTTATGATTGACCATTATTACAAAGGATATGATAACAAACTACTTAAAACTGAAGTGTGAAGGGGAAAGTGGTGAGGGATAGGGATAAGGAATTATTTTTGTTTTTGCTTATTGAAATATCATTTAGCTTGCAGCGTAAAAAGTCACAAGCAGTCTTTTGCTTGCGCTTTAAAAAGTTAAGTTCTAACCCTGACAAATGTAATAGTACTGAGACAGATAGAAACTGTTTTATTGGGGTTCATGTAGGATTTCAAACAAAGTGCGGAGGTTGGGATGTCAGGACTAAATGAAAAACATGCTCCTCCTGCAAAGCCAGAACATTAGTTACAACTATGGACACATATTTTATACAAATTTATGAATTTGTACTGATATTTATTGCATATTTGGAGCAGAATATCACTCTCTTGAAGGTCCTGAAAAACTCAGTTCATCAACCTCTTAAAAATGCCAATAAAACAGATTATCAATAAATCAATTTCTTGTAGGTTAGATTGAGCTTTGAATGAGAACTTCTGGAACAAAAAGGATGTAAGCATTTGTGAGAAGAAGGATGTGAAATTTCATCTTCATTGGTCGAGTGGTTCTTGTTGCGGCGTCTGACAAACATGCCACAACACAATATGTTTTGTCTCTCAGAAAGGGGAGATAATAGTGAGATATTGTTTGAACAATAATCCAGAGCATTCACCATCCCTACCTGTCGATGAATTGACTTCCATCAAAACGCTTGTGTTTCGTGCCACTCTTGAAGTTACTCAGGCCCACGAGCAGCCATGGAGCTTTGGTCATCACAGTGTTGGAGACACGTACCAAAGTTCTCTCACTTGCCTTGAATGAGGGTCTACCATCCAAGTTCTTAAGATATCGGACAATATTTGGGAAGTGCTTGTCTGTGAATGGCAGCCCACTGGTCAAGAACATCTGAACTCGGGGTAAAACTGTCAAATCGGCAACCGTGAATCTGTCTCCAACCTAAACACATCAACAAAATGTTGATCATGCTGGAATATACCCGGTATACCTGATATTATTACACAATGCCTTTTAGAAAGTGGTCAAATGTAACATATGTTATATTTGGGATTTCTTAGTAAAGTACAGGTTCTAGTACTTTTGTTGGGTTGAGTCCCATCTGGGATTCGAATCCACACCCTCAGAGTCAGGCACCTAATCGCCAGCACACAAAGTCAGATGCCTAGACCGCTCAGCCACCGCAGCTTCCACAAAAATGGAAGTTGGACAACTATTAGTCTAGACTGCGGACTTTGTGTACCCCTCTGATAGGTGCTTTTGTGGAAGCCGCGGTGGCTGAGCGGGTTAGGCGACTAACTTTGTGTGCTTGCGATTAGGTGCCTGACTCTGCGGGTGTGGGTTCAAATCCCAGATAGGACTCAACCCAATAAAAGTACTAGAATTTATACTTTACTCAGAAAGTGTAATCCCAAATATAACATATGTTATATACCTGATAATTCTACAACACATCAACAATTCACAGACATCCAATACTGGATTTTCTTAACTTGTTTTGAATAGTATATATTAAACTGAAGACACAGATTCTAACCAGGTACTCTTTGTCTTGGAGCGCCATCTCCAGGACGACCAGATTCTGGTAGCAAGCAAGGGCATGTTTCTCTAGTTCCTCCTGGCTCCTGTGGGTCCCATCATATACCCTACAACAGGGTATCAGCAGATGCAAAATAACGTGTCCTGTATGTACATACACTGGATGCAAAAACTTTACAACACAGGACCTGTTTCCGTTATTGGATTTCATTAAACTCATACATCACAGACATTATATTTTTTTCAGAAATTTTCTCAGAGCGAGGAAGTTTAGTTTTACACAGCTTTTACACATTGTACCCATGTGGGGAATCGAACACAGGTCTTCGGCGTGGTGAGCGAACACTTTAACCACGAGGCTACCCCATATATTCTGCATAATGAATGGTGACTCTCTTCAATCTGACATCACAATTTTCTTCCTTTTGACTCAGGGCTTCTGTGAAGCCTGACATATGTAAAATCTTGGGAATCAAGTGAAGCCTGTCACAGGTGACCAGCCTGAGATATCCATGCCTTGGTTCCCTCCAAAGTACTGCCAAGAATCCTTTTGACTTTAACGTAGTTGGACCGAGGGTAGCCCATGCAATGACCAAAACTTCAGGGAAGAAACGAAAACACATTCTTTGTCTTCAGATACAGAAATCAACAAATTTTGAATATGTCCGAACTCACAACCCTGTTGTATCTGATCTATGACTCCAAAATGGTGTTTCTGTTTCCAGATCTGACAAACGCTCTTCAAAACTGACAAAACCGCCTCAGTGGTGTAGTGGTTAGAGCATCCACCCGGAGAGCAGATGGTCGCATGTTAGATCCCCGTTCACGTCATAGCAAAAGTCGTTGAAATATGGTACTTGTTGGTCCCTGCCTGGCGCTTAGCATTAATGGGTACAAGGACTGGTCGGCTTGGAGTGTCTGAGTGGGGTATTCTTGCTTAACTGCGGCATGGTACGCAGTGAGCTAGCACTATAAAACCAGCTTAAGTCTGGGCTAGTACAAGCAGCCACACATACATGAGCGAAATATTCTTAAGTATGACGTTAAACCCAATTTCATCTCACCTCACATCTAAATTCACAGTACATACAAGTGAAGAATTCAGAGCTCCATATTGTATTCCTGTATTTAAACAATAAGGCAACATTAATGGATGGCTCCAAAAAGAAAATGAAGAGGCGGGGCTATCATTATATTGTTGGCTTTAAGATTTGATATTTCCACACATATTATGTAGGGCTGCGCAATATAACCGGTTTACCGGTATTTACCGGTTAAGACATGAAGATGATACATATTGCGATACGCTGATCGAAAACCGGTATTTTGACTTGCATTCGGAAAACTTCATAACACTCGGAAATCTTCGGATATTTCCTTTTTTTCATTTGTGCCAAATATTATTCACATTTTTAATTTTAATCATGAATAAAAGTTGTTATTAAAGCTTAATCAAGCATAGTGATTTTGCTGTGTATATGCTCTATAAATCAAGCATTACCTTGATTATACTGGTAAGTAGTTTTTACTTCACGCAATATATTGCAATACATATCGCAATACATGCTTTTGCATCGCAATATATCGCAATATGAAAATTCTCTGCAATACCCACCCCATAATATTATGAGGTCTTCAGCCCCATATTCACTTACCTACAAAACATGTCAGTTTTCGCCTTGGGCATGTTTGGGTTGATGGCCTTGAGGTAGGCTTCCTTTGACGGCTGTGTGAGTCTCAGGATGAATGGGAGGACATTCTGATACACCAGTGGTACATGGTCCTGAACCAACACACATCATAGTAGTGACACCTCACATTTCAAGGCTTGTATACATCACAATACAAATTGATTTCATTTGCAGTTATGGTCATACATGGTAAACGCCAAGGTGCTGCTTTTCCAATATACCAATCTGATAAATTTGTTATCACGATGCAATACACATGCTAACAAGGTCACCATGGAGGAACTACTTTTACACTCAATACATCAACCCCCAGAAGTTACTGGCTTTATACTGTTGTCTAATGGTTATTATATGGGTATTTGGTATTTACATAGTGCTAGAGTCCATCCCACATTAGTGTTGGGAATTGGTTTAAATATCATAATTGATGATTGGTTCATTACAACCGATCAATCATCGAAAATAATTGGTTAGCGTCATTTATCAAATTTTCCTGGTTATGTTTGTTAATGCCCAAAAGATAAAGAAAAAAACATGTAGTTCTTTCGTTTTCTTTGCAAATTGCACAAAATGCATTTGCAAATTTCACATCTTTAAAGGATGACTAGCATGTTAGGAACATGAAAACATGATCGATTGCTTGGTCGTTTTGTCATTGCTAGCAATCTTCGATTATTTCAATTAATCGGACCACCACTATCCCACATGCATGCTCAAAGTGCTTCCTTGTTTTTCCCTCGATCATTGGATGTCAGTCTCAGCGGCACATCATATTCTCAGTCTCAACTAGCTGGGGAGCTACAACTCTTGCAGCCACAAAGCGCACCGAGTTAATGTGACTTTCCCATCCTTTTGAGGTACCCATTCAGAGCTGGGTGGTTCCAATTATAGGTGTTCAAAATGTACTGATTCTGTAGACAAACATGGATGACGAACATTATGTCTAAAGTCACCTTGGAGATACTACTTTCAAGTTGCATACATCAACCCATGAACCTGTTTGCTATAACCTGTTAACTAATCGTCCTAATAAGTGTGTAATATTTTTGAAATGTGTGGCCGATTCTGTAGACAAACATGGCTGCCAAACCCAGATCTAAGGTCACCTACCAGGATCTACTTTCAAGCTGCATAACCAAATCTTGAACCTGTTTGCTATAAACTGTTGACAGATGGTCCCCATACGTGTGTAAAGGGTTGAAATGTGTGGCCGATTCTGTACACAAACATGGCTGCCACACATGCTTGAGAGCATCACTCAAAGTTTAACGCTGACATTATTTTTGCTTACATCAACAAGACCAAGTTCCCAATCCATCCACATCTTGACCTGTGCCCTTTCCCAGGGATCGACGGGGTAGAGCTTGCTTCCTGGGAATACAGTGTCCAAGTACTCAATGATCACGCTGGACTCGAACATCACACAATCTTGGACGCCCTTGGAACAACACAAATATAGACATTAGTATGGAACAACACAAATATATACACGAGTATGGAACAACACAAATATATACGCGAGTATGGAACAACACAAATATACACGCGAGTATGGAACAACACAAATATATACGCGAGTATGGAACAACACAAATATATACGCGAGTATGGAACAACACAAATATATACGAGAGTATGGAACAACACAAATATATACGCGAGTATGGAACAACACAAATATATACGCGAGTATGGAACAACACAAATATATACGCGAGTATGGAACAACACAAATATATACGCGAGTATGGAACAACACAAATATACACGCGAGTATGGAACAACACAAATATACGAGTATGGAATGGAACAACACAAATATGGAACAACGCGAGTATGGAACAACACAAATATATACGCGAGTATGGAACAACACAAATATATACGCGAGTATGGAACAACACAAATATATACGCGAGTATGGAACAACACAAATATATAGACATGAGTATGGTTTATGCCAGTCTAACAATATTTCATCAATGTCACAGTCAGAGATTCAAAGATTGTATCCATGTGGGGGTTATGAATCACACCTGGGACTTTGGCGTGATGAGCAAACACTGCACCACACACATCCAAGGTGCATCAGGAGGAGCAACTTGCTTTTATGGGAATAAACATTTTGTGTTTCAAGTTAGCAGGTGTTCACGGAAATTGTGATATTTGAAATGAACTACTAAATAACACTCAAAACACTGAAAATACCTTTTGCTCATCAACACTATAGAATACAAAAGTCATCAGCCAGATTCTGTAGCACATTCTCTCTGCATCAACCCTCACACTTGTGAGGTAGACACACTGTTACTTTTTGTTTGATTGTTGTTTTACGCCGCACTCAGCAATGTTCCAGCTATATGGTTGCAGTCTGTAAAATAATTGAATCTGGACAAGACAATCCAGTGATCAACAGCATGAGCATCGATTTACACAATTGGGATACGATGACATGTGTCAACCAAGTCAGTGAGCCTGACCACCCGATCCCGTTAGTCGCCTCTTACGACAAGCATAGGTTGCTGAACATCAGTTCTAACCCGTATTTTCACAGGTCACATTGTTGCTCTAGAATGCAATATGATGACACCATTTTACAAAATCACCTAACTATTACAGTATTAGAATAAAATGGAAGTATTTCTAGTCTTATTCTAACCTTAAATCAAGGAGGGTTTGGTTTACAAACACTTGAACACAGTACAAAATACACATTTTGTGGTAAAACCAGTTAATTCTATTACCTGCACATTCTTAAAGGCAATCGCTGGTATTTTTCTGTTGGGACTGATCTTCACAAAGTCTGGGTGGTGATTCTCACCTGTGAGCAGATCCACTTCAACCTGACGCATACAAACACACAGAAGATAGAGTGAGTGAGTGAGTATGGTTTTACGCCGCTTTTAGAAATATTCCAGCAATATCATGGCGGGGGACACCAGAAATCACACATTGTACCCATGTAGGGAATCGAACCCGGGTTTTCAGCTTGATGAGCGAACACTTTAATACTAGGCTACCCCACCCCCCCAAAGAATGAGCGAGTTTGGCTTAAACAGTGCTTTTTTGACCTCATGACCTGTTAACTAAATGTTGAAAGAACAAAACAAAGTGTGATACAAATGAAACCAGTATGTATGGTGACTGCTGACAAAGCAAGGACCATAATCTGTTAACCCAAAATCGGCATATCCTGGATTGTCAAAAGGGACGTAACTCTGCAAACTGACTATATAAATCTTTCAAAAAAACATTCATTTCCCATCTCCATCTGCTACGGAGTGAAAAAAGTGAAATTTTTAGTGAGTTAATGATATTGTCATTGATACTGGGAAGTCAACAGTATATTCGAAGTGATTCAAAATGACCTCCTTATAAATAAGCCTGGGGCCTGGGTCAGATAACACAGTGACTGATAGCATGAATATAAATGCCATCTTAATGACTGCATTTTACCTGTTTATATGGAATCTTCTTTTCATGAAGAGCAATACGGACTCTCCTTGCAGCTGGGCTTTGTTCGTTGCCAAACAAGGTGATGCCATCCTCAATTTCAAATTTGTTTCTTCAGTTCAGAAACAAATAAAAAGCAACATTCAAAAATGATTCATTTTTGCAAATGGTTATATTTTTGTAGATATTTTTTTAAGACCATTCATGGATTAGAAATACTTCACACAAAATACATGTATCAACAGGTAGAGATTACAAAATGAGTGCGTGTTGAACATGGAAAATAAATCAAAACACTTAAAACTATTGAGTTGGAATATTTTCCATATTCAACATCCACGAGTTTTGTTATCTATTATTACACACAGGACGGGAAAACAGTGTGATTCATGATGGCAAAAAAGCAGACGAAAGGGAGATAACTCTGTCACGACTACTTTATAGATGAAAATAAACAATTAAAAATATTTAGCTGAAAAATAATACTAATTACCAGTTTGAGTGACATTTTTGGTAAAAAATGCTTGAATGGATTTATAATGTTAATTTAAAATATCAAGGTGGCTAGAAAATTCGGCATTATGACATATCGTTGAATAACCTAGATCTAGTTTGTTTACACATCACTCATTGGATAACGTTCAACTGGTTACACAACACCTGTTTCAAATAAGTAGTATTTACAATATACCGTTACCTTTACACTTTGAAAAGAATTTGGGATTCTTAAATTGTAGTTTATTTGCGTACATGACTTGTATTTTATTTAGAGTGACAGGACAGTGTATTTCAATGCTACTCTACTCGTGTAGAAAACTGAAAAGAATATTCTCGAACACATTCAACACCCACCTTGATTCGCTTTTCTTGAACAATTTTTCAAAGATCAATTGACAGAACGATATGATAAGCCCCATCCTGCAAACGATCCTGTAACTGTAAGCTCAGTTTTTGCACGTCACGTTACTTGAAATAGCACATCGTGGAATTTGTTTTGTGTTTATTGACATAAGAGAGTCTGCTCAGTCATGCAGTGATCACAACGTGTTTTCACATCCCGCGTTGGGTAACCCGGAAGCAACAGCTCCAATCAAAACATTGTTAGAGTTACCCCCCTTGACCACAAGCGTTACACACCCTAACATTTTCAGTCTGCTGTTTTTAATTACTACATGTTTGACATAGAATTATCTTAGGTGACACCACACTTATGTTATTTCTGACACACTTTATGTATTTCTTTTTAAGATAAAGTTTGAAACAAATAGTAGTATTGTATATTGTATATGTAAGTTAGGAACAGAGGAGAAGAGGGTGAAATTAGCATACACATAATGTAATACATGCTAGATCTATACTCACGGTTACGATACATATGGACCATCGAAGAAATGCGTTTACTTGTGTACAGATCGAATTCCAGTGTATATAGACATGTTCCTTGGTGTGATCAAATGAAAAGCTTTCACTATTATTGGATCACTTACAAAAGAACCGCCTCCGTGGTGTACTGGTTAGAGCGTCCGCCCGGAGAGTGGAAGGTCGCGGGTTCGATTAGACAATAGACAATACTTTATTACCTTAAAAGGAATTCGTTTTGGATCACAGAGCTTGACAAAAATGCAAATGAATAACAACATAAATATGAAATTGCTAAAAACATTAAAAGAGATAAATATGTGATTAAAGATAATTAAATGAATAAGATGATAACTGGACATTCAACATTTGTTTAAAATTACAATACTTTGATGTACAAAAGACGATCGAGCTCGTGTTGTCTTGGTGATTGGCACTGTGTAGCGGCGGCCCGAAGGTAAAAGTTTATACTCTAGATTTAAGAAGCTTGTTGTGTCATTAATGATTATTCAGACGTTGAAAGTACTTGCCGCTCATAGAGAAGTGAAAGATTATCGATAGTGACCCCGGCTCCTTCACTAGCTGTATTTACAATTTTGTTAAGTTTTGATTTGTTTTTGACTGAAAGAGACTCGAACCAGCACTGAGAAGAAAAAGTGAGTATACTCTGAATAAAAGTGGTATAAAACAACATCATAAGATTGGGAAACGTTAAAAGATCGCAGTTTGCGCATTAGATGGAGGCGTTGTTGACATTTACTATACAAGGCATCTGTGTTGGTACATTTACGAACATCAGTTTCACGTTGTTCACATATTTACGAACGTCAGTTTCGTGTTGCTCTTACACTTGCAAATGTCAGTTTCATGGTCATTGGATGGATGTCACATCCAATGGAAACTCCACACTCAAAAGTTATGCCTCCATAAACACACAAATATTGAAGTGAATGCTTGATGTCTTTTGTACTTGTATTCAGTGACTGTCTCAAATGGTTCATCATTAATGTACAAAGGTGGTAGTGTTGGGGAGTTAGTTCTGAAATCAATACCCGACCGCGTCATACCAAAAGACGTTAAAATATGGTACTTGTTGGTCCCTGCCTGGCGCTCGGCATTAATGGGTACAACAAGGACTGGTCGGCTCGGAGTCAGTATAATGTGTCTGAGTGGGGTATTCATGCTTCACTGCGGCATGGTATCTCAGTGGGCTAGCACTATAAAACCAGTTTAAGTCTGGGCTAGTACAAGCAGCCGCACATACACATACACACGCATGCACGTCGTCATATGAGCAAAATATTCTCAAGCACGACGTTAACCCAATTTCACCCAACCTCACATACGAAAGGGAAAACAACCTGAAAATTATAGACCAAATGTTATCAGTCAACTTATTGAATTATACAACAACTTAGACAAAACATTCACTCTGACACAATTACTAACATGATATTTCAATAAATTGACATGGAACTAATGATAATATAAATTAGTCCGTGTTGGTTAACTGGTGTTAATATTCTTACGTACAGTGCACATCTTATATTTATAAATAATCTTACAGTTTTATCATATCTTAGTCTGAACAAGATTGCACTGTGCAGAATGCGGAAGTGTGATCAAATAGGGTGGTCAGGTTTCAAAACCGCGTCTCATATCGTGCCCCGAAGATGTTGGACGCAGTACAGTATAAAATCCATCATCATCCAGATCATATTGAGCTCAGATCACAAATCAGTGAAACATGCGACACATATATTATTTTGTATAAGAAATATGAAAACTGTGATGATATACAGTGTAGGACACAAGTAGGTGATATTCGTTTAACATAGTATGCATATTTAAGTACTGTACAACAGTTTCATAGTTTGAGATACAAACAATTCACCTGATGTTCAGAATATGTAACTACTCCGTGTGCATTAATTCTCTAAAGTTGAACTTCTTAAAATACTTCTCCTTAAACGTGTCATTGTACATGTTTTGTTAAGTCCGAGACTATAACGTATTATTCCGTCTGAGATCATAATTAGTTATAGGAACAGATCGTGAAAAAAATATGCATCATAAAAATGTCGCCGCTCAAAGACATCTGGGAACCAGTCTGTAAACGGGAGATCCAGTCGTCGAAAGCGATGCGATCTGCTTACAGAGTTTCGTCCATTGGGTACGCCAGAAACCTATAATTGTGGATTTGAATCCTGATTTATACAGTAAGCACCATTTATGAAAACACATATAATTTGTAATGTGGGAATGTTTTATGTTTCACTTTAACTTAATTTATGGGACTAAATGAATTATAAATGGGAATTTATATACGTATATCTTATCATTTAGTTACTTGTATCATTACTCAGGATTGAGTTTACTGAGTGTATTTATCGAAGCTGCACACAAACACCGACATCTACCGTCACATATAGCAGAGGACATCTTTTGCAAAAAATCAGTTAGTTCTTTAGACCCCGATTTTGTAATGATAACGACGAGAAAGAAAGTGATGGGCGGTTGCAGGGGCTTGTACCCCATTCTCGTGTATTTAAAGAGGACAGGATAATCATTTATCAGGAATGAATATATATATTATTGCTTTCGCATTTTTGCATTTTTTGCACACACACGCACGCACACACACACACACACACACACACCAGAAAGGGCTAATGGATATTGTCCTGAAACTTGCACTTAAGCTACATTTGTTCAGCAATGGTTCGAGAGCTGATTCGCCCTCATGCGCACAAATAATGTCAGAATAAAGGATTTATACATCACGAATAGTGTTTTTCTTGATAACCGGTATTTGTAACTCCTTAAACAATTTATCATTGGTGAAACTTTAACAAGTACAGAATTTATCTGTGCAGTCCAATTTGCGTCTTTTTAAAACCAGAGGCTTAAATGTTTGTGCTCGGAATATTAATTATTTTTGCATAAATAATCTTGGACTAGTTAAAATCATTTTACAAATATCACTAATTGAGCATTTCCTGAAATCCCCCAAGAGAATTCAAATTATACAATATCAATGTATCTCACTTAAATACAAATGTCACTAATGTCACCAGCTGAGCATTTCCTCAAATCCTAAATAAAAATTCAAATAATACCATATCAATGTACATGTATCTCACTTTAATACAAATTTCACTAATCTCACTAAATGAGCATTTTGTTGAAACGAATTATGGCTCATCTGGACTAAGTGTAATCAAAACACTAACCCTAGTCAGCCAAATCCCACTCTGGCTATGTGAGAGACCTGTTTTGACAGAACCTGGTTAAGTGAGAGGACACCGTCATAACATCACTGCCACGAGGTCTTTTGCATGTCACGTGACCGGGATTGTCTTGTGTGTGTCTCTTCGATAATCAGAACAAAATGAGCAAAACTGATCTAATACAAACCTTTCGGCAACTTTATCACTCTGGATTACAGCACGTGGAGCTGCACAACGATTGTAAACAAAGATTACTACGCAGGTGGATATAGTTCATCACGTTTAGGATATTTTCTCCATGGCAGTTAACTAGTCTATCCCATATCATATGATTATGCATTTATGTAGACCGGTCAAAACTGTAACAGATGAAAAACATCAACAATATCTAGAATAGACTGCGTAAGATGTGACGAATGGCGGCTGCTCATGCTGGCCCCATGCACCGAATGAGTATGGTTTTACGCCGCGTGTAGCAATATTCAAGCAATATGACGGCGGAGGACACCTGAAATGGGTTTCAAACACTGTGCCCATCTTCGGCGTGACGTGGCCCCATGGAACTCTGTGTTGGAGTGTGATCATATGGGCAAATGAATCTACGGATAGACCCAGTTAGTAAGGTATCTGGAGTGTCGCGTGCGTACGGAAGTGTAGATCTAGTACGAGGTGTGTCTCACACCGAAACCCCTCCAGCTCACGTGGACTATTTACGATGTCATATTTAATTGGGGAAAAGTTTCTTTTTCCTGCACCATCAGTTTTCAAGAATCGAGCTTGTTGTGTGTTAGGACAATTTGGGTAGCGAGACAGACTACGTAACAATTAGTCAGGCTCATCTCAAAAGGTCAAAAGTATTTGAACTTCCTTTCGGCAACTCTATCACTCTGGATTACAGCACGTGGAGCTGTACAACGATTGTAAACAAAGATTACTACGCAAGTGGATATAGTTCATCACCGTTTAGGATATTTTCTCCATGGCAGTTAACTAGTCTATACCATATAATATGATTATGTATTTATGTAGACCGGTCAAAACTGTAACAGATAAAAAACATCAACAATATCTAGAATAGACTGCGTAAGATGTGACGGATGGCGGCTGCCCATGCTGGCCCCATGCACCGAATGAGTATGGTTTTACGCCGCGTATAGCAATATTCAAGCAACATGACGGCGGTGGACACCTGAAATGGGTTTCAAACACTGTGCCCATGTGAGGAATCGAACCCGGGTCTTCGGCTTGACGTGGCCCCATGGAACTCTGAGTTGGAGTGTGATCACATGGGCAAATGAATCTACGGATAGACCCAGTTAGTAAGGTATCTGGAGTGTCCCGTGCGTACGGAAGTGTAGATCTAGTACGAGGTGTGTCTCACACCGAAACCCCTCCAGCTCACGTGGACTATTTACGATGTCATATTTAATTGGGGAAAAGTTTCTTTTTCCTGCACCATCAGTTTTCAAGAATCGAGCTTGTGTTTTAGGACAATTTGGGTAGCCAGACAGAATACGTAACAGTTAGTCAGGTCTCATCTCAAAAGGTAAGTATTTGAACTTTGTTTACAGTTCGCCTGTCCCACCTGTTTAAGTCTTCAGAATGTATAGTAAGAGATTTGGGTTTGAACTGTTGTCACCACACGGCTTGTAGGTCTGACTTTGGAGGGAAGACTAGCGGTACACCGGTACCGCCCCGTTGAGAAATACATTGGAAACGACTTATAATAAATAATCGAACGTTACTGAGGAGTTACTAATTGTTTGATCGGCATTCTAGAAGTTGGTGGGTCAAAAAATAAAGCATACAAATTTATGGATGACAACTTCTTGTTTATTGCATAGAGCGACGTTTCGATGTAGATTCTTACACCGATACACCTTTAGCTTGATAACGTGTAAGAATCTACATGCAATAAACAAGAAGTTTTCATCCATAAAGTTGCATGCTTCACGAATCACTACTGATGAGAACAGAATCAGGCGTCTCAGTTTGAAATACCCGTGGTCATCGAAGGTCAAGAGCATTAATGAGTTGGTCATGATGATATGTGAGATTAATCTGTAATCTATCTCCTCTTCCAGTGTTAGCCTCGTGACATACCACGTGTTTAAGTCGCGTTACTTCTTCTATACAAATACCAAATGTCATGAATCATTGCGGAAACATTTAGATGAATTTACGAATTCATCAAGACCATGATAATAAATGTCGCTCCCTTGAAATAGGTTGAAATGACCACAATTGTAATAGATGTAACTTTCTAGTAATATACTACAAACAAAAAGTATGGGAACACCCTAAAATTTGATAGTTATATATAAACTGAAACGTGGTGAGGTCATTTATACCCTAAGGTAAAAGCAACTTTTTGTGTGCTTAATGGTCAATTTAAACGACATGTTGGAACATGCAGAGAAGCAACTGATTCAATATTCGTTGAATTTGAGTGAAATGAAACATTGTCAAACAGCGTAAAACAAGGGTTCTGAAACACACCAGCACCATGTTTGATTCAAACGTCCAAACACAACAGACTAGTGCCTTACAACTTCTTCACCATGCCACAGCGCAGAACGGTACGCGCCCACGACAGAAGTGTTGCTCGCAGTCTTCAGGTGTTTCCCTCGGTCATTCACAGACTGAGGGACGTGTTCGGGGCCACTGGTAGAAAACAGGACATACCTCGCTCTGGAAGATCCAGAAAAACCATCAAGGGCAGATGACCGATGTTGTGCTCTAAGCCCTTCGGAACCGATTTACAACTGCCAGTGGGACCGAATGATTAACACGACAGAAAGACGGCTGAATAAAAGTATATATTAGTATGGGCAGATCAAATGGCAGTTTTGAAAAGGAAACGAAATCGGAATTTTAGACTCCCTGAACATTTTAAGAAAATCAACTTACAGCACTTATTCAACATAGATTTGAGGACAGAGAAGAAACTCTTAGTTAGCACAGTGGAACAAGCTATGCTTACAAGTTTCAAGGCGACCTGGAAGGATACTATAAATGGAGATACTAATAGCATACTGAGGACGTATAAGACTTTTAAACACGAAAATGGATGTGAAAAATATGTTAATGTCAACATGCCAAGGAAACATCGAAGTGCGCTATCCAAGTTTAGATATGGTGTCGCCCCTTTGAGAATAGAGACTGGCCGATATGACAACATCCCTGTAGAAAACATATTTACAAGCGATCTTCTATAGCTTTGCTGTGTTAAATTTCCCTTTTTTTACTGATTTTACAGCGCCTCAGTAACCTGCCCTTACGTTTGAAGAGTTTATTTTTAGTTTAGCCAAAACCTGCTGTGATATTTTAGAGCATAGACGCTTTTTACTGTACAAATAACTTTGTGGTGTGTTTCATTTTATATATATATATATATATACTTACGTGTGTTTACATTGTACAAAGGATTATCTTCTTATGTGTTATAACATCTCTCATAAATTGCTTTTATATCTTGTATCACTTATATGTATTATATTTGTGCGAGTGAGATGTAAATAAACTATTCTGTCTGTCTGTATGTCAGTGCCTAGTTGCCACAAGCTGCATGGGAAGTCTGTCTTCCACATGCAATAGGCTGTTGTGTTTGGGCGTTTGAATCAAACGTGGTGCTGGTGTGTTTCAGAACCATTGGGCTGTGGGCATATCAGATAACATGGCAGCATGTTGGTAGACAATTTAGACAGTTCTGAAAACCTCCTTCAAACACTTCAAGTTAAGGAATCCCACGAAGCCGAGTTTATACCATTGGCTCGGCTGATGTTTCTTCATATTTAAATTCACCAATTACCCATGATGAGCTCAAGGGGGTAATTTCTAAAGCTTACAACGCGTCTCGTACACTTTATAACTTTCTTTACCAATATCCTTTCATTACAGGTTCTTCAACGATGGATCGTCAGTGTCTTCTGTTGTGTCTGGCACAGATCATGTTCTGTTCATGTTGTGTCGCCAGCCTTACAGCGTGTCACTGTACAGAGACAGAAGGTTGTATATCGGCGGATTGCCACAGTCGGGGGCTTGTTGAAATACCAAAGAAACCATCCAACAATACTCGCATCTGTGATCTGAATCTGAGCAGCAACAAGATTCACGCACTAAAGGAAGACGATTTCCTGTGGTACACGAATTTGACCTTCCTTGATCTTTCCTTTAACCTAATATCCTACATTGAAAATGCTGCCTTTGTTGGTCTGGAAAAACTTATCTCTTTGGATTTAGCTGGAAATATTTTATCATCGTTTATCATTCCAGATACATTGATTCCGTTAACATCTTTACAACAGCTGAATATAAGTGTGATGGAAATTGCCATAGATGGAAATACTGGCGCTTCGAGACATACTTCTGGACATATGGTTGTGAATCAAACCTTCAGTGAAGGGCTACCCGTGAAATATCTGTCTTTATCAGGTTCGCATATTGATAACCTGTCAAAGGAGATACTCGATAACTTCCTGCAGTTAGAATTTTTAAATATGTCATTTTGTAAGCTGAAGACCGTAGAACCTGGCGCCCTGTCTTCACTTAACAACCTCCGGACTCTGGATGTGTCCGGAAACCGGGATTTAGGGTTCAATGGTATTCAAAACATAACAACGGGACTTCACAATTCGAAACTCAGAAATTTGATAATGAACCAAATCGTCCAAGAGCACAGCATCTGCATAACTTTTCCAAAGACCCTTGCTTTGAATCTCCAGAACACTCCTTTATACATGTTAGAAGCCAATGCAAACCGCATTGAAATATTCCACGAGGATGTTTTCAGTCTGTTACCAGAGACTCTGCAGAGTGTTACTATCCAGAGTAGCCGCTTTACTTATGGGCAGTACGTCCATAATCTTCAGAACCTTTCAGGCTTAAGATATCTGGATCTGAGTGAAAAGTCGATAGGGCATCAACTACGCGTTATAGACTATGCCCAATCCATATTCTTTGAGTGGAGTAATATTTGTGATGGTGAACACTGTATACATGAACAAAATGATGAGGTTCAACAAAATGGTCCAGAAGATATTTTGCTTTTCGAGGAGAGCATTAAAGATAAAAAAGATATTTTATGTCTAGGAATTCCTCCTAATCTTACAACGTTTACACTCACCAATCACAGATTATCGTTTGCATTGTCAAAAATGTGTTTTAAGGATAACAGACTGAGACACATTGATTTATCAAATAATGCATTTACGCTTTGGACTGGTCCAATATTGGGCTTAGAAAATGTCAGCAAATTAAATCTCTCAGGCAACTCTGCTCAACACATATCGCCATACTTTTTCAGCAGTTTCAAATCTCTCATACATCTGGACCTGTCGCGGAACTCATTTGGATTTCCGAACAATCGTTGTAAAGATAAGCGTTACTTTTACAATCAACGCAAATTAGAATATTTAAATTTGTCTCATAATAGTATTTTTCTCTTACATCGAGATTTCCTTACTGGTTTAAAATCTCTTAAAATTCTAGATTTGTCTTATAATTCGATTTTCAACCTTTCTTTTAATTTTGAACATAATATTCACCTACAAGATCTTAATTGTGCTTACAACAATATAAAATCGATAAAGCCACATGGCAGATCTCAAATGAAATTGCTACCAGATCTGAAATTAGATTTATCTCACAATGGTTTACTGTGCACTTGTGAGAATATTGACTTCCTTGATTGGTTATTAAGTTCCAAGATTGCTAGTAATGTACAGGGTTTTATTGCGTTGACAAAGACAGGAACATATTGCCTTTTAAAGATCATGGTGATGCTGTACTAACGAACCTTAAAGCATCATGTAACAGTTTCTTAGGAATGACCTTGGGAGTTCTGACGTCACTTGTATTCCTACTTTTCCTTATGTCGTCTGTGGTATGTTACCGACATCGATGGAAAAGCATATACTGGTATTACGTCATCAAGTTGAAACTAAGAAATAACAGAAAAGAATACGTCCGTCTGTTTGACTTCGACGTGTACGTATCCTACGCCGACCTTGACCTTGGCTTTGTCCGCAATGACATGATACAGATTCTTGAGCACCTCCGTGGAGCTCGCTTGTATATTCGGGATCGAGACTCTCTTCCAGGTGCTCCCATATCAGAGAACATCATCGACGGGATCAGAAGGAGCAGAAAAACGATGCTTTTGTTGTCTCAGGCATTCCTGAAGCAGAAGTGGTGTAGGTACGAGCTACATATGGCCAACATGGAGGCTGTGTCCACTGGCCGATCTGTCATGGTCATCATCATGCTTGAGGACATTCCTAAGAACGACATTCCGCTTGAGATTCTGTATGATTTTCAAAGAAGTCGGTTTCTTGAATACCCTAAAGCAAGTAGCGACTTGGAACTGTTTTGGGCGAATGTAACTGCTGCTATTGAAGGATAGACTTGCAACTGGATGGCAGTTTCTGATTTTTGTATATGTAAACATCGTTAGCGTAAAAATAATATTTAATCCCAGTCTCAGTTTAAGCAAATTCTCACTTGCAGTCATTTCAGTTTCTTGAATATACTCATATATTTTGTTTGTTTTATACTAAAATGATGCATAAAGAAAAAGAATTAAAATACGAACTTGCAGGTGCTTATTTTTGGGCTGTTTGCTTGGTTGTTGTTTTTTGCTGCACTCATTCACTGGCTGACAAACCAGTGGTCAGTATGATGAACGCCTAATGATGATCAACTAATAATCAACTTACCGACCCTGACTCCCTGTTCCCACTGGCACCTACATGACATGCACGTGCATCCTGAAATTGTGTATCACCCTGAGCTGAAGCCTATGACTGTAGGCTTTAAAAAGCCACATCAATGGTACTCCACATGCATTGCTTTAAGCCACTAGACGACAAGAAAATGATAAGACTGACAAAAGCTCAACGGCACAACGCCATCGGCCGTTTACAAGGACGGGCATCGCATCGAGAGGTGGCAAGGCACTTCCGCGTGTCCAGATAGACCATCTCAAACCTATGAACCCGATACAACAATACTGGGAGTGTTAATGACAGACGGTCAGGTCGACCTAGAGTTACCACCGCCGCCCAGGATCGCTACATCCGGTTGAGACATCTTCGCTCAAACACTACGGCTGCATCATCCACAACAATCCAAATCCCTGGACTGCGCCGAATCTCCGACCAGACAGTGCGCAATTGGCTATGGGAAGTCAGACTTTTTGCCAGAAGACCAGTTCAACGTTGCGTCGTTCCCTCCTTCAAGCATGACAATGCTCGACCTCACATTGCACGTGTTTGACAGGACTTCCTCCAGCAAAACAATGTTCAGATGTTACCTTGGCCTTCTCGATCACCCGATTTGTCCCCCCTTGAACATCTATGGGATATTCTTGATCGACGCCACCTCAGACACTACAAGAACTGCACGCAGCACTTTAGCAAGAGTATCAAAACATTCCTCAAGCATTCGGCATCTCCTTTCTTCTGTGGGTCACCGCTGCCAAGCTGTTATCGATGCTCATGGTGGTGACTCCAGATACTGACATTTTACTCTCACCAATATACCAGTTCTCAGAAAAAGATATTGCAATTCATATCACTTGAAAAGTGTATTGCGATATACCGGTAATACCGTGCAGTCTTACCGTGCCCTGTATGTATATACACTGAGATTGGGTGCAAATAGTTTACAATGCAGGTCCTGTTTCAGATATTGCAATTCATTAAACTCATAGATCGCAGACATTTTATTCTTTAGGAAATTCACTCAGCAATTTTCAAGCCATATCATGTGATGGACACCAGAAAAAGGCTTCACACATTGTGCCCATGTGGGCAATCGAACCCGGGTGTTCGGCGTGACGAACGAACGCTTTAACCACTAGGCTACCCCACCGTCTCTCTTTAACTTGAGATCCAAGGAACCATTACATATATATCGAGTTTATCACGCAAGATTTAACCCTGAGCAACTGCAGAATTGGACACCGGGGCGAATATCACTTGCAACGTTAAGGATCCTTTCAGGCTCTCGTTTAGGCGTGCTAATTGCAATGTTTATTCCCAATATACCATGCAACATTTTCCTTATCAGCTTTCAATTTGTCAGAACTACATTTTGAAAGAAAAAAATCTTAATCATTTTAAAGTATTTACATATTTTCAACGTTTGGAATGGCCCAGTACTCGGTGAGACAATCTGACACACCTCGACCTTTCAAGTCACTGAAATACCTTAACACATCCTATAATTCTTTCGATATTCTTTTCGAGACAGATTTTCACATGAATATTTTGGGAATCTGCACACATTAGTGGAACTGAATATATCTGCTAATAATATAGCAAACTTGGATGACAATGTCTGCCTGGATTAAAATAAATTCGTGAGCTGAATTTATCCGATAACAACTTGGTTATAACAACGTTAAATTTGATCTGAAAAATATTTCCGAGCTAACACATTAAGTAAGCAAATAAGTGAGTGAGTGAGTGAGTGAGTGAGTGAGTGAGTGAGTGAGTGAGTGAGTGAGTGAGGTGAGTGAGTGAGTGAGTGAGTGAGTGAGTGAGTGAGTGAGGAGTGAGTGAGTGAGTGAGTGAGTGAGTGAGTGAGTGAGTGAGTGAGTGAGTGAGTGAGCGAGCGAGCGAGAAAGCAAGCAAGCAAGCAAGTTGAGGATGCAATAATTTTATGTGTATGAATAGAATGTGTTTGTGGAAGAGTTTGGGGAGTGAAGGTCATGTCCCTTTGATCACTACAACATGTTTATAACATATTAGTTACATTCATATCACTATGCTAGTTAGTGTTTCCTTCAAAGTTACAACAGCTCAATAGCGAACACGATATGCATACTTGAGAGATTAAATACACATATACAAACTCAACTGTGTTGTATCAGGAAGTAGATATCGGTTATAGTACTTCCGCAAGGCTATTCACGGCAGTTTGAAATGCACAGTATCGTGCCTAAAGTCATGTCATGTGATCATAGACGAATCATGTGTTTCCTTGTCTTTCGCGCTGTGGCTCATCCAGCACAAACAAACTTCCTCGTTACCCCCGATCCATCACATGGCCACCCGGGTAAACAGACAGCAAGAGAAGGAAGAAAGGTGAGTGGTTGTGTTGTATTTGCTTACTTTTTATTTGTAACCTTTTAAGTCAACTGGACTAAACCCTGTGTAGGTCTGTCACAACATGGTGTTGCAAGGAAGCCAGGTGAGCTGTGCTTCTCAATTGTAAACGCTTTGATATTAACTTCTTTGAGTGGCATTTAGAAGTTTGTGTGATGAACAACAGGGAACGTTCTATGAATATACAACTTCTTTTATTATTAATGTAAGCGACGTTTCGGTGTAGATTGTAACACCGTTATGATCACTTCCTCTATAACAGTATTAGCATCTACACCAAAAGTCGCTAACATTAATGAAAAAGAAGTAACTGTTGTATATCCATAGAACTGTCCCCGTTGCTCACTTTGATATTGCCTTTTAGTGTTCACATTGTTTCCAAATATATTCCGGATTTGCCGGAACCGTACTTACAATCATGGGTATCCTCCCAAAACTTCAACATCCCCAAACTTCCACAGCTTATAACAACAACATTTCTGGTTGACTGAACACGCTTTGGCCTACTGATTACCTCTGTCTGTAATGGTTTAGCCCATTAACCAGTAATGAATACAAACAATCACTTAGTAATAGATTGTATATTTTATTAAGGAATACATTAAAATAACAGTCTATGTAGAACATTTTTATATATATATATATATAGAGATAGAGAGAGAGAGAGAGAGAGAGAGAGAGAGAGAGAGAGAGAGAGAGAGAGAGAGAGAGAGAGAGAGAGAGAGAGAGAGAGAGAGAACTACATATTTATATAGAACTTCTGTCCTATAATATCCAAGATTTCACGAGCACATTTGAGAGTCAAACCCTAAATAATGTCCAACAGCATCGAGAAATTGGAGTGGTGTCTTTTGTCCTTGTCTCAGTTGTTCTCGCAGGCGAAATAATCTATATATATGTTTAAAATTTATTACCTAACTGCTCTATTCTCAACGAAATCTCTACTCTGCTAAGTCTCTACTACTCCTCTGTTCCCTGTTTAGGGCATCGAAAGAAAGTGCACTTCCTCCAAAGTTCCTGGACTGTTCAATTACACCTATAAAGTACATTACAAGAAAAACAGTCAGGTTAAATCAACACTTAGAGCTGAAAGGAAAAAGGGTACATGGACTCTCTGAATAAAATCAGGATCATTATCTGTTGTATCAGTTCAGTGCACTTCCTGAGCTATCCTATTACCTAATAAGGGGAGATGAGGAGTTGTTGTTTTAACAATGTGTGGTATTATTGGGATGTGGATGTTTTGGGATGTGGAAGTTTTGGGATAGAACAAAAATCATGTCGTACTGTGCATGAATCGTAATCCCACAAAAGTTGCTCTACGAGTTGCTTCATGAGAGTTTGCCTTCAAATTCGTGTACTTAAACTTTCGACTTTAGAACCTTTCAAGTCCGCAGAACCTTTATGTCCTCGTCCAGTTGGTAGCATCGAGAGGGCGCGGGTAATACAATATTTACTGTCATAATTTCGTGTCCAGTATATAAACATACTGTTGCAATATATAGGACATAAGGCAAGTTTTAGGAAGTGAGTCATTCTGTATGTTCCGTTAGGTTAGCGTGCGATGTGTGTTTCGGGATTCGGGAAGTTTATGTAATTTTTGTCCTCGAGAACGTTGGATCAAATACTCATATTATTTCACAACATCGCCTATATTGTCAACTCGAAGTTGTGGATGTGACGTGTGAATCTATTCTCATCACATCCTTCAACTATCATACACGCTGGAATGCTATACTCAAACTTGGTAGATTAGTTGGTTGGTTGGTAGATTGGTTGGTTGGTTGGTTGGTAGATGGTTGGTTGGTTGGTTGGTTGGTAGATTGGTTGGTTGGTTGGTAGATTGGTTGGTTGGTTGGTTGGTTTCTTTTTTAACGCCGCACTCAGCAATATTCCAGCTATATGGCGGCGGTCTGTAAACGACGTGATGACGTGTCAACTAAGTCAGCGAGCCTGACCACCTGATCCCGTTAGTCACCTCTTACGACAAGCATGGGTTACTGAAGGCCAATATTCTAACCCGGACCTTCACGGGTCCTCTCGTCAGCATCACAGTCTGTTATATTATCTGCAGGAGCAATAGTGGCAACATACTGAGTAGGTACATTGACATTTCTTTCATGGTGGATTTAATCATACTGACATGACAAAATTGTGTCTTTTTACGACGATGTTAGCACAACATATATAGTATCACTGACTTTCTTATCAGTAATATATGGCCCATGATACCCAGCACGTAATTGTTGACCAGGCAAAAACACTAATATGTTTCTTATATTATATACAACTTTATTCAGTAGAAAGGCCACAGGCCCATGCACAATGTATAATACAATATAATACAAAAGAAATTATATGCACAATAACTAGAACATATTTACACATAACGCCTGACGATTTCTAGGGCTGCTGTTGTGGCATCATCACAAGAGTAGGTGGTAGACGAGGGGATAAACTCACTGTCATTGCTGATTGGTGTAATCACTGATACTCGCAAGCTACATAAATCAATGAACAACTTATCAGGGCTGGCTTCCAGTTGTCAGTGTATTGTTAACTGCATGACGCCAGCGAGCTGTAAGTAGGATGTTTGTTTAGCTGGAGACTGACACGAGCCCCTCATGTCGGATTATGTGGTGATCGCTAATTTAGTTATCCGGTCTGTTTTGTTAAGTAATTTACTTCCAGGGATCGTGAAAAAACCTTTAGTTAATCGGTATTGTTTACTTATCAGAGTTTAGTTAACCGGACTCTAATAATGATAATTAATGAAGAGATGTGCCGGGACCAAGGAATAGTGTTTACTTATCAGGTCTGTTTAGTTAAGCGGTCTTTCCTTAGGCGGTTTCCACTGTATATGTTTACAATAGTAATGCGCTACGTCGCATACACGCTTCCGTAATATATTTTGCATACATATATAAATAATTAGTATTTTCATTTTGAAGAAGGCGAATGAGAGATTTCATATCTTTACAGTCAATGTTTAACATATATCTTGTTCCTAAATCATCATATTGTGGGCAAATAAACGCTTCCTTAATATATTTTGCATACATATATAAATAATTAGTATTTTCATTTTGAAGAAGGCGAATGAGAGATTTCTATCTTTACAGTCAATGTTAACATATATCTTGTTCCTAAATCATCATATTGTGGGCAAATAAACATAAAATGAACCTCATCTTCTAAAGGTTCTTATGAAATGGACAAAATCTTAATTCCCTTGGGACATTATTTCTTCTTCCTGCATGCTTCATGATATTTAATTATTTAATCTTAATAGTGATACAAATCTTCTTAAATCTTTGTTATATAAAGTCGACAAATATGATTCCGCATTAAATGCACTTTTGACACATGAATAGAACTCTAAATTAGAATGTTCATTTAACATAGAAATTTGCACTGGATATTACAATCTTTAACTCGTTGAGAAAACTGCTTAACAAATAAATGAGTGTTAACAATATTTTGAAAATCCCATGCATGGCTAAAACCCACAGTTCAGTAATCCATGACTTCCGGTTATTATCGTCCATTCTTTTTAACATAATATAGGTTAAACTTTGTTTTGGATATCTAGTCTCTTCCATGATTAATCACTTACACCAATACTTAACACATCTTATTATAGAATCACAACATATATGATGACGACCGCATTCAGATAAAACAGCTGCATTTGTTGTGGTAATACCAACACCAAGAACATATTTACAGTATTTTATATGAAATCTTTCTAGCATTATCCACTCATGAAAATATTTCTGAGCAATAGAATAAGATAGGCTTAATTTGTGTATTAAACATTTGAAATAAGACAGTGCGAGAAAGATTTTTATTTATGATGAAGCTGTTTAATTGGAAGAAGGGCTTTATTAGCTTTATGTACAAGAGTCTGGACTGCTTTTGACCACGATAGTCTGCTGGAAAACAAAATACCCAAATAGCTGTAATAGCTTCTAGTTTTCAACTTCACATGGTTAAACATCCATTTTTCGGTCTTCTTAAATATACCTACATTGCGAAAAACAATTATCTCTGTTTTTGTAAAATTAACCTTTAAGCCCCATTTTGTGCAAAATTGGGATAAAATATTAATCTTCCGTATCTGTGTATAAGTGAATATATTTCCGCATATGTCCATCAAGGAAATACCTCTATTGTTATTAGCATAGTTCTTATTTCCCTTTTTGTGAAGAGGGAAGATAAATAAATGCTCTTGTGACCAAACAGAAGGAAACTCTCCAGAGTTAAAAAATCAGTTAAAAAGTATACGCAAATAAGGTAGTAACATATTACATCCGTGTTTAATCATACTGACATGACAAAACTGTGTCTTTTTACGACGATGTTAGCACAACATAGTCAGTATCACTGACTTTCTTATCAGTAATATATGGCCCTTGGTACCCAGCACGTTTACCATCACAAATATGTTCCTTATATTTCTAATGAAGGTTGCCTTAATTTACTTTTTAGTGAATTTACACATATGATGAATATGGATTTTCGGAAAACAATGATTTTCAAAAATGACTTGTAGAAAGTACTCGTAGTTTTCTTTTTCCGCTTGAGGTTTGCGACAACTAAGCTTTACTGAAAAGGAATACTGAGAAAAACATTGTGTTTCATACGAGGAAGCACGCGAACATCACTCACATCAATATCACTCACACACAAATCAGTGGTAACGCCACTATTTATAATTACTATGGCATTTTGTATCCCATTTGTGCTTTAATGTTTCCAGCACATCCGTCAATCTCACTTACCTCTGTGTCGAAACTTCAGAGAGTCAAAGACTGTGTAGTTTAGGTGTTGTCGAGTTTTCACTATCATCTTCGTCTGCCAGCCCCCAGGTAGATGCTATTGAGGTCGCCTTAGCCGGTTGGCATAGTGTGGGGTCGTGGGTAGGTGATGTCTCTTGATGGACGTGTCCCACCTTGGGATTCATAGTGGGAGGTGACCCTCCTTGGGACGCATGTTTCTTTTTGGTTTTTGGTGGGTTTTTAAGGTCTCCTTGGACCTATCCCGCCTAGGGATGCTTGGAGTGTTCTCTTTGGGACGCATGGGTTGTTCCTCCTTGGTATGCATGTGATATGACCAGGTAATGTCTTATGGTCAGTGTGAGGGTTGTATTGGACTTATCCCGCCTAGGGATGCATGGAATGTCCCTCTTTGGGACGCATGGGTTGTTGGAAGAGTCACATTAGGTATAAATAGTAAGCAGTTGGCCGGATGACGTCACAAATGACAGTTGCGTCGTGTATTACTACGCCACGGTAATTATGAGAATAGATTTGTTGATTGGTTTGTTTTTGAACGCCGCACTCTGCAACAGCCCAGTTGTATGGTGGCGGTCTGTCAGTAATCGAGTCTGAACCAGACAGCCCAGTGATAAACAGCATGAGCATCGATCTACGCTACTGGGTTACGGTGACATGTGTCAGCGAACATGACCACCCGATCCCGACAGTCGCCTTCTTACGCAGATATATGTATCTGCATACTGCATATGAATCATAAATATAAATGCCCTCTAGTGATTTACGACCTTGAGATAAAGAGGACCAGTGAGGCCACCTCACCTGTTTCATAGTAAGAGTGCGTAAGTTTAGTTTTACGTCTCACTCAGCTATATTCCAGCTATATGGTGGCGGTCTGGAAATAATAGCATCTGGACCAGATAATCCAGTGATCAACAGCATCAGCATCGATCTACGCAATTGGGATACGATGACATGTGTCAACCAAGTCAGCGAGCCTGACCACCCGATCCCGTTAGTCGCCTCTTACGACAAGCATGGATTACTGAAGATCAATTCTAACCCGGATCTTCACGGGCGACAATTCAAAGGTTAACATATATGTAGACGCTCCAAATACGTAAAAATGAATATCGAAAGTAGTGCGGGTCAGGGTTCAGAATTAGCCAGTCAAATGTCTGAAAAGTGACATGTGTGCACATTGCGCAGAAGTAACGGACATGGACGTCCCTCTGTAATGCCAGTCATCGGATCTAAGTAATCAATGTTGAACTAAGATCTCTACATGTAACGTTTTACTAAACACAATACACGCTCCTTCCATGGTGATGTGGGCAAAAGGTGCCAGGGTCCAGCACAAATCGACCCACCTCTTCGCTGTGGTCGCCTCCCCTCCCCAAAAAATTAATAAAATAAAATAAAATAAATAAATAAATGAAAAAAAATTAAATAAATAAATAATAAATAAATAAATAATAATAATAATAATTAAATAACAAAAAATAAAAATTGCAGTTTCATCTTCTTTGGGTATTTTGTCATACCGTGCCTGCCTGTGTGAAAACTGTTATTCATAGATGTATAGATATATAGATGTCTAGTTGTGTAAAATGTAAAATATTAAAATTGATTGTCACACACTATGGAAATGATAACGGTTACCGATTCTAATGTTTATTGCCCTGGTTATAGTGAGTGAACGAGTTTAGTTTTACGCCGCTTTCAGCAATATTCAAACAATATCACGGCGGGGGACACCAGAAATGGGCTTCACACATTGTACCCATGTGGGGAATCGAACGCTTTAACCACTAGGCTACCTCACCGCCCCTAATTACAAAGTGTGGGTGATGTATGGGTACTTACATAGATATATATGCCATTGGTTAAACCAACACTTCGAGCTGAAAGGAAAAAGGGAACATTGACTCTATGAATACATTGACTCTTTCGTGATCAGATATTATCCCCGTCCTGATTATAGGATGACGCATAGATAGAAGACGTCACTGTTTTCTCAATTATGACTATTTTGTATTTGTATTGCAGGGTCTCCCCAAATGGCTCCCAAAGACTGTGTTTGTTTGCTACTTCTCATAATGATATCCCAAGGACGAAGTGATCCCAAGGAAACAGACCTGTGTTCGCGATGTATATGTACAAAACCCATGCAAAGAGACTGTTACCATGCAGACTGTTCAAACCGTAATTTGACGACAATTCCGCTGTCACCATACCACGATATTTGTCATCTGAATCTTCATGGAAACTTCATAACTATCCTTGGGAACTCTGACTTAAGCAACTACTCCTTGCTGACCTCCCTGGATCTCTCCTCTAATGATCTATCTGAAATTCACAATGACTCTTTTAGTGGTGTTGGGGAACTGGCCCTCCTTGATCTGTCCACTAACAGACTAAAGTATATTCTCATGTCTACACAAATATTTTCGTCCTTGGAAAAACTCAAATATTTGAGCTTGAGCAACAATATATATGCCGAGATACCCACGTCGTTGCTCTGTCCACTGATGTCTCTCGAGAGTCTCACTATGGATGGTGTTTTTCGAAGTCCTGTTGGTAGTGGGTGTGAAGTGATGTACAATCTTACATACCTCTCACTATCTGGATTAAATGGGCGTTGTAAAATTGATTATTTGTCCAAGGACTTCCTACAAAACGTCCCGATGCTACACTATCTGAATGTTTCTTATTGCAATATCTTTAAAGTAGAGCCTGGAGCTCTTGCCTTCTTGCGGAACCTTGACACTCTTGATATATCAGGTAACACCTTCTTAAAATTAAACGGAGTCGCGAATGCTACAAGGGGATTAAATAATTCGAGACTAAGACAACTGTTTATCAACAAGATGGTGGGAGAACATACTATATGTGTTTGGGTACCAAAGTCGATTGGTTTAAATCTTCAAAATACGTCCCTGGAAATGCTAGAGGCCAACGACAACCGGATCGAATTGATTCACGAAGATGTGTTCAGGTTGTTGCCGAATACACTGAAGACAGTCAGCGTCAGGAACAACCGTCTCACCTACGGTTCATACATCTGGTACCTACAGAACCTGACAGGACTGGAGACTCTGGATTTAAGCACAACGAGGGGACTCCACACGTTACCATTTGCGGAACCGGAAAACCAAACCAGATATACCTTACCGAGTCACGATCAAACTGAAAAATGTTTCACAACACCAAGAGCAGAGAAATATTTGGAGGATTCTCCACACGAAAAAATACCGGAAAATGCGCATACGATCACACCCTATGGCATTCCTCCAAATCTAAAAACACTAAAATACACAGATTGTAAGTTAGCATATGATTTGTCAAAGTTGCATTTTGCTGATAATAGCCTTAGACGTGTTGATCTGTCTTATAATATATTTGCTAATTGGTTCGGTCCTATATATGGCTTGGAAAATGTCACACATCTTGACCTCTCAGGAAATCTTGCCACGAAAGTTAACCCATATTTTTTTGCAACCTTTCCATCATTAACGCACCTAAATGTATCCCACAATGCACTCACAATGTCTAAAAATGGGGAATATTTTCGGAATCAAAGTAAAGTAGAAGTTTTAGATTTGTCTAGCAACAAAATATTGTTCTTGCATCGGGATTTCCTTACTGGATTGAAATCACTGACAACATTGAATCTTTCTTTTAACTACATGGACAGTTTATTTGTAGATTTGGACCATAACTTAAATCTTACAAGTATAAATTGTTCACACAACGACATCAAATATATATCGCCACGGTTGAGATCCCAGATGGACAGGATAGCCGCGTTGCACAACTTTACCATAGACCTGTCTAAAAACGACCTCCGCTGTACATGTCAAAATATAGAATTTCTTGAATGGTTGCTAAACTCCAACATTCATGCAGCAAACAGAGACCTGTATCATTGCGTTGACATTAATGGGGAAGTAATACATTTTAAAGATCATGATGTACTAAAGAATCTGAGAGATTCTTGCTCTGATTTCATAGCTCTATCTATGGGACTACTTGCAACATTCGTCCTCATCTGTTCCCTGATAGCAGCAACTATCTGCTATCGATATCGTTGGAAAATTATCTACATTTTTTATGTGTTCAAACTGAAACTAAGAAAAAACAAAACTGAATATGAACGCATTTACGATTTTGACGTTTACGTCTCTTACGCCGACCATGACCTTCATTTTGTCCGCGAGGACATGATTCAGAAGCTGGAACACCAGAAGGGGAAGAGACTTTACATCCGGGATCGAGACTCTCTTCCAGGAGCTCCTATTGCTGAGAACATCATCGACGGGATCAGAAGCAGCAAGAAAACTGTGCTGTTGTTGTCCCAGGCGTTCCTGAAGAAGAAGTGGTGTAGGTACGAGTTACACATGGCCAACATGGAGACTGTGTCCACTGGCCGATCTGTCATGGTCATCATCATGTTGGAGGACATTCCGTACCGGGACATTCCACCCGTGATACTTTACGATGTACAGAACAGCCGTTTTGTAGACTACCCAAAAGACCCCAGCGACCAGGAACTGTTCTGGGCAAATGTGTCCACGGCTCTTGATAGTTAGACTGTCATATAGGTGACCTTACACATGCACACTGTTTTGCAGTACAATCCGTGAAGATCCGTGTTAGAAGTGATCTTCAGTAACCCATGCTTGTTGTAAGAGGCGAGTAACGGGATCGGGTCGTCAGACTCGCTGATTTGGTAGCCATATGTCATCGTATCCCAAGTGCCTAGATCGATGCTGATGCTGTTGATCATTGGATTGGTCCAGACTCGATTATTTCCAGACCGCCGCCATATAGCTGGAATATTGCTGAGTGCGGCATAAAACTAAACTCGGTCACTCACTCATTTTTGCAGTACATACGTGGAATTCGAACATCAACTGTCATAGGTATATAATATTTAATAGTTTTAGAGTAATGTGACATTTAAAGTCAATGACTAATAATACCAACAGTCGGTAGAGTTTTACATTAGGTGCCTTTTCTAAGTCTACATGTATGGTCATTACGCATTTTCAGATTCATTCATCGAAATTAGATTCGGACTTAAAAACAAACACTAATGTCACCTGGGAGTTGACTTGTGTGTGTGAGTCTTTATCGTGGTTTTCCTTTAAGTATCCTCAGAGTTGTACTCACAGACCAATACAACACCCTCAGAGTTGTACTCACAGACCAATACAACACATGAGAAGAATCATGTAAAAAGGATCAAGGAACACTTTTAGGTGTTTCCGTAATCGTATCCCACAATAGATCTAGACGTAATTAGATATTTGTTTCACCGTGAAGTCATACCAATCGTGATATGGCAAACAACAGAATACAAACGCTGTTGATGTGTAAATAGACGCGGCAAAACCCTTTCCACTTTCATAAGAAATCTCTGCGAAAAGCAGGGTCGATTGTACAGTTGTGACTATATCATGGGCAGATATTTGTTTCAGCAGTATTACAGCTGTATGGATGTTGTTTGTAAACAAATCGGGTCTGAACAAGACAATCCAGTGATTGTCACCATGCGATACGATGACAGAGCATGTGATTATGAATCACTATCAAATAGTGATGATACCAGGTGTTCGCGAAAAGGTGAGCGGATCCTGCCCCACCGGTAGCAACTGTCACAAACATATGCAAAGTCTAGTTCACCTGAAATAATTCGGGAACGTATGGTATAAGTCAAAATAGGGAATTGCATCGGACACTATTTTTGTCACTGATGCATCAAATTTGGAAATTTCCTCGACATGTCTACCATTAAACCTCTAAAAGCTTTACTGAGGCCTTGAATGTTGTGTGGAAAGCACGTTTGTTGCATTCTCCAATATTGATATGTATGTAAATAAAAACCATTGAGAATGTTTAACCCGTTATTGTCGCATGTTTCGTGGTAGGAATGTAACTACTTTTTGTCAGTTATTGTTGCTGTGCATTTGACTAATAGTTTCATATTTCACTGCATAAGTTACAGTGTCATGTGACAAAATTTATTTCGTATTTCGATAATCATCTTTACTAAAAGTAGATGCTAATTCGATGTCGACTTTATTTGATTTCGAGCTACGATATTGCACTGTTCTATATAAGACAGAATAGACGTATTTACAGACGGTTTTGGATTGTTGTCATTCTCGGTATCTAGCCTTTGATCAAGGATATCATTGCTGTCATGCTATGGAAGGAAAGCCAGAGGTGCCGCAAGTGGGTAAGTGTGCGTGATTGCGTGCGTGCGTGCGTGCGTGTGTCTGTTTGTGTGTTTGTGCTTGTTTGAACAAGTCAGGACGCATGCCATTTCTCTGCCAACAGATGATGAGTGAGTGAGTGAGTGAGTTAATATTTAACGTCACATCGGCAATATTTCAGCCATATCGTGACGAGAACATTCGGTATTGAAATGAAATATATGTATATTATATATATTATGTCTAAACGGTATTTCAGCCACATCTGGACGGGAATGCAATAAACAATTTCCTGTGTGGAATTCGACATTCATAGTTAGACAAGCAAACGTTTCAAGAATAAACTAACCCACTACCGCTATTGGTCAGTGAGTTTTGACTTTCACACTTTCAGCAATGTTTCAGACATATGATTACGTGACTGTCAACAAGTACATAATCGGTCATGGGTCATTTGAGAGTCACACTGACCCTCATGACTTTAATCAATGGAGCGAGTGAGTAGGTGTTTACGCAGCTTTTAGCAATATTCCAACAATATCACACCCGGAGACACCAGATATGGGCTTCATACATTGCACCCATGTGGGGAATCGAACCCGGGTCTTCGGCGTGACGAGCGAACACTTTAACCATAAGACTAACCCAACGCCAATTTGAATCAAATTGGTTATCCAGTTGTTCCTGTTGAAAATAGTGACATTCTGCCAGGTAAGTCGTGTGACTTAGGAAAACATTGGTTATGAGTCTTGGTTGGTTGGTTTGCCGCAATCAACAATAATATAGCTTATATGGCGGCGGTCTGTAAATAATCGAGTCTCGACCAGACAATCCAGTGATCAACAGCATGAGCATCGATCTCCGCAAATGGGATAAATTATGAGGCACTACTGATATTACCGTAAAAACGTCCCGCGTATTTTTTCAATATTTCCTGATCAAGAAGGTATCCTAAGAACCATAGTTGTGAACGTGGTTCACATGGAACTTAGTTGTACACGTATTGAGACTTGGCAGGTGGAAAACTGACACTCACCTTATCACTGGCACACTGATTACAGAGTTATTATACAGGACGCCCTTTACACAGCTGCCATGTTTGTGCTGTTACTTCTGTTGTCCCTGCTCCAATATGGGCCCGGGGACACATTTGACCCTGGATGTAGCTTCATGAATGGCCAGTGTCAGTACAGTGTCAAACTCGGTCACGAAGGTCAGTGCGACACTCACACCACTGTCGCCACCCCCGCCGGCGCTTCCTGCTGCGCCGCTGTACAAAATGACGTCACGTTGATGAAGGCGTCCATGGCATTGATGACGAAGAAGATTGAAGAGCTTCAGAATACGGTAGGTGATATTATATGACAATCCATGACGTACGGTTGCAAGACTTCCGTACACGGCTACGTCTGTGACGTACGGTGCACAGGTTCAGAACACGGTAACTGCGTAATGTACGGATTGCATACGCTCTGAGTACGGTACATTATGTTATTTAAGGATACTTAGAATACGTAGGTTATATTATATCAAGCCATGGTATTTAACTACTGACCATTACATGGTTGAAACATATCTTATTCTCCTATTGTCTCCAAAGTATAAGGGGGCGGTGGGGTAGCCTAGTGGTTAAAGCGTTGGCTCGTCACGCCGAAGATCCGGGTTCGAATTCCCACATGGGTACAATGTGTGAAGCCCATTTCTGGTGTCCCCCGCCGTGATGTTGCTGGAATATTGCTAAAAGCGGCGTAAAACCAAATTCAGTCAGTCAAAAGTATAAAACTGTGGAGGAAAGGCAGCTCACTTATTTGTCTCTCTGCCTACAGAAATTGTTGAATTAAGTATACAGATATTTATATACAACACACAAAATGTATGCATATTACATGAACAATGTTGTGATGGGACATATTTCAGGCATCGACAATGTACAGACACGTACTGTTGGTATTCAATTCGATGCGTTGGCCCAATTACCAAGTACATAGAGGAAGATAATCTCTTCATAACTAATCTACACCTTTTCAATTACACTCACGTCTAGAGAATATATTCTCATGCCTGTATAGTATACAAGCAACAGTTTGATACCAAGAAAACTCGTTTTCAATTACACTCACGTCTAGAGAATATATTCTCATGCCTGTATAGTATACAAGCAACAGTTTGATACCAAGAAAACTCGTTTTCAATTACACTCACGTCTAGAGAATATATTCTCATGCCTGTATAGTATACAAGCAACAGTTTGATACCAAGAATTCGGATTCGGTGACTTGCCTTCGCTTAAACATACTCCATATCGTTGGTAATAATAGCAGCGTAGTCTGAAATAGCACACACACACACACACACACACACACACACGCACGCACGCACGCACGCACGCACGCACGCACGCACGCACGCACACAGGCATACATACACAAAACAACTGACACATTATATCCCCACAGATAATATATTTAATATGAAACCATTAATATTGCAGAAAGGAGTCCGGTCAACGTCTCCATATGGCGATCTAAGCGTAGAACAACTTCAAAGATTGTTGTTGGAAAAGGAAGATGAACTGAGAAACATCACGAAGCAAGCATCAGATGAAATTAGGCTCCTACAGAGTGAGTTAGACACCTGCAGAAAACGTCCGGACTGTACCCGAAGTACCCCAATGACGACTACATCTACCACGACTGTCAAACCTGGTTTGTTTGTAAAGCAATATTTAAACACAGGGAGAGAATATTTGATCTTTCAAACTCGTGCACAATTCAAGGGGTAGCCTAATGATTAAAGCGTCCGCTCGTCACGCCGAAGACCCGGGTTCGATTCCCCACATGGGTACAATGTGTGAAGCTCATTTCTGGTGTCCCCCACCACAAAATTGCTGGAATATTGCTAAAAGCGGCGAAAAACGAAACTCACTCACTGGTTTGCCCCGATTATGATTCTAAGGTTGTCAGCACCAAACCCCATGCCCATTGGATTCACCAGAGGAATACCAATGTAAGATCTGTGGGCTTTCCCATAATTGAGCTGAAAGGTACTCGCATATCTGGAACACCTTTCAAAACAGCGTTAAACCAAACTCACCCTAGTCTCACTCCTTTCAGCGGTGAACTACAACCTGACCTTTTGTGACTTCGACAGCTCCAGCACCTGCGGCTACACCCAGGCCAGCAACAACACCGCCAAGTGGTACAGGGGCAGTGGGAGACCCAGCACAGTCACCGGACCTTGGAACGATCATACAATTGGCACTCCTGACGGTTAGGCGGGATACATATTTAATGTTTATATTCCATTCCAGTGTCTTCAGCGGGGTGCTGACTTGGCTGAAAGTACACCTTTATATCTATATGTTGGGCTTAACAAGAACAATATAATGGCTGATGTGAGAAGGCTTAAGAATGTGTGGTAGAATGTTGGTAATAAGGTCATACACCATAAAAATACAGATCACTGAGTTGGAACAACGCAGTAGTGAGTAGAAGCAGTTTGATGATAATGATCATGAATTTATATAGTTCCTATTTCCAAAAAGTGTTTGCTCAACGGCGCTGAAGAAGAAAGTCTGAAAGACTATGAGCGGGATATTCTGAACGGATGGGTTTTTAGGGCATTTTTTAAAGAGGCTTTACAGTTGATTTCTCTGATAGTGATTGGGAGGCTATTCCAGAGTAGTGGGGCTTCAGCTGCGAAGTTTATAAAGGTGGAAATGTGTCGTGTGAACCTTTTTGAGGTTGCAGCATATGAAAACCCCTTACCGACCTTCACTTTTACGAGCAATCTCATTAGCAACGTTCTGATCGGTTGGATGAAGGGTCGTTCTGACATGAGCTGTAACTTAATGCTCTCAGAACTATGAGTAGATGTGGTGAACATTGTGGTCTGATTTTAATAAGATTGCTTCAGGACATGTTTATGAAGGACTGAAATCGCCACAGGAAACTACATGTACATCGACCCTCATCGATCGGCACTATGGTACAAGAGGGAAACATCCGCCCTGCTAGAGTCGCCTCTGTTCAATCCATCACCTGACTATTGCGTCCAGTTCTGGTACAACATGGCCGGACGGGATATACAGGATCTCAACGTGTATGCCAAAGTGAGAGTGCAAGAACTTCAACACCAAGGAACTTAAATACTAATCCACTAAGAATACGAGTATGAAAAAAGACCCGTTAAGAATAATATTTGAACGTTAACACAAATTAAAAAGAAACCCAGAAATAATGTTTTCACAGTTTCACACAATATATTGTAACTAAAATCTAAAGCACATTTCATTTTGCCAACATCACTGGTCGCTGCCCGAGAGCAGATAACCACAGAAACTTTCATAGAGCCTGGGTGAAAACATATACACAAGGATCCAGTGGTCATTTATCATTTGCTCCAAGCTCCACAGTACCCATTTGTACATCTTCTTGTCATCTGTACGTATTGTATGTCATAGGTTGGCAGCGGCCTGGGCTACCCTGTGTGGACTAGATCTGGTCAGGTGTCTGCCAAATGGCAACTCGGAGAGATTGACATCGGCTCTGAGTACACTTCAAAACCATTCCATGTAAGTATTGTCCTGGCGAATGGTTTACTTGTTTGTTTGTTTGTTTGTTGTTTAACGCCACAAAGAAAAAGAGCATGATCGCTATAAAGGAATATACTTATTATTACTCGAAGCATACCACCTGCCTAAGAGGAATATATGCATAAGTGAATGAGTGAGTTTAGTTTTACGTCGCATTCAGCAATATTCCAGTTATATGTACATAATCGAGTCTCGAGTCCATATAATCAGTGATCAACAGCATGAGCATCGATCTACGTAATTGGGATGCGATGACATGTGTTAACGTTACCATCACGATTGGAATAGTAAGTGGTTTAATTTCCAGATGTATAGACCTGCATTGTTGAAAAGTTAACTGTGTGAGGTAATATTTGAGCACTCTTGGTACATGTGACGTCAGTTAGTTACTGAGACAAATGATCACTGCAAAATACTGACATCACTGAAGCAACTGGAACGATATTTTTTAAAACATATTTCTATATTTCTTGGTCCTCTCGGTTTACACAATAAATTTTATCTTACCTCACACTTAAAGGTCGTTTTCTGATTGGCTGAGGGTTATTCTATATATCATTTCCATTTTCTATGTCACCCGCTGGGATTGCCGAAGTGTGGGAATTCATATGGCACTTCATGTTAGTAATTTTTTATCTCGAATAATTGAGTCACGTATGATGTACGGGAATTACCAATGTTTTGCAAATGCAAATCGATGGAAAGGATGTAACTCTAAATTTGTTTTTCTTGTCTGTCTTTGTCGGTATCGGATAATTGCTCTGGTACTCCTTATTATGATCCGATACCCGTGCTTCAAACATTTTAAAATTAAAATTGAGGTGTTCAGTAAGATAATTATGTTGTTCACTGGTCCCTCGGTGCACATGGGTCGATGTACCCTCTATATTCGGTTATGTTCCCTGAGCCCGAACAACCCATGTACTCCTCTGGTCTGTAGCCTGTCAAGAAGGGGTATTGGAGAAAGTCACATTCCTCAATTACCTGTAATTGGTTGTAGATAGGCTTGACTCTGTAACAGTCGTGCACTACAGCAAACGTTTGTTTATTTAATCACTTTAAACTGATTTAACCTCTGCCGTTCAACGGTCAAATATTTCATTTTCAGTGTTTTTGAAGAAACACCACGCAGCCGCTACGAAAGTATTTGTTTGATTAATGAAACTCCATGTCAAGCTACTTCATCTCATACTAATCCATGTCATGCTACTCCATGTCATGCTGACCCGTGAAGATCCGGGGTAGAATAGGTCTTCAGCAATCCATGCTTGCCACTAAAAGGCAACTATGCTTGTCGTAAAGTCAGGCGACTAACGGGATCGGTTGGTCAGGCTCACTGACTTTGTTGGCACGTCATGGGTTCCCAATTACTCAGATTGATGCTCATGCTGTTGATCACTGGATTGTCTGGTCCAGACTCGATTATGTACAGACCGCCGCCATATAACTGGAATATTGCTGAATGCGGCGTAGAACTAAACTCACTCACTCACTCGCCCATGTCATGCTACTTCATGTCATGCTACTTCATGTCATGCTACTTAATGTCATGCTACTTAATGTCATGCTATTTTATGTCATGCTACTTAATGTCATGCTGCTTCATGTCATGCTACTTAATGTCATGCTATTTTATATCACGCTACTCCATGTCATGCTACTTCTTGTCATGCTACTTCATTTCATGCTACTCCATGTCATGCTACTTCATGTCATGCTGCTTCATGTCATGCTACTCCATGTCATGCTACTTCATGTCATGCTACTCAATGTAATGCTACTCCATGTAATGCTACTTCATGTCATGCTACTCCATGTCATGCTACTCCATGTCATGCTACTCCATGTCATGCTGCTTCATGTCATGCATGTCATATCGATATGTTACAAAACTATTGTCCCTTAAATCCTATTTCAGTTAGTATTTGAAGGAACATCGCGTAGTTATTACGAACACGTCTTTGCGTCTGATTCCATTTACCACGACACCTATGGAAACATCGCCATCGACGACATTTACGTCTACAACACAACGTGTCAAAGTAAGTAAGACTTACAATATACACAATACATTACATACAATACATTAATTGGTCTTAGTTAAACAATATTAATTACTATAATATAGCCAGATGATATTCATTGCTCTTATGGGCGCAATATCAACAATATGACGTTAATTTCTCTTTGTATGTATTGGGACTGTTTGGGTAGCGTAGTAGTAAAAGCGTTGGCTCGTCACGCCGAAGACGAGGGTTCGATTCCTCACATGGGTACAAAGTGTGTAACCCATTTCTGGTGTCCCCCTCCGTGATATTGCTGAAATATTGCTAAAAGCGGCGTTAAACCATACTCACTCACTCACTTAGTGTGTATATGAACCAAAACGTGTTACATAAGTGACGTGTGCCATTTTGGTGAAACTTACGAACACAATATCAGGGCAAGGAGGGTCAGGAGCTCTTGTGGCCTCCTTTCACAAAGCACTAAGGTGATCGTAAGTCACTAAGGTAACCCACTAAGGTAACCTTATAGTGCAATGTTAAAGAATGGGAGTTAAGGCTAACCTTAATAAAGGTTGCTTCGTGAAAGGAGCCCCAGGTATACAAACACAAAGAGGAACATTTGATGTAACCCACACAAACGGTCTATGTGTGGGTAATCTATATACTTCAAGTAAAGTGACGAAAGTGAGTTCAGTCACCAACTCAGCAATATTTCAGCTAAGCAATCGGTTTCAGGTAAAAAAAACACAAACAGTGGTTGAAATTATGAGTAAAGTAAAATCTGTCTGGCCTGATAACGCACAGCCAACGAAGTCATTCAGTCTGAACGGTTCGTACCTGAAATCACCAGGTCTATTGCAAATGTCAGGTTGATAATGTTCTAGTTGCGTACGATATGTCTGGAACATGGGCTGTTCCACAGCAACTACGTGCAGCAAAACCCGAACCCAAAGAAACCCATGCAATATATAGTGTGTGGGCTCATGAGACATGACACAATCTCTAAACAAAACACTGTTCGATGTGTACATATTATTTGATTTGCAGATCTCCCTGACTGTCCCCCGGGTGCATATCGCCGAACAGGGAACGACAGTCGTTCCTGCTACACCTTCCACACCAAGCCCACTAGATGGTCTAATTGTCACGAGGCATGTAAAGAAGAGAACTCGGCTTCACATTTGGTTGCCATTGACTCTGAGGAAGAACAGAAGTTTCTGGCCAGCATCATCAAGAATGACCCAGGTGAGACAAAAATAAAAACGGGTTTAAGGGTTCATAGTTAGAACAGATCAGAATATGTTGTAAGTACAATCAATTCAACTCTTAGGTCAGAGGTGGTTCTAAGATTTAAGTGTCTAAGACCAGTTTTACAGTTTTCTAAGACCAGATCCGACCTCACACATTAAGCTGACATGTCGTGATGTAACTGAATTATTGTTCGAAGCGGCGTTAAACCTTAGAAAATTTCTCACTCAATCTGCCATGGTTGGTGTCACTATATTCAATGATTGCCAGTGAGTACCTGTTGAAGAAAGCAGAAACTATGGCGAACACCAATTCTCCAACACGAGGCATCAAACGATGTTGCCTTTATTTACTGATGGGCTAAAATATATAGAATATACCTTTGTATTTACGAAATACGTATCTTTGGTTGATTATATGTATTCACGCAATATATAAATCCACTGACGCACTCACCGACCATCCGTCCACTCACTCACTCACCCTATTTCTGTACTAGCACTGACGGCAGCTGGTAGTTCCGGCTTCTTCACCTCAGGCAACGACGAGGAGACCGAGAACAATTTCAGATGGACAGGTATGGCAGTTCCTCAAGCCATTGGCTATACCAACTGGTATCCAGGGCAACCAAACAACGTAGGATCCAATCAGCATTGCTTACTCATGGAATATCCCAACACGGACTACGAGTGGGGTGATAACGAGTGTTCCAGCTCATTCCCTTACATCTGTGAAGTGGACTTGCCCTTGCCATCAACAGCAACCACCACCTCAACATGAGACATCCCGGGCATTATCATTAAGTGATGGTCCTTATAAATAAAAGATGCATTTACCAACAATGAATCAGTGCTTGAATGTATGTATAATTCATAAATACAAAACCCCAGGACCCCCCAAAAAATACATTAGACGTAAAAGGCTAAAAAATGAGAAAATTACATGAAGGATCACTGAAAATTGCATGGGGAGATCACTGAAAATCACAGCGAAAAGGGTACGCATGTTTTGACCTACCAACAGCACCTGCCACTCATATAATGGTGCGATGGCAAACTTTGATATTATTCAAAGTGCAAAGCCAGCTGAAATTTATGACGGAGGCCTTATCAGCATCACAAGTGCCCAAGCAACTGACTGGTCAATCGCTACTGAAACAAAAAATAGTCTTACATTTAAAGTCAGGGGTCAGCTAGACGAGACCACTATCGCATACGTGCAGGGGGACAACTGATCCAATAGGAGTGAGTGAATGAGTTTAGTTTTACGCCACACTCAGCAATATTCCAACTATTTGGCGGCGGTCTGTAAATAATCCAGTCTGGACAAGACAATCCAGTGATCAACAGCATGAGCATCCATCTGCGCAATTGGGAACCGATGACATGTGTCAACCAAGTCAGCGAGCCTGACCACCCGATCTCGTTTGTCGCCATTTACGACAAGCATGGGTTACTGAAGATCAATTCTAACCCGGATCTTCACGGGTTTGATCCAATAGGAATACGGCCTGGGATCTCTATATAGACCCAAAGAAACAGAGACTGGTGATGACGATAGTGAAGCATCCATGATAAGATAGGTAAGAGGTATAGCAATGATAGCAATGACTCTACTAAGGAACAGTTCATAATTTATGGCCAGGGGCTGATGATGATTTTTATGGAGAAGCATGTACAATGTGAATTACCACCCCCTCCCTAAAATTTATGTACGGATGATAAAACTCGCTGACTTTGTAAATGCATGTAATCGTATCTCAGTTACATGGATCTAAGCTCATAATGCATTATGGCAGTTAGATATTATGTTGCGATACACATATCCATGTGTATAGAACAGATTTGTAGGGTAAAGAGGGTTCTCAATAGAACAGTACAATGGTAGTGGTTTAGTGTAGTCGTAATCTCCCTACAACTTTCGTTCTTTCAAACATTTACTGCAAGTGTATGGCTTCATGCTACTTTCATTAAAGCATACTACTTTCTACTTTGTTAGTAACACATGTTACAACTGAGATTACACTTTCCCAGTAAAATACATATTCTAGCATTTTTGTTGGGTTGATTCCATTCAGGATTCGAACCCACACCCTCAGATTCAGGCACCTAATCGCCACCACTCAAAGTCAACCGTCTAACCCACTCAGCCATCGCTGCTTCCACAAATGGGAAGTCCGACAATTGGTAGTCAAGACTTTGAGACTTTGTGTACCCCTCAAGATACTTTGTGTACCCCTCTGATAACTGTAAATTGGCACGGTTCTCGGATTGGAGTCAACCCAACAAAAGTAGTAGAATCTGTACTTTACTGAGAAAGCGTAATCCCAAATATAACATATGTTACGTTTGACCACTTTCTAAATGGCATTGAGTATTCGTACCTTGTTAGGTCCTATAAAACAAGCCACAACCCTGATGTGATCTGGTAACAATAAGGCTAAACTGGTGGGTACGTGTTCATTTTACGCTAGGGAAGAGTGAATGAGTTTAGTTTTACGTGTGCCCATATTGAAGCAGGGACAACAGCAGTAAGAGCACAAACATGGCAGCGTTGTGGTACATAACAGTTGGGCGTCCTGCTTAATACACTCTATAACAAGTGTCCCAGCGATAACGTGCGTGAAAGCAGAGACCATATATCTATTATATGGTCTCAGGTGAAAGGTTCAATCTGCGAAGCCTCCATACATGTGAACTAATGCTAAAAATCTATACACCGCAAAACATTACGTAATAAAATCACAAAAATAAAAATGAAGTAATAAAACCATACTGAGCCATGTCACACACGTACAGACCCACCCTTTCGGGGACAAACAAGTTAACGCCTAAACGTCGCAACAAATCCAAAACGCCTTCTGATATAACACGAAATGCACGTGCATACTAACGGTATAAAACAGCCTTCGCGACACGTGAGCAAAACGATAGTAGAAAGAACACAAAAATATGTCACGTTTGAGGCAAATCGAAAGAGAGATAGAGATGTCGGAATGACCCAAGAAAGAGCTAACCATACCGTGATTGCCAGAACCTTCGGCTTCACACGAACAACTGTCATCAGACTGACGCAACGACTGAGAGAAACAGGACATACGTCAGACTGGTTTAGGAGTGGTCGACCACGTGTGACACCGCCCGGTGATGATCGCCACATCAGACAATTCTAAGAGAACATGATATTCGAGCACGTCGATCCTACCGTGGAGTGCATCTGACTCTTCAAAACCGACGTCGTCGATTGACATGGGCCAGGCGAGTTCGACCTTGGCAGATGTGTGAGTGGCGACGAGTAGGTGAACCTTTAGCGCCAAATTGCGTTCAGCAAGTCCGGCCGTTTGGAGCCGGTAGCGTGATGGAGTGGGCAGGGGCGGATACAGCTTTTTGAGAAAGGGGGGATGCACACTATTGAGAAAAGGAGGGGTGCACACTTCATTTTTACCCGAGTTTCAATGGTCATTTAACAACCTTTAAAGCACAAAGGGGGTGCGCACCCCTGCACCCCCCGTCTGGATCCGCCTATGGTGGGGTGTGATCTGCGACGATCTCGAGACAAGACTTGTGATTATTCATGGCAACCTGAATGCTCGAAGATACAGGGATGTAGTTTTGCGACAAGTTGCATTGCCATTTACCCAGCAACAACCTCGTGGCCGTTCGTCACCACTCGCCCCTTTCCGTAACCTTCAAGAAGACTCGTCCCCCTATCGCATTCGTAACTACTCGTGTCATTCCGTCTACTTGTAGGTCACGGAAAGAGGCGAGTAGTTACGAATGCCACCTATCGATGCTTGTTATGTGCGAAACTACGACAAACCAATCAGAACGCGCGTAATGGTTGAGGTGCTTTGATTAAATTAATCTCTAGTACTTAAATCGGTTATGACATTATGTCATTAATTAAAAAATCATGAAAAATATATATCGTCACATTGAAAGCACAAAAAAACGTAGTTAACAGAACTGTGTTGCCTCGTATAGATTTTAGTTAGGAAAGTGCCATGGACGGTGAGAGATTCGAATACACGCACGTATGTAGTTGACATAACGGCTCTCATGGGAGTGCATTTCTGACGATCTTGCGGGCTTGTTATGGAGATTGTACGTGCGCTTCAAACATTTGTAGGAAATGTAATGATAAATCGCTAAGAGTTTAAAAACAATAATATTATATCTGTATGTAACTAACCAGCTTTAATCTTGAACATTTGGCTTATATATCACATCTCTGGGGATATTTTATTCTGACATTTGTTTGGATCATTCATATTTTTTTCAGCGAATTCAATTAAAATTCCACCAGGGGTGTGACAGCAAAGTTACTTGAAAGTTCAGTTTGAGAAATATTTTAAAGGCATTTTTGAGTATCTGCTTGGGGATTTAATGGGGCTGAAAAAAGGCAATTGTATTTGTATATTCAATAAACAATTCCCGTTTGTGATTATTAAACCCTAATTAGAAAAATAATATAATTGGAACTATAAGGTGAAAAGCTGGTATAATTACATTAGAATGTGTCTTTAACAAATATGATTTTCTCCTTCTCTTAAATGGGTCAAAAAAAAGTTTAAAATAAATCAGTAAAACAGTAAAACAAAAATAAAAAACAAAACAAAAACAAAACAAAAACGATAGAACACTTATATAATTACGGGACAACCTTCATTGACAAATCAGAAGACTATCAGCGCCACCTGTCGCCGCTCAACAACTGGAACAATGTTTCCTACAGGCATGGCAACGGATCAGCCTAAAGTCATTCGTCGTGTTACTTTATCAGTGCGTCGACGTGTTAAGATAATATAGAATAAGATAATACTTAATTTTCGTTACATTGTAAAACATGTAAAACACAACAAAACATGAAATTAGACATTTCAACAAGCACTAACATAATAAACAAATAAATAGGTCAGAGCACTAAAAGAGTGAAAGAGTAAGAAATGACTTAATGTAATGATGAGAAAAATAGCAGTGGTGTAAAATGGTTTACATGAAGGTAAGATGATAAATGAATGGCTAAGAAGATCAACTGTTGTTAACATAATGAATAACGGCTGGAACAAAAGAATGACGGAACCTGTTTGTTGTGGCTATCGGCATGCGGAGACGACGTCCTGATGGGAGAAATTCAAAATCGTAAAATAGAATATGAGAGCTGTCATTTACAGTTTCCGCACTTTTTTTGACAATTTGCTACTCATAAAGTACGCCGAGAGATATTACTGAATCTGTGCAAATGATTTTGCGTGCTGCGTTAACATTTTTGTTGAGTTTAGTTTTGATTGAACAGACAGGTCCAACAAAGTCTGTAAAATGCTTTGTATAAATGTTTCGTAAACAGTACAAGAGAACTATCAATCCTAAAATTGTTTAGACGACGTAAAAAAATACAATTTCTGCTGATCTTTTTTGTATAAGTAATCAAAATTGTCATTCGAAGTTAGCTTACTGTCAATGATAGTGCCTAAATACATGTAATTATTCACAATTTCAATGTCTTCATTGTTGACTGAAGTAGGTCCTAACTAGTAAGCTGATTTTCTGAAATCTATAATAATCATTTCTGATGTTTTTAGTATTTAAAATCTTTACAATAATTTGTAAAATTCAAAAACCTCATTTCTGTACTCCTCAAGGTCAGCAGATTTTAAAAGTGGAACAATTGCTGCGGCATCGGCAAATTTAATAATGAAACAGTTAGCTGCTTTACTGATACAATCATTGGTATAAATAATAAACAGTATGGGTGACAAAACACATCCCTGTGGAGCTCCAGTGGTCATCATGGTAACAGAGGAATTGATCCCATTAACAGTAACACTCTGAGGTCTATCAATCATAAAATAGCCTATCCATCTGATCAGATTACTGTTAACACATATGTTTGATAGTTTTGACAGAAGTATATGTGGCTGAATGGTATTGAATGCGGAGGAAAAGTCACCCAAAAAGAATTCCCATGTATGATCCACTTTTTTCCAAATGTTTAAAGATGAGATTCAGAAGAGTTAGCATCGTCTGTACCTCTTCTCTGTCGGTGAGCAAGCTGGAGTGGGTCAAGATGGTCTTCAACCTCGCGCATAAGTACCTTTTTTGCAATACGTTTCAGGCACTTCATGTCTACTGGTGTAAGACCATTGGCGGATCCAGAGAGGGGGTGCAGGGGTGTGCACCCCCCTTTTGTCCTGAAAGTTTATTAAATGACAATTGAAACTGTCGTGAAAATGAAGTGTGCACCCCCACCCCTCCCTTTCTAAAGAGTGTGCACCCCCACCCCTTTCTTAAAAAGCTGCATCCGCCCCTGAAGACCAACTGGGGGATTGTCATTAAACACTTTGGGTTTTGCATCTAAGTTGGTAGGTATATGCTGTTTGGGCGAGTATTGACGCCAATGGTAGTCACACTCACTATTGGTTCAACATTTGATGACATTTTGCAGAAAAACCGCCTTGTTGATTTGTGTAAAAGTTCAGACTATGACACCACGTGTCTTTCAGTGTCAGTCAAACGGTACTTTCGACTTTGTGCGAAATGAAATTGTGTACATTTGCTGTAGAATTGAATATTCTTTGTAATTAAGCAGATGTTCATTATATGCTCTTGTGTTCTTTTCAAGCTTGGTTAGGCACATTGTATACTTTCTTTTCAGCACTAGTATAATAAAGCTCCATGTGGTCCCCTTTCTTAACGTTCTTAAGATATCCTCTTGATAAGAAAATATTGAAAAAACACCTGGGACGCTTTAACAGTAGAGTTATGTAGTATCAGTAGTGCCTTCTAATTTATCCCAATTGTGGAGATCGATGCTCATGCTGCTGATCCAGGATTTTCTGGTCCAGACTCGATTATTTACAGACCGCCGCCATATAGGTGTCTTATTGGTAATTGCGGCGTTAAACAGCAAACCAACCAACCAAGTCTCATAACCAATGTTTTCCTCAGTCACCCATATTATTACATGATTTTACTGCTGGAATGTCACTATTCAACTGGATAAACCATTTGATAAAATGGGGCGTTGGGATAGCCTAATAGTTAAAGTGTTCGACATATGTCTCGTATCCCAACTGCGTATATCGATGCTCTACAAATTAACAGCATTTGTATCCATAAACAAGATCTGTGGCTTGACATATCACGATTTCTTTGATTTCACGATGAAACAAGTACATATTTACGTCCAACGTGTTACAGTGGGATACGAATACGGGAACACATACATGTACATCAAAGGATCACCCGTACAAAAGTATAAAAAGTGGATCACTGAACATTACATGAAAGTGAGTGAGTGAGTTAGTTTAGTACGCCGCTTTTAGCAATATTCCAGCAATATCACGGCGGGACACCATAAATGGGCTTCACACATTGTACCCATGTGGGGAATTGAACCCGGGTCTTCGGCGTGACGAGCGAACGCTTTAACCACTAGGCTAACCATCGCCCCTATTACATGAAAGGATTGTGGAACTTAAATGAGTGAACCACTGAAAATCAGTGATGTCACCATGCTTTTGCGAAAATGGTAAGCATGTATTGCCTTACTCAAAGGCTATGAGTTTTATAATTGATAATTCATCCTTATGAAGAGGGAGTGAATATGGTTTTACGACGCATTTAGCAATGTTCCACCAATATCACGGCGGAAGAAGCAGAAATGGGCTTCACACATTGTGCCCATGTGGGGAATCGAACCCGGGTCTTCAGTGTGACGGGCGAACGCTACCATTAAGCTACCCCACCGCCCTACTTATGAAGAAAGTTATAGTAAACCTAAGGATGTGGACTCAGTGCTGATGCAGACAGTTATGCTGAAACTAAGAAACTAAAGAGCCAATGAGAACAGTCAACACGATTATTTGAGCGATTCATTAACTTATTGTATGAATCATCCCGACTTTGAGATGAACCAAAGACGAATGGGACACTTGCATTTTCGCGGAATCATGACAGCCGCAATCAACGTCATTCAAACGTTTTAGTAATTCCTTACCAAGATGTCGTTCAAGGAACCATGGAAAGGAATACATCAGTTAACACTTCATGTATGTAGGTGTGGCATGTTTAACCTTTCACTCACCTTATCAGCGAGACCGGTCACACTCGTATAATGGTTTGTCATACAGGTCACCCGGTTGTGTAGTGCTGCAACCCTGCCATGTTTGTGTTGTTACTGCTGTTGCCTCTACTCCAATATGGGGGCACATTTGACCCCGGATGCAGCTTCATGAATGGTCAGTGTCAGTACAGTGTCAAACTCGGACACGAGGGTCAGTGCGACACTCAGACCACTGCCGCCGCCACAGCCTCCGCTTCCTGTTGTCGCGCTGTAGAAGATGACGTCGCGCTTATTAAAGCTACCGTGAAGTTAATGGCAAAACAGATTGCCCAGCTGCAGAATACGGTAGGTGATGTATAATGTGACAGTTCCTGACGTACGATTGTAAGACTTCATCGTAAGGAAAGTTCTATTATGTGACAATTCAAGAAGTAGTTTATGCTTAACGACAAGACGATTGGCGTAGCTTCTTGAATACGTTAGTTTCTTTGTTGATTGTTCAGCGCTGCCCTCAGCAATATTCCACCTGTATGACGGCAGTCTGTAAATAATCAAGTCAGGGCCAGACAATCCAGTGATTGACATCATGAGCATCAATCTATGCAATTGGGATATGATGACATGTGTTAACTAATTCAGCGACCCGGATCTTCACGGGTACACGTTAGGTTATGTTATAATCATGTCATGGTATGTATAGAGAATACTACACGAGGTCTCATTACATACGAATTATACGAAACGAGTGTCCTTCCTATGGTATCTGACCGAGCGAAAGGAAGGTCACGAGTTTCGTATAATTCGTATGTAATGAGACCGAGTGTGGTATTTTATTTATTACCCACGTCTTACATGCATTAAATTTACAAAATAGCGTATTTTTGTTAATAATTTGGTTTCAAACCGAAACCGGTTTCATAAAGAGGTTGCGGAAGAGTTTTGTACTGTAGTACAATATTTGCATGACGTCACTGTAATGACGTCACTGCCTTGGTAACCGACGTCACGATGCATGTCAGTTGTCATCGCCTCCTACAGCCTCCTACAGTAAACTACTCCGTAGCACCCCGTTTCTTGGTTTGCAGTTGCTTCGTTCGGCTACATCACTGGTGGAAACATTGCGTTTACGTTTTTCGACGGGTATAATGTCACAGTTCGACTCACAATTAAACAGCGACACGGCAACGGTCGCGATGTTTACATTCCCACAATGCATTTAAGTTGTAGAATGAATGGATTCACGTGTTTGTTATGAATGAAAAAATAGTTACGTAGGAATGTGACCTAATTGAGAGGTCATCGGTTATCCAATCAAATCGTTGGAATCTCAGGTCAAGTCGTTACGACACAGGTCAACGCGATACGACACTCGTGTGACGTACGAGATTAGTATGCAACTACCCATACATTGACCACGTGGGTAATAAACGTATTTACAGAGACATCTCATACATGTGACGTTTAAACAACAAACCCACACATATACACACATACACAGAAGATGACACACAGAGACTCCAAGCACATACGTAATATTAATGAAGTATTTTTTTTCCAGAGTGAAGGTCGGTCAAATTCTCCACACGGAAACTCAAGCGTAGAACAGCTCCAGAAGGATTTGTCAAAAAAAGAAGATCAAATCAAAAACATCATGAAGCTATTTTGCATAATCAGGTGTTAATAATTATTAGAAAATATGAATACGATTAAAAGACCCGTTGAGAAATTGAGTTAAAGTTCAATCTCATTTGAACGTTACGCAAATTGAAAAGAAACCAAGAAATAATGTTTCCCACAATATATTGTTCCTAAAAGCTAAACCACATTTCATCGTTGTAAAATTAAAGAGGGTTGGTTAGGAATGTCAGTACCACACCCATGTTGGTAGGTTCTCAGACACGGTATGCTTTCCTCCCACACTCACTCACTCAATCAAACCATTTTCAGTTGTGAGCTATAACTTGACCTTCTGTGACTTCGAGGGTACCAACTGTAGCTTCACCCAGGCCAGCACCAGCACCGCCATGTGGTACAAGGGCAAGGGGAGGCCGAAACAAATCTCAGGACCTTGGAATGATCATACAATTGGCACTGCTGACGGTTAGGCACGATATACATGTATATTTCCAACATTTTAGACAGGATTCAAGTCTTGGTTAGGAGGCTGCTGTCAGACAGGTACTTAAAGTACACCGAAGGTACCCCTGTAAGTTTAGGAGTGTAGGAGATTGCATACTGGCTTTAGACAGAAATATAAAAACAAAATTAAATTTTTTTGGGTAGAATCTTGGCAATATGATTACAACCCAACAAAATTGAGTATATACAATACTGAGTCAGTGGAAGCATGGGAACCAAAGTGCCTTTGACAAAAGATGTTGTTTGGAAGCAGAGGAACGAAGGATTGATCGATTTGATCTCTCCGTTTAGACTATGATACGTATTAATACAATGGCTACGAATACATGAATGAGGAACAGTGACATCATTTCACATAATTTTCAGTGGTGTATTTTGTTGACTTTTAACTTTATTGCCAAGATTCTATCCCCAACTGTGATTTTCGTACATGAACACATAGACTATCAACATCCTAAAGGGCTAAAAGTGTCCCTCTATTTTCTGAACACAATGTATTTCAAATAGAATCTTAGTTCTCAGAAGGCGTCGCACTAAAATGTTCTGGAAGGCATGATCAGAAACATCTTTCAAATTTTCCCCAACACACTTTCCAAAGCGAATCTTTGATTTATTGGATGAAAGGTCGTTCGGACAGGATCTTAACTGTGAGAGCCTCAGATATACTGAGTGGTAGGGAGCAGTACAGTCTGATTTCAAAGAGCTTGCTACAGGAGACGTTTTTTCTGTGGTTGAAAGTGGGTAGCTATCTTCCCATGACTTGTGAACGGCTGAAAGTATCCTGGTTATGTTGGCACTTTGCGCGTCGGTACACAGACACTGTGAATGGTTTATGCTGCTTTTTAGAACACACTGCCTTTGGGATTGGGAGGAAATAGATTCTCCGGGGCCTTGGGGATGTTTAGGACACTCTTTTGGTTAAAAAGTTACGCAAGTTGTCCTCCTGGATCATTTCTTGTGGACATTGGACACCAAGAGACATGGAAGCATAGTCTGTGTAGCTCTGATCCCTCTTAAGGGAAGAAAACAAAAGAAGCATAATTCCTTAAAGGTTCTGTCCACAGGTGCGTACATGCACATCGACCCGTATAAATCAGCGGAATCTTACAAGAGGCTGTCTTCTATAGCTTTGCTGTGTTAAATTTCCCTTTTTTTACTGATTTTACAGCGCCTCAGTAACTTGCCCTTACGTTTGAAGAGTTTATTTTTAGTTTAGCCAAAACCTGCTGTGATATTTTAGAGCATAGACGCTTTTTACTGTACAAATAACTTTGTGGTGTGTTTCATATTTTTTATATATATATACTTACGTGTGTTTACATTGTACAAAGGATTATCTTCTTATGTGTTATTACATCTCTCATAAATTGCTTTTATATCTTGTGTCACTTATATGTATTATATTTGTGCGAGTGAGATGTAAATACACTATTCTGTCTGTCTGTATGTCAGTGCCCAGTTGCCACAAGCTGCATGGGAAGTCTGTCTTCCACATGCAATAGGCTGTTGTGTTTAGTATGGTGGCTGATTGGGGCCATCGCTTTCTCGCCTTAAAATTCGAAAGCGAGAAAGCGATATCACGAGACGAGAAAGCGATATCACGAGACGAGAAAGCGATATCACGAGACGAGAAAGCGATAACACGAGACGAGAAAGCGATAACGCGAGACGAGAAAGCGATAATACGAGACGAGAAAGCGATAGCACGAGACAAGAAAGCGATATCATTGCGCGAGAAAGCGATAGAGCGAGAAAGCGAGAAAGCGATAGAGCGAGAAAGCGAGAAAGCGAGAAAGCGATATTACCCACAATTCAGTGCTGTCTGCGCATGATCGACTACAAACGGGAGCTCAGTCGCCATCGTAGTTTCTGGATAGTGTTAAATGGTTTTCAGTAATGTTCTTGCCCACGAATGGCGGTGTATGACTTGACGTTTAGAAAATATCTAATAGAGATGTAGACTTTCCTTTGACATGCAATTTGCACGTATGCAATAGTCATATCGTGAAATAACGGAAACGTTCATTTTGTGATGTGACTTAAGGAATTACATATTTTTTGACATGACTGGATTCGAATTGTCTTAACCAACTTAATCACACCAACCAATTGAATTGTTTCTTTGATGGGCATTTTAGATGTTGAGTTTATGAAGAATAATGACAATTATATTGGATATACAACTTCTTTTATTCTGTGGAGGCGATGTTTCGATATAGATTCTAATGTCGTTGTCAAGCAAGTGATACACGAGTAACAAATTGAGAGAATATATACTTGAGTTGTTATTACAGTAGATAGGGAATGAGTTGTTTATACATTAAATAAGGTTGATGTACAACGCTTGTAGAAGAGATTGAGTAAGTTGATTGGAAGCCAGAAGGGTGATATACAAGGACTGAATTAGAATTTATATGAGGCCAGGTGGATGTATATACAAAAGATGGGTTTGATGTACATAGTTGAATTGAAACAGATAATGTACACAAGAAATATTATTGATTACTTTATCAAGTGATAGTAGGCATTGGGAATGTACTATCCTTCATCTCTGTTGAGAGCGGAACGTATCTTCTTGATGTGTACTGCTTCCAAAAGTTCCCGAATTTTCTAGTCTGACTGGTTCTTTTCTATGGTTTTCTTTGAATTATGATGTTGTGTGACAAATGTGTCGGAAGTGCCAGATGAACGGGAGGGACCTATGACAAATAAGGCATTGTGACGAGTATATTTTCATGGCGATTTCCACCATGAGTGGCCAGCACTAAGACAATCAACCACATCCAAACCATCATCCTAAAATAAAATCACTGAGTGAGTGTGTGAATTGAAATATATGTCGCCTAAGAGCAATATTCATGTTTTAGGTTCATTGTTGATGGTTTTGTGACGCCATATTGTACGCCATCAGTTCAATTCCAACTTAATGGAATGGTGAGTTACACTTACATTTCAAACAAATTGGAGCTTGCGTTTCTTTTGCAGCTCAGTTTATTACATATACATCACATTCAGAGAGTTTTGAAGTATGTGACACTATAAATGAGCCGTATGTAGACAATTCAAAAATAATTATCAGTTCTCGCTGTTTGGTTATAGGTGGAGGAATTAGAAATGAGGCATGGGAACTTAACCGTTTATGTTTATGTCACTTTATTGTATTTCAGGGTGATCAAAATACAGCTGTAGTTTCTTTGAATTAATAAAGACGATGAAATTTATTAACTGAAGAACTTCACCTACATAAAACCCAATTCGCTCCTACCCAAAGATAGAGGAGACGCACGTGACAGTAAAGCACCTTGGTACCTCAATGTAGTAACAGAACCATTCCACAGTCAATGGTGTAATCTAAGCAAATATAACTGATTGGTTTTACGCCGCTTTTAGCAATATTCCAGCAACATCACGGCGGGGACACCAGAAATGGATAAGCAAATATAAGGATGCAGTCAAAGGTTCGTCTAATCAAAGCTGAAAATAGTACGCAGTTAAACGCTGGTCTAGCCATATATAGTGAACTTCTTTGGATGGCATTTAGAAGTTGGTGTGCTTAACAACGTGGAAAGTTATATGGATATACAACTCCTTTATTATAATGTAAGCGACATTTTGGTCCGCCATTTTTAAACCTGTTCCGCCATCAAAATATCTATCAAAACCCATCTTTTCCGCCATGTTTTCTTCTGACAAAAGTTAGATAATAGACATGTTATACCAACAACTGGTTTTCTACAATATATTGTTACCCTCCGCCGCCATTTTGACTGTATGTAATAATTGATGTGTGTGATATGCACTCTTATACCACCATTGGTGGTCTATTGAGAATAAAAGTAAAGTAAAGGCTACAGCTGGACGTGGTCGCATAGGTTTTGAAAAGCTGATTAGTGTATCCAGTTAATCTTTCGTAACATTTTCATTTCCAGAGGAGGACTTGAAACTCGTTCACTATATGGAACTATCTACCTGTATCATCTTGTTTATAACCTGGTCAACTCATGTCAAAACGATTCAAATCGAATGAGAGCAATAGGTGGCATTCACTGGGATGCAGACAAATAAACCCTCCTACACATCTACAAAACATTTATCTTGTACACACTGGAGTGAGTCGCTCCCGTCCTTCTCTATCCCCAACTAAACTCCTTACAATATATTAAAAAAGCCACAGGTGCAAAGACTAGTACCTACTACCTATTAGTTACTAGGAGAAACCAAATGACTCAATAACTACCAGACTGGGTCTGAAAATAAAATATCAGAATATATACAGAATAAACCCTTTAAAACATCCCTATCCAGACACACATTACAGTGTAAACTCGATTATCCGGACTAACTCACAATGTCAAGGCCACGCACAACACGTCTCACAACCAAAACATAAACACCGTACCCTGGCTCCCCAGCCCTACTTTTTAACATTTAACCCCAATTCATCTATTTAGTAGACTCCTTATTAGCTTATCAGCAACAGTTTAACTGTTCTGCACAATAAGTCACAATATACTTTACACCACTTACTTAGTTGAACTTACACGCAATCAACTTCCCACCTTCTTACGTCCAACTTCTCAACTCCCCATCTAAACTAAATTATTTTCAATATAAAGGTGTTTAGCATATAGTGCTTTATTCCCCAAGCAATAATTTTATTACGTTTTTGTTACACACCTACCACGTCGGTCGATGAATTGTGGCACTGTCTCAAGTCGATAGTTGGGAGTTCGGGGACAGACAGACATATACGTATGTACACAAGCCATTCTTGTAGAAGTATGAGAGATTATGGACACACATTTCGAACAATACCTTTTCCACATAATAGTAGATATATATATGTGTGAAATATGCACACATATAACGACCAGATGAAAGGCACATGGTGTATAAAATTCCACCACTGATACAATACAGCCTGACGGGGAGTTGGTTTGGTTGGTCTGTTGTTTAACACCGCACTAGGCAATATTACAGCTATATGGCGGCGGTCTGTAAATATTCGAGTATGGACCAGACAATACAGTGATCAACATTATGAGCAAAAAACGCCACGGAGTTGGGTTACGATGACATTGTCAACCAACCAAGTCAGCGAACCTGACCACCCGATTCCGTTAGTCACCTTTTACGACAAGCATGTGTTGCTGAAGACCAATCTAAGCCGTATCTTCACGGGTAACATGGGGAGTAGGCAAATGTGTAGCTTAGCCCAATGAAAAAAACAGAGCTCATAAAACAGGACTCATAAAATACCTAAAGGTATTTAAGAGAAGTTATGGGCGTAAACTTCTGTATTTGTATAACACGATGCAACGGAGTATATTCTTATCCTCCATCGAGTGAATGAAGAGACTAGAAACTAGGAAACAGAAAGCTAAAGACGTACAGTGATAAACAAACAGTGATAAGATAACAAGGGAAGCCAGTACTTAATTAGCGCTAAATTGGTGGGGTGGATGGACAAATGGAAGCCAGGGATTGTTAATCCCAGCATGAATAATGAGATAACAATGGTGGCATTTAACAAGGGAAATGACAATAAAGAAATGCAAGCCAGGAATTAATCCAGACCTAATTAGTGATGTAACAATAAATTAAATGATTGTTATCCTTTTTACAGACATTTTAAGAGCGCTCATGTATTTCAACGAAAACACACTCGGTTTCTGGTGTTATTGTTTGATTATTGTTTGGACAAGTCAAAGGATTAATTACAAAAATGCCACAGAATTCGAAAGCATGTTCATTTTGTTTCTATACGATTAAACCAAATGACAATAAAGCCTCCTGTTGGATTAAATCATACGCAGGTTAGACATCATGTGCAGACAGGGCAGAATTATGTGAAATATCGCTTTCTCGCTCTATCGCTTTCTCGCTCTATTGCTTACTCGCTCTATCGCTTGCTCTATCGCTTTCTCGCTCTATCGCTTTCTCGCTCTATTGCTTATTCGCTCTATCGCTTTCTCGCTCTATCGCTTTCTTGCCTTGGTATATCGCTTTCTCGCTCTATCGCTTTCTTGCTTTATCGCTTTATCGCTCTATCGCTCTATCGCTTTCTCGCTATATCGCTTTCTCGCCCTGGTATATCGCTTTCTCGCTCTTTCGCTTTCTCGCTCTTTCGCTTTCTCGCTTTATCGCTTTATCGCTTTCTCGTCTCGTGTTATCGCTTTCTCGTCTCGCGTTATCGCTTTCTCGTCTCGCGCTATCGCTTTCTCGTCTCGTGTTATCGCTTTCTCGTCTCGTGATATCGCTTTCTCGCTTTCTCGCCTCCGAATTTTAAGGCGAGAAAGCGATGGCCCTAATCAGCCACCATAGTTTGGGCGTTTGAATCAAACGTGGTGCTGGAGTGTTTCAGAACCATTGGGCTGTGGGCATATCAGATAACATGGCAGCATGTTGGTAGACAATTTAGACAGTTCTGAAAACCTCCTTCAAACACTTCAAGATGTTAAGGAATCCCTCGAAGCCGAGTTTATACCATTGGCTCGGCTGATGTTTCTTTATATTTAAATTCACCAATTACCCATGATGAGCTCAAGGGGGTAATTTCTAAAGCTTACAACGCGTCTCGTACACTTTATAACTTTCTTTACCAATATCCTTTCATTACAGGTTCTTCAACGATGGCTCGTCAGTGTCTTCTGTTGTGTCTGGCACAGATCATGTTCTGTTCAGGTTGTGTTGCCAGCCTTACAGCATGTCACTGTACAGAGACAGAAGGTTGTGTATCGGAGGATTGCCATAGTCGGGGGCTTGTTGAAATACCAAAGAAACCATCCAACAATACTCGCATCTGTGATCTGAATCTGAGCAGCAACAAGATTCACGCACTAAAGGAAGACGATTTCCTGTGGTACACGAATTTGACCTTCCTCGATCTTTCCTTTAACCTAATATCCTACATTGAAAATGCTGCCTTTGTTGGTCTGGAAAAACTTATATCTTTGGATTTAGCTGGAAATATTGTATCATCGTTTATCATTCCAGATACATTGATTCCGTTAACATCTTTACAACAGCTGAATATAAGTGTGATAGAAATTGCCATAGATGGAAATACTGGCGCTTCGAGACATACTTCTGGACATCTGGTTGTGAATCAAACCTACAGTGAAGGGCTACCCGTGAAATATCTGTCTTTATCAGGTTCGCACATTAAAAACCTGACAAAGGAGATACTCGAAAACTTCCTGCAGTTAGAATTTTTAAATATGTCATTTTGTAAACTGAAGACCATAGAACCTGGCGCCCTGTCTTCACTTAACAACCTCCGCACTCTGGATGTGTCCGGAAATCGGGATTTAGGGTTCCATGGTATTCAAAACATAACAACGGGACTTCACAATTCGAAACTCAGAAATTTGATAATGAACCAAATCGTCCAAGAGCACAGCATCTGCATAACTTTTCCAAAGACCCTTGCTTTGAATCTCCAGAACACTCCTTTATACATGTTAGAAGCCAATGCAAACCGCATTGAAATATTCCACGAGGATGTTTTCAGTCTGTTACCAAAGACTCTGCAGAGTGTTACTATCCAGAGTAGCCGCTTTACTTATGGGCAGTACGTCCATAATCTTCAGAACCTTTCAGGCTTAAGATATCTGGATCTGAGTGAAACGTCGATAGGGCATCAACTACGCGTTATAGACTATGCCCAATCCATATTCTTTGAGTGGAGTAATATATGTGATGGTGAACACTGTATACATGAACAAAATGATGAGGTTCAACAAAATGGTCCAGAAGATATTTTGCTTTTCGAGGAGAGCATTAAAGATAAAAAAGATATTTTATGTCTAGGAATTCCTCCTAATCTTACAACGTTTACACTCACCAATCACAGATTATTTTTTGCATTGTCAAAAATGTGTTTTAAGGATAACAGACTGAGAAACATTGATTTATCAAATAATGCATTTACGCTTTGGACTGGTCCAATATTGGGCTTAGAAAATGTCAGCAAATTAAATCTCTCAGGCAACTCTGCTCAACACATATCGCCATACTTTTTCAGCAGTTTCAAATCTCTCATACATCTGGACCTGTCGCGGAACTCATTTGGATTTCCGAACAATCGTTCAACGAATATTAGAATATTTAAATTTGTCTCATAATGGTATTTTTCTCTTACATCGAGATTTCCTTACTGGTTTAAAATCTCTTAAAATTCTAGATTTGTCTTATAATTCGATTTTCAATATTTCTTTTAATTTTGAACATAATATTCACCTACAAGATCTTAATTGTGCTTACAACAATATAAAATCGATAAAGCCACATGGCAGATCTCAAATGAAATTGCTACCAGATCTGAAATTAGATTTATCTCACAATGGTTTACTGTGCACTTGTGAGAATATAGTAGTATATACAATGATGGTCCTGGACCAAGTCCAACAAAAGCCTCTGCAAAGCCTTATTTCACAAGTAAAGCTTTTGTCAGACCCTTAGATTTTGCTACCATTGCATCTACTACTTTTGAGCCCCCATTAATTTCCCGACTTATAAAAAGTTGAGACACCAGCGGGATAGGAATCCCCGCATGTATACCTCACAGCGACGCCACTCAACCAACTGAGCTACCAGGGACTTAGCTGAAGTATCTCGGTTTAACGGGTCTATCCTGGGATTGCATCATCCAAAGCTGGGCTCCGTCTATAATAGTTCCACGTGCCGCTATGTCACGTTGACCTCGATGAAACAGTTTAATGTGAATCGCCTATGATCTCTTTGGTGTTCGTAATAAAGGCTTGCTGGGCTTTTTGTACCCCGTGTTCTCTGTACTTTTTTTCCGTCCTCGCTGATAGCAGACTTACGAGACTTGGATCGAATCTCTTGTTTCATTTTGTTATATTTTGTGAGTTCAGAGAGGATTGAATGAAAGTCCTCCTCTGAGATCTTACTGTCAGTGAGTGCCGCGGAAATACGCTCACTTACCGTGTTCAGCTTTGCTTCGGCCAGAACCCTGATCTCGTCGTGTTTCAATGCCTTACGATGCAGTCTGCGTGATGCAAACTTAAGCACCAACCCTAACACCCCTGTCACCCCAGCTGTTATTTCAATACCTAGCACTATAGGTGGAGCCACGATGGTAGCTAACAACCCAACACCTGCCGCCCCTAGTCCCATGCTGGTTGCCATAAGGGCAGTATCAGTCCCGTCCACGGCATTGAAAGCTCTATGGTACTTCTTATATAGTGCTTTCCGCGTGTCGCGTTCTTGTTCTAGCTGGCGTTTTACATCAAAAAGCGGGGTCTTAGCTCTACTTCCATTAAGGAGAGAAACTCCATCAAGGCTTGCTAAAGGTCTGTTTCCCGATACCTTCTGATACGGCAACGTTGGTTATTACACCTTTCTTCCCAATCTATCAGCATATCGTCTATAATGCGAAATTACCTACTAGTCAAACTTATATCTCCGAGATAGACGTCTATGATGAATGTGTAGTTTTCCGCGACATCTCTAAAAACATATTGGTAATCGAGTAATTTGATCTCTGTCTTTACCCTCTCACCGGAAGCTAACATGTTGCCTGAGTGGTCTGGTATTGGTATGACTTGTACACTAGATTCCGGAACGAACGATCCTATAATCATGCCGTTGTTCCTAATCTCGGAGATGGTATTATTGTGTTTCAAGGAGATATAAGGTGAGGTGAGGGTTAAGTTGACTAACCATTCAGGCTCTTTAAAATCTGATAACGACACCCGCCTATACACGTTGTCTTTGAAGTGCAGGATGTATAAGGTGTCTTCCTCACCAGGCTGATCAAATCCCTCCGAGTCCCCTAGGTCGTTAAGCGTAGCGTTGGGGTGATGTCTAGTCATTGCTATAATACTATTACGAGATAGTTTCCAATTGTTTTTCTGATAATTTCTCAGGAATGCACTTCACCCCCATGAAGTGTATGTTGTCGGGTAGGAAGATCTTGATGAGTGATATCGTGTCTTCCACGATCACGGTGACTCCCTGCAGACTGGTGTTGGAGTTGACACCCACCCGCACGTAAACAGTGCAAACCTGATACTGGTGTCGTTTCCCCCACCGGAGTTTGATCCCCTTCACGATTTCGACTTCATCCCGCGATGGTTCCCCTAGGTAGACTTGGATGACCAGTGTTGAGTTCGCCGGTAGACTCTCCAGGATGTTGACCACGCCTTCGAATTCAGACACCAACTGCAATACCATGTTTTGCATCCCGGGCTTGCTAGATAGCATGTGGGCTGCCATACTGGCGACTGGGCTGATGATTACGCTACGTCTCTGCGTCGGGACGTAAGCCACGAGCAGGGTTCCGTTGTTCATGACTTTGTTTAGGTAGTTGTCTTTGTTCTCCATGAACACGTAGGGGGAACCGAGCCTAATGTTGAGAAACCAGTCGACTTTAGCGGGCACCAACACCCACTTGGCGTCGTCGGTTAAGACGAAGGAATACTGCTTATTTTTGGTGATGGCCGTCACGTTGCTCTCAACATCGTTTAAGTAGAACAGTTTGTCTCCGAACGATGGTTATATTATCCATTTATCATCACCGGTGTTGACTAGGGTGTACCGAGTGTTGACGACCGCTCTTGAGGTATCTACTATATCACTTAGGTTGCTAGTACCACTGATGGAGGGGACTTCAACGCGTTTGTAAATGTTGTTTTTCAGTTGCAAGGTGTACAATTTACCATCTACTCCGGGGTCGTCGAATCCGCGTGTATCCCCGAGGTCGGAGATCCCCACATTGATGCATTTTTTCAACTTCATTCCAGGGCCTTGTACGCTGGTCATTTTATGTGCAGCGTTATGCTGAGGTATCCTATATTCACGGGATTATGATTAATATCTAACACCGATATTATCAGCTCAGGGATGTTGCCCTGGGTTAACCTCTTATACTGCCGCGGTGAAAAGGACTCGTTTCTACCATCGTTGTATTTCTCCGTTTTCACCGGTACTGCTCTCACTATCGTGGAAGGGTGCCCACCTTGAATGTTGTCCGTTGTGCTCACCTGGTCGAGATGAATGCACAGCTCTCGGTACGGTACTAGGTCGGGTAACTTCGTGCCTGTGACGGTAGTTGTTGGTTTTATCTCGTCAGGCGACATACCGAGTGTCCTCGCCAATGGTCGACCGAGTCTCAAGGAGTTTCTTCCGTTGTTGATTAACTGTGCCGTTTGAGTCGTTCATCTTGAGTTCGGCTCCCAGTTCATAGATGTGTTCGGCCTGTATAGGTTTTTGGTGACTAACGCTAAGGTAGTTCATGCTTGGTTCAACAACCCGATGCAGTTCTGGCAGAATCAACTCAACTTCGCCGTGTGGTGCGTGACAACGGGGTGTGGTGTGACATTGACCGACACTCGGCGGGGACTGCTGAGTCAGTCTGTGTTCACGTTCCACCTGTACTACCAGGTCAGGCGTATCCTTAAAGAGATCAGCGCTCCGGTCCCACAGGACAAGGCATGGAACGCAGTAAACAACCAGTACGATAGACGGGCCTACGAACGTATTTTCAAACGAATTCGAACTAAACCCGAAGACGGATTGGCGTTTGCCGGGACCGAACCAAGGGTTGGGTATCCCCATCGTTCACAACATGCCCCTCGTGGATGCCAGCGAGAAGTTGAAAGAATGGGGTGACAAGTCGTATCATGACCTCACAATGAACGAGTGGGATGACCGTTACATGGCTTTCGACAACAGCAAGGATTACCGAGTCTGGAGGTTCGAGCAGGGGGCAGCGGATGACTGGAAAAAGTTCTTGCTGGACACGTCGAAAGGGTTTACTCGTGCCGGGGTAATCAGGTTGAACGACTCGATTCGAACGTATGTGTGGGCGCTGTTGGGTGCGCAGACGCAAACGCGTTCCAACATCCTCGGTAAGGGGACTGCTTACGATGCTCAGAAACAGTTCGTTGTTAACGTTGAGGATGCTATCAATTCTCCAGTTGATCTCCCGAGTGCCATCAAACGCTACCAAGACGTGTTAGAATACGCCAGGTCGAAAGTAGACTACGTCTTCGACGTGGGGCTGTACATGGCTCCGGGCGATATGCAACTGAGAGTAAAAAAAGTGGTCTGTTACAACAACGAAATAGTTATAGCCACGGCGGGTCAAAAGTTGGGCGTCAACCCCGATGTTAACACCCCCACGTCCCACGACCCACGACCGGTGAAACGGGTATAGTCATACCACCCCCGGAGCCTAGGGTTCAACCAACACCCCCACAGCCCCAGCCTGCACAGCCTGCACACGTTCAGGCGTCCAATCAGCAGCACATCGATCGTAAAACAGCCCTGGTGGTTGGCGGGGTAGCGGTCGGGTTGGGACTTATTTGGTTAAAAATTCCTTAGCTGGTACGTACACCAAACCCACCACGGCGACGATGGCTGCCCACAGGTTTTGACCAAGCCACGTGGCAGTTTTAGCCAAAGCGCTCAGCAGCCACGAGACGATGCTACCCAGGATGCTGGGTAGGGCTTCGGCGGCCTTACCAGCCAGTTTAGCCAGGGCCTCCCCTAGGGATTTCAGGTGTTTTTTTATCCAGTCTTTGACACCCCCACCACTTGGTGGTGTGCCGCCGGCAGGCGTGGGGGTACCCCCACTCAATGACACCACCAGGGTTGATATGATGAAGCCCAATGCAGTCAAAATGCTGGCGATAGTAATCCCTTGCTCTCGGAAGAGGATTCGGATCCTGTCAGCTAGCGTGGTGTCTTCATTTAGGACTTGATCGATGGTTTCCCGTACACGACTGATCTGGGATCGGAGGGCTTCCCGGTTCGAGGAAGCAGATTCCAACCGAGTCTGTCTCTCGTCTTCCAAGTTTTTTATTCTCTCCTCGATACGACGTTTCATATCATCGTCTTCAGTTTCGGTGAGTTTTATTTTCTCGCGAGCGATGTGCTCATCGACTTCGTTCAGTTTCCCCATGTTGTTAACGAGTTCTCCGCGTACATGTTTCAAGGCTTCGTCTAGGGCTCGCAGTTCCCTCAGGGGAAATTCGAGCCCCGGCAAGGGTTTGTCCCTGGCTGCTTGCAGATCTTGGACGACCTTCGGGGGAAACTTAGGTCGTGCGCCAGCGTGCGTAATCTATGAAGCCTAGTTCATCACGGATCAGTTGACTCCCACCAGGGCGACTGGTGAGTGTTGACAAAGCATATGGCCCTTTCCCGTCTTTTTTCATGATATCGACCCCCGGGTGAGCCTTCAATCGCAGCGTGCCCTTCTTATCTACGGTAAACTTGGCATAGATGTTGTCTCTATTTTCAACTGCGTCGTAATAATCGTCGACGGCCGGCTGTACAAGTTCAGCACTTAAGGGGTTGTTCGTGAATGTGGTGTCATCCTCCCCGAATGCCTGGGCACTATCATCCCACATATCATCTATAGGGATGTACTCAGCCATTATTTAGTATTAAAACTTATATATTTCATTTATATAACAATGTATGGTAGAAAACTAGATCCTTTTCGAAGATCAAGAGAGCCTCTAGGCGTCAGAGCCATGCGCCAGTCGGTGACCATCACCAACAATCCCAGCAAGATAGACCAGAACCAAACGCTGCTGGTTAGATTCCCAAACCTTGGCGAGAATGACCTCATTGTACCAGGCACGGTTCGACTGGCGTTCAACCTCATGTTGACCTCCGGCAACGACAAACGCGAGCTAGTGCGGAACGTAGGTCGAGCCATCATCAAGAAAACCACCATCAAGATCAGCGGTAACGAGGTGCTGAGCATCGACGACAGCGACGTCTTTCACTGCTACGGGGACCTCTGGAAAAGTGAGGGAGAACGCATCAATGACATGTACCAAGGTATCAGCAAATCGACCCGGTTGCGCATGGGGTATGGCTTCACGCAAGACCAGCTAGACAAGATATCGGACGGTGAAAAGGCCATCGCCCAAGCATATGGGAACAGGTTCTGCGTGCCGCTCGACTTCGGTTGCTCACGGGACACGCGCCGTTTTACCAGGCCGCGCTGGGTGATAGGCTTGAATACAAGCTCACGTTTAACGACTACAGCAAAGTCGTGCGTACGCCGAATGGTGATGAGGCCAGTTACACCATAGACAACATCTCTCTGGAGTTTGACATGGTCACTAGCCGGGAGCTGGCAAGGCAGGTTCGAAGCCAGTACTCGGGGAAGGTGGCCATCCTGTACAATCGCATACTGAGGCATAGAGCGATCAATTGGGATAAGAGCAACACGCTGTGGAACATAAACCTAAACGTGCCGGTGCGATCGATGAAAGGCATCCTGGTCGTCCCCGTGGAGGATTACGAGCCGTTCCGAAGGGACAGCGAGAAGTTTTTCAACCCCGAGGTTGAAAAGGTGGAAGTGACCATCGAGGGCGTGCCCAATCAGCTGTTCAGCGCCGGTATGAGGGCACACCAGCAGTGGGACAAGATAATAAAACTACCGACCCGGCACCAACACGTCATCAAGGACCTGGACCTATCCTCCATGCATATCGGTGAATACCTGACCACCAAGTATGCGCTGCGGGTTGACATGCGATCCACGGATGACGATAAACTACACAGTAGCGGTCGCCGCATTGACAACGGCAGCGAGGGGATACCAATCCAGATCACCAAGAAGGCTCAACCCGCGGGTAAGTTGAAATTATATCTGTACGTGATTATGGACGCGCAACTTAATATAGACAATGGGAGATTCGTGCAAGCCATCTACTGATGTGTTCGTCGTGTGCAACTTAACCTTCATTTCTCTGTGTTTCGCCTATACCGTATATTATATAGTTAAAACTAAAACTTGCTTGTTACATTATAAGATGGAGTGTGATGAACTGCTCGAACAACTGTTGGTGCCAGTTGGCGATGATAAGAGTGATGACAAGCGAGAGAGACTGGTGGCGTTGGCTGTTGGTGGCAAAGCCAAACATTACTTTGGGGACTACACTCCCGATAAAATTCACAAAATGTCAACCAAAGAAATCGATAAGCTGTACGCTAGATACGAGGCTAGACTCGGGGCCGAGATGACGAAGACTATAGGATCGGCTATGACCCAGATATACACTGGTATTGCGTCATACTTCCTTCCCATCCCCCCAGGAACGCCGACTTTACCTGTGGGAAGACCTTGAGAAAGACCCTTTTATTGAACACACCTTGAGCTCTATCAGCTGCGTGCTGTACCACAAATACGGTATGTTGTTAGCCCCGGTGACGGCGGCGATTATCACGGCAAAGCATTGCCAATTTAAGGAGGGGAAAAATAATAATAATAGTATAGATGGATACTGCACAGGAGGAGACCCCACAACTGGGGGAGACCCCTTCCCAACTGGAGGTGAACCCTCCCGAGGTGAACCCAAAGTTGAGGGAACCCCAACCCCCTACAGTCACCAGGCAGAAGAATCCTAAGAGAGTAGCTGCCGGTTAAAAAAGGTGGTGTTGGTTGTAGGCGTAACTGCTGCCGTGGCTATCTCATGGTTATATGCACGTCCCAGGAAGAAACCCCCATAATTAGAGGTCAACCCACATATCATGCAATAAAATATATATTTTTTATATCATATACATAATGTCTGAGGGGAAAACGTTCGTCAACAACGCATACCGAGCCACCGTGATCGCCAGTCTAGCCGTAGGGTACGCTCGGTTGACCAAAATGGTGCTTAAACAACCCACTATCAAGCTAGATTTCAACCTGCAGGATATGGGTATGCTCATAATGAACCTTGGTATGGCGATGGCCACAAAGGACATCCTAGTAAAACAGGGGATACTACCTGAAAATATTATGAAGTAAATATAGGATGGCTACGATTGCCATGATGGTTGGTGGGGCGTTAGTAAATGCCCTGGCATTTTCCGGGAGTAATTTCCTCTTCTCGAAACTACGAGAGTCACACACGGCTGAGATACAGGCAGAGCGTAAAAGGCACGACCTTGCTATTGAGAAATTACAATCGGCACAATCTGAGTACGCGAAAAAAACGTGTTCAGAGGATCGATTACATTAACGAATAACTCAGGCGTGAGAGCCATGCTGTTAAAACATTCCACGATGTCGACGACGCAGCGAGAGAATACTACCTACTAACAGGTAAACAGCTGGAACCACTACATAAGCCCACACTCGCTCAATACTACACACCATCCAAGGGGCAAATGGACCGTGAACTGGTCTTCATCGCGCTGGGGATAGCAGCAACTGCGTTGGTTGCAAAACAATTAGACTAAGTACTCATATAAGTATGCTAAAGATGAGACCTGCTCCATACCGATGCGAATACATACTTATAGGGAAGAAAGAAGCCTGTGGAAGGAGATGCAGGACTGAGGGGTACTGTTGTTTCCACATGGGAAGCCCTAACTACACGTGTTCTGTGTGTGGTATAGGGGTTAAAGGGCACTACTGCCTATGCAAAGCTCACGGAGCAAACGTAGTCAGACATCATCTCATCTACGTGAATAAAAAGGCCTACATAAAAGAACGTAGGCGACTTCTCAGGATAAGTCCCCAATTAGAGACTGTGAACACCTAGGTATAACTATGTTTGTGGAAATTGAGCCCAGGGAAAGTTGCCTGAGAAGCTGGCAGATGTATGTTGGGAAAAGTATAGATATCAGTGTCCTCAAACCCATGATTGTTAGCGAACTATGTAAGGGGTGTTCGTTTACAATCATGGTGAAAGTAGGGTTTGATGTGCCGTGGGCTGGGCACACTTGGAATTACTTTGATGGGAGGCGAGTAGATGTGCATGGGGAGATAGATATACTTGTTGACAACTCGTTGCAAGTAATACAAAACACCCTACTATGCTGCGTATGTTCCGGGTGGGTCGAGGGAATAATCGATAAGGTGTATCTAGATATTTACTAAAGGATTTTATGGACGTCTCACTACATTTTTTATCAAGGTTGGAGGAGTTACCTCCCTTGCCGGCGGCCCAATTAGAGATTGATATACCTAGATGTGTACGCAACTATGACTACTATTCGCGAGCTCAAGCAGATCGCGAGGCAGAGGGGTGTGATTGGTTACTCTAGGATGAGGAAATCAGCCTTGTTGAGATTACTTAACATACAAGCACCTCCCACAGTAAAACGATTAAAAGCGCAAGCAAAAGAACTTGGGTTGACGGGTTATTCCAACCTGGGGACAGCCGGGTTAGTCGCATTGTTATCACATGACCCCGTTCACCGTCAGCTCCCCACTGTAAAACAATTAAAAGCCGAGGTACGTAATTTGGGGTTAGGCAGATATTCTCGTATGAGGAAACCACAGCTTGTAGAACTATTACGGCAGAATAGAGCTATTGACCTACAGTTCATACCCACTGAGCGCGCTGTAGGCAACTATTTGAGAGGCTGGCGCATGCATGTTGATAGGAACATAGACATCACAGATATCAAGCCTCTGATAGCTGATAAAGTCAACCAGGAACTAAACAATCTGGATAGTATAAAGTTTCAGATCACAGTGAAAATGTCACTCGATAAGAACGTGGGGGGAACCCCCACTGGGGTCACTGAGTACGTTCAGCCTTACTTCCGAGGTAAACAAGAAATCGTGACTCACACAGAGATCATAGACGCATCAATCGATACCAGTTTTCAGCAGATACGAGAATACCTAGAACGCTACACACACTTGGGGTCTGGGTGGGTTGTTGATAAAATCGATAATGTCTATTTAGACATAGCTAACTACGTGCCGTTCAGAGGCGGGTCATACCTAGACTTGCCCCCCTACTATAAGAAAAAACATGCCATGGTCAACGTCAAGAATAGAGGAGACGATTGCCTGAGGGTAGCTATCAGGGCAGACTTGTATCCAGTTGACACTCATTCAGACAGGCTTTCTAGCTATCCCCAAGACGATGGACTCAACTGGGATGGTATAGATGAACCAACCCCCATATCCCAGATCACCAAAGTAGAAAAACAGAATAATTTAGCCATAAACGTCTTTGGGCACAAAGGTAACACAACAATAGTGCACAGGGTCAGCCCAGTGTTGGGGGAGGAGAGTCGCCACGTTACCAATATATTCATGACCCAGCGAGGTGAAAAGTATCACTACATGCGGATAAAACATCTCAGTAGGCTGTTGCACAACCAGTCGAAACACGTTGGTAAAAAACACTTTTGTGAGCAATGCCTGCACGGTTTTAGCCGAGCTGATTTATTAGAATCCCACCGGGAGGATTGCCAAGGTGTGGGGCAGACGGCCATACGAGTCGACATGCCTAAGGAAGGTGACAATATCCTAAAATTCGACAACCACAAGAACCAAATGTCTGTGCCTTATATCATCTACACCGACTTCGAAGCCTTGGTCAAACCTGTTGAGGTTGCCGGTATCCCCAGTGCTCTACCCACAGGCGAGAGCTTCACACAGAAAACACAAGAGCATGAGGCCTGTGGGTTTGGATACGTGGTCGTCCGTTGTGATGGGAAAACGAAAGCTCCCGTAGTGTACAGGGGTCCCGACGCGGCTGAAAAGTTTCTAAAGTGTTTGCAGGAGGAAGAAAAAATTATCAGGAATGCACTGTATACAGTCGCTCCCATGCGTATGACCAAAGCCGACCAGCTAGCCCACGCCTGTAGCACTAACTGCCACGTGTGTGACTCACTGAACGGTGATTCGGTGAAAGATCACTGCCACGTCACCGGTAAGTATAGAGGCGCCGCTCACAGCGCGTGCAACCTCAAGCTCAGAATCAACCCCAAGATAATAAACATCCCCGTGGTCTTTCACAACTTGAGAGGGTACGACTCTCACTTGATCATGCAGGCCATCGCGAAAGTCGACGGCAACCTGACGTGCATCCCCAACAACATGGAGAGATACATCTCCTTCAGCTTAAACGGCTTGAGGTTCATCGACTCGGTTCAGTTCCTCCTGTCGTCACTCGACAGTCTTGTCAAGGCCAACGATACCTTCCCCATCACCGATCGATACACCGACGCCGAGACTAGACCCCTGCTGATGAGGAAGGGTGTGTACCCCTATGAGTACATGGATGGCTGGGCCAAGTTCGCCGAGACCAGACTACCCCCAATCAGAGAATTTTACAGCAATCTGACCGACTCGGCAATATCCCAAGACGATTACTCGCACGCTATTAACGTATGGAATAAACTGGGCTGTAAGAATCTGGGTGACTATCACGACCTGTACTTGAGGACAGATGTACTGCTGTTAGCCGATGTGTTTGAGACGTTTAGGGGGACATGTTTCAAGCAGTATAAACTCGACCTCGCATGGTATTACACCAGCCCAGGTCTGTCGTGGGATGCCTTGCTGAAAAAGACCGGAGTTAAGTTGGAATTGCTCACAGATTACGACATGCACCTATTCATTGAGAAAGGCTTGCGAGGTGGGATTTCCATGGCAACCAAACGATACGCGAAAGCAAATAATCAATACGTGAAGGGCTACGACCCGAGCATGCCAACCAATCATATTCTCTACCTCGATGCCAACAACCTGTACGGCTGGGCCATGAGCCAGTATCTACCCACAGGGGGATTCGAATGGGCATCGCACGAGGTCGATGTTATGAGCATCGCACCAGATTCGAACAAAGGTTATATCCTCGAGGTTGACTTGGAATACCCCAAGGCATTACACACATCACACAACAGCTACCCCCTGGCCCCCGAACGTATGAGGGTTAACCCAGACTGGATGTCTGAGTACCAACATAACTTGTTAGGTGGGCGGGTGGCAGACGTTGAAAAACTCGTGCCCAACTTAATGAATAAGACCAAGTACATCGTTCAATATCGCAACCTACAGCTGTACATGTCGTTGGGTATGAGGCTGACCAAAATACACAGGGTGCTCGTGTTCAACCAGAGCCCCTGGATGGAGCCTTACATCAGAATGAACACAGACCTCCGAAAGCTTGCCACCAGTGACTTTGAGAAAAACCTCTACAAGCTCATGAACAACTCGGTGTTTGGTAAGACTATGGAGAACCTGAGGAAACGCGTGACCGTGAAGCTGGTTCGGTTGAATGAGGAAGACAAGCTCAGGAGACTGATAGCCACTGCAAAATATTCAACACCTGGTTGTACACATGAAGAAAAGCCACATAAAATTCAACCGGCCTGTTTATGTGGGGATGAGCATCCTCGATTTATCCAAACACCTGATGTACGACTTTTACTACAACGAACTTGAAAAAACAGTACGACGACAGGTGTGAAGTGCTGTACACTGACACGGATTCCCTTCTGATGGAGATTCGAACCGAGGATGTGTACGAGGACATGAAGAAACGCCTCGATTTGTATGACACCAGCGACTACCCCAAGGACCATGCCATACACAGCACGGTAAATAAAAAGGTCCTAGGTAAGATGAAGGACGAGTGTGCTGGCACGCCCATAGCCGAGTACATAGGTTTGAGGCCTAAGATGTACTCCATCCTGAAGGCTGACAATGGTGAGATCCGGAAGGCTAAGGGTGTTAAGAAGTACGTGGTGAAACAACACATCAAACATGCCAGATTCAAGGAAGCCCTGTTCAAGACCCGTACCTTCAGGCATAAAATGAACACGCTTAGAAGTGATGGGCATAGGATATACGGACTGACTATAAACAAGACGTCCCTGTCGCCGATGGACACTAAACGTTGGATAGCTATTGATGGGATAAACACGTATGCGTACGGGCATGAGAAAATTGAACCAAGAACATAGGTGTATATATCGGGGCGACATGTCACGGAACCAGAGAAAGTTTGAGGCTATTTACTACAGCCTGCGTGGGTACTGGAAAGGAGCTTGCGCTGTACATAAGCTGGCTAAAATGGCGCGAGAATCCCCGGAGGAGGCCAAAGCGTGGCTTGAAAAACAAGCCCTGTGGCAGATCTATTTACCGGCACCACGCTACGTGCCTAGAAGGAAGTTCGACATTAACATACCCAATAGCGTTCACCAGGCCGACCTCCTATTCCTACCCCACGATAAGAGGTACAAGTATGCCTTAACCGTCGTGGACGTGGCCAGTCGCTACAAGGAAGCCGAACCATTGACCGCAAAAGACTCGGCCCAGGTAGCCAGAGGATTCGAACGCATATACAAACGCAGTGTGCTGACGTGGCCAACAGAGCTGCAAGTTGACCCTGGGCGGAAGTTCATGGGTGTCGTGTCACACCTGCTTGATAAACACGACACCAAGGTCAGGCGTGGGACGGCAGGAGCCCATCGCAGCCAAGCAATAGTTGAGAGATTCAATAGGACTTTGGCTGAGCGCTTATTCAGACATCAGTATGCGAAAAAGATGGCCAACTCGGGGAAACGATCGACTGAATGGGTCGCGCGGCTACCTCAGGTGGTGTCGACAATCAACCATGAAGCCACCCGTCTCACCGGCAAGAAACCGGCAGACGCTATCAAACTAAAATCAATAGTGGCAGAGTCGGCTGCTCCATTGCGTGGGAAAGAGAAACAGATACCAGATAGGGCCCTAGTGAGGTACCTATACCAGCCGGGGGAACACGAGGGTGATAGCCATAAGCGAGCCACCGATCCTATATGGTCAGTCAAAACTTACAACATAGATAAAATGGACATCAAAGCAGATGAGCCGAACTTGTACTACTTGAGAGATGGGCCAGGGAGAGGGTTCGTTAGAGAGGAATTATTAGTCATACCGTACGGCACAATGTTACCCCCAAGCAAAATATTTAACACTTACCAAGTAATCCCAATAGTATCCTGTCAACACGACATGTCACATGATCAGGAAAGTGCTAGTTCGCTATCCCAGGATAGACCCGTTGAACCGAAATACTTCAGCTAAGTCCCTGGTAGCTCAGTCGGTTGAGTGTTGTGGCTGTGAGGCATACATGCGGGGGTACGTATCCCGCTGGTGTCTCAACTTTTTATAAGTCGGGAAATTAACGGGGGCTCAAAAGTAGTAGATGCAATGGTAGCAAAATCTAAGGGTCTGACAAAAGCTTTATTTGTAAAATAAGGCTTTGCAGAGGCTTTTGTTGGACTTGGTCCAGGACTATCATTGTATATACTACTAATATTGACTTCCTTGATTGGTTATTAAGTTCCAAGATTGCTAGTAATGTACAGAGTTTTTATTGCGTTGACAAAGACAGGAACATATTACCTTTTAAAGATCATGGTGATGCTGTACTAACGAAGCTTAAAGCATCATGTAACAGTTTCTTAGGAATGACCTTGGGAGTTCTGACGTCACTTGTATTCCTACTTTTCCTTATGTCGTCTATGGTATGTTACTGGCATCGATGGAAAATCATATACTGGTATTACGTCGTCAAGTTGAAACTAAGAAACAACAGAAAAGAATACGTCCGTCTGTTTGACTTCGATGTGTACGTATCCTACGCCGACCTTGACCTTGGCTTTGTCCGCAATGACATGATAGAGATTCTTGAGCACCTCCGTGGAGCTCGCTTGTATATTCGTGATCGAGACTCTCTTCCGGGCGCTCCCATATCAGAGAACATCATCGACAGGATCAGAAGGAGCAGAAAAACGATGCTTTTGTTGTCTCAGGCATTCCTGAAGCAGAAGTGGTGTAGGTACGAGCTACATATGGCCAACATGGAGGCTGTGTCCACTGGCCGATCTGTTATGGTCATCATCATTCTTGAGGACATTCCTAAGAACGACATTCCGCTTGAGATTCTGTATGATTTTCAAAGAAGTCGGTTTCTTGAATACCCTAAAGCAAGTAGCGACTTGGAACTGTTTTGGGCGAATGTAACTGCTGCTATTGAAGGATAGACTTGCAACTGGATGACAGTTTCTGATTTTTGTATATGTAAATATCGTTAGCGTAAAAATAATATTTAATCCCAGTCTCAGTTTAAGCAAATTCTCACTTGCAGTCATTTCAGTTTCTTGCGTATACTCATATATTTTGTTTGTTTTATACTAAAATGATGCATAAAGAAAAAGAATTAAAATACGAACTTGCAGGTGCTTATTTTCGGGCTGTTTGCTTGGTTGTTGCTTTTTTGCTGCACTCATTCACGGGCTAACAAACCAGTGGTCAGTATGATGAACGCCTTATGATGATCAACTAATAATCAATTTACCGACCCTGACTCCCTGTTCCCACTGGCACCTACATGACATGCACGTGCATCCTGAAATTGTGTATCACCCTGAGCTGAAGCCTATGACTGTAGGCTTTAAAAAAGCCACATCAATGGTACTCCACATGCATTGCTTTAAGCCACTAGACGACAAGAAAATGATAAGACTGACAAAAGCTCAACGGCACAACGCCATCGGCCGTTTACAAGGATGGGCATCGCATCGAGAGGTGGCAAGGCACTTCCGCGTGTCCAGATAGACCATCTCAAACCTATGAACCCGATACAACAATACTGGGAGTGTTAATGACAGACGGTCAGGTCGACCTAGAGTTACCACCGCCGCCCAGGATCGCTACATCCGGTTGAGACATCTTCACTCAAACACTACGGCTGCATCATCCACAATCGAAATCCCTGGACTGCGCCGAATCTCCGACCAGACAGTGCGCAATTGGCTATGGGAAGTCAGACTTTTTTGCCAGAAGACCAGTTCAACGTTACGTCGTTCCCTCCTTCAAGCATGACAATGCTCGACCTCACATTGCACGTGTTTGACAGGACTTCCTCCAGCAAAACAATGTTCAGATGGTACCTTGGCCTTCTCGATCACCCGATTTGTCCCCCATTGAACATCTATGGGACACTCTTGATCGACGCCACCTCAGACACTACAAGAACTGCATGCAGCACTTTAGCAAGAGTATCAAAACATTCCTCAAGCATTCGGCATCTCATTTCTTCTGTGGGTCACTGCTGCCAAGCTGTTATCGATGCTCATGGTGGTGGCCCCAGATACTGACATTTTACTCTGACCAATATACCAGTTCTCAGAAAAAAATATTGCAATTCATATCACTTGAAAAGTGTATTGTGATATACAGTGAAGCCTCGTTAATCCGGACGGTTGCGTTTCTCAGCAAATTCGTCCGGATTGCGAATAGTCCGGACTACTGAATCAAGACTCAAATTCAAGCAAGAGTTGCTTCTCTTACTATTACAAAAACGACACGACTCTGGATAAAACAAATCAGCATTTAATGTAAAGCTTATAAAACGATGAATAGCTGGCACAACAATAAATCATAGCAAAAAGTCTGTCATAGTTGTCTGTGTTCTTTTAACCTTTTTCATTGAATTTTTCACATCAATAATTTTACCGAGTGACATTTCATCGCCGATTGTCTCAAAATATGTCACCAGACTTTCCAGGTATTTCTCTGCCTCAGTCGAACTTGGTGGAACGGGGGCTGGATCCCTTTCCTCCTCTTCTTCTTCACAATCATCAGTTGGCTGGACAATGTCAATGATTGCGCTGTCCGTGAGCGGCTCGCATGTTGATTCACTGTCTTCTTCGGCGACATATTCTTCAGCGCTCACAACATCCGATGAAGGATACTCATTAAGGAGTAGTCTCAATTCCGACAACGCAATGCCATCTTCATCCACAGAATCTGAATCCCCTTCATGAGAAATAATGTCCACATGTCTGTAACAGTTGCTAATTGTTTGCGCACTAACTTCGTCCCAACTAGTTTTCACAAAGAGAAGTGCCTGTCTCACAGTCAGTTTCTGATCACGCCCTTCCTCAGCATAGGTGATGTAATGTCTCACAAGCGATCTCTTGTAGTATGCTTTAAATGTCCGAATTATCCCTGCATCCATCGGTTGAATATGTGACGTGGTGTTTGGTGGCAAAAAATGGAAGTTCACATTTCGCAAAGTTAGCGAAGCACACTTGTGACTTGCAGCGTTGTCGAGAAGCAAAATCACTTTAAGTCCACGTGACCGCATCTGTCTGTCAAAGTACAGCAACCAATCACAAAACAGCTCACTTGTCATCCACGCCTTTGTATTGTGTCGATATCTCACATAGACTTCTGGGTTGAAATCACGTCCAAAACACCTCGGTCGTCTTGCCTTACCGATCACAAATGGCTTTACTTTCACAGTTCCTCTTGCCACAGTTATTCTGTCCTTTGAACGTTTCACACCAGGCGTGGCTTTAGTTGCTAGGGTGTAATTTGGTCCTAATCTGTAAAAAAGTCCTGTCTTACCGTGCCCTGTATGTATATACACTGAGATTGGGTGCAAATAGTTTACAATGCAGGTCCTGTTTCAGATATTGCAATTCATTAAACTCATTGATCGCAGACATTTTATGATTTAGGAAATTCACTCAGAGTGAGTGAGTTGCGTTTTACGCAGCTTTTAGAAATTATCAAGCCATATCATGTGATGGAAACCAGAAATGGGCTTCACACATTGTGTCCATGTGGGCAATCGAACCCGGGTGTTCGGCGTGACGAACGAACGCTTTAACCACTAGGCTACCCCACCGTCTCTCTTTAACTTGAGATCCAAGGAACCATTACATATATATCGAGTTTATCACGCAAGATTTAACCCTGAGCAACTGCAGAATTGGACACCGGGGCGAATATCACTTGCAACGTTAAGGATCCTTTCAGGCTCTCGTTTAAGCGTGCTAATTGCAATGTTTATTCCCAATATACCATGCAACATTTTCCATATCAGCTTTCAATTTGTCAGAACTACATTTTGAAAGAAATAATCTTAATCATTTTAAAGTATTTACATATTTTCAACGTTTGGAATGGCCCAGTACTCGGTGAGACAATCTGACACACCTCGACCTTTCAAGTCACTGAAATACCTTAACACATCCTATAATTCTTTCGATATTCTTTTCAAGACAGATTTTCACATGAATATTTTGGGAATCTGCACACATTAGTAGAACTGAATATATCTGCTAATAATATAGCAAACTTGGATGACAATGTCTGCCTGGATTAAAATAAATTCGTGAGCTGAATTTATCCGATAACAACTTGGTTATAACATCGTTAAATTTGATCTGAAAAATATTTCCGAGCTAACACATTAAGTAAGCAAATAAGTGAGTGAGAAAGTGAGTGAGTGAGTGAGTGAGTGAGTGAGTGAGTGAGCGAGCGAGCCAGGAAGCCAGCCAGCGAGAAAGCAAGCAAGTTGAGGATGCAATAATTTTATGTGTATGAATAGAAGGTGTTTGTGGAAGAGTTTGGGGAGTGAAGGTCATGTCTCTTTGATCACTACAACATGTTTATACCATATTAATTACATTTATATCACTATGCTAGTGTTTCCTTCAATGTTACAACAGCTCAATAGTGAACACGATATGCATACTTGAGAGATTAAATACACAGATACAAACTTAACTGTGTTGTATAAGGAAGTAGATATCGGTTATAGTACATCCGCAAGGCTATTAACGGCAGTTTGAAATGCACAGTATCCTATCTAAAGTCATGTCATGTGATCATAGATGAATCATGTGTTTCCTTGTCTTTCGCGCTGTGGCTCATCCAGCACAAACAAACTTCCTCGTTACCCCCGATACATCACATGGCCACCCGGGTAAACAGATAGCAAGAGAAAGAAGAAAGGTGAGTGGTTGTGTTGTATTTGTTAATGTTTTATTTGTAACTTTTTAAGTCAACTGGACTAAACCCTGTGTAGGTCTGTCACAACATGGTGTTACACGGAAACCAGATGGGCTGTGCTTCTCAATTGTAAACACTTTGATATTAACTTCTTTGAGTGGCATTTAGAAGTTTGTGTGATGAACAACAGGGAACGTTCTATGAATATGCAACTTCTTTTATGATTAATGTAAGCGACGTTTCGGTGTAGATTGTAACACCGTTATGATCACTTGCTCTATAACAGTATTAGCATCTACACCAAAGGTCGCTAACATCAATGAGAAAGAAGTAACTGTTGTATATCCATAGAACTGCCCCCATTGCTCACTTTGATATTGCCTTTTAGTGTTCACATTGTTTCCAAATATATTCCGGATTTGCCGGAACCGTACTTACAATCATGGGTATCTTCCCAAAACTTCCACATCCCAAAACTTCCACAGCTTATAACAACAACATTTCTGGTTGACTGAACACGCTTTGGCCTACTGATTACCTCTGTCTGTAATGGTTTAGCCCATTAATCAGTAATGAATACAAACAATCACTTAGTAATAGATTGTATATTTTATTAAGGCATGGTTTTTAACAAAAATACATTAAAATAACAGTCTATGTAGAACATGTATATATATATATATATATATATAACTACATATTTATATAGAACTTCTGTCCTTTAATATCCAAGATTTCACAAGCACATTTGAGAGTCAAAACCCTAAATAATGTCCAACAGCATCGAGAAATTGGAGTGGTGTCTTTTGTCCTTGTCTCAGTTGTTCTCGCAGGCGAAATAATCTATACAGTGGAAACCGCCTAAGTAAAGACTGCTTAACTAAACAGACCTGATAAGTAAACACTTTTCTTTGGTCCCGGCAAATTTCTTCATTAATTATCACTATTAGAGTCTGGTTAACTAAACTCGGATAAGTAAACAATACCGCTTAACTAAACGTCTCTCACGGTCCCTGGAAGTAAATTACTTAACAAAAGAGACTGGATAACTAAATTAGCGATCACCACATAATCCGACATGAGGGGCAGTCGTGTCAGTCTCCAGTCAAACAAACATCCTGCTTACAGCCCGCTGGCGTCAAGCAGTTGACAATACACTGACAACTGGAGGCCAGCCCTGATAAGTTGTTCATTGTTACATATGCATACATATACATGCATACGGTTGTCATTTGCAGGTTTTTAGAAGTTTGGATAAGTAAAATACCTGATAAGTAAACAATTTTGGCGAGTCCCTTGTATATATGTTTAAAATTTATTACCTAACTGCTCTATTCTCTACGAAATCTCTACTCTGCTAAGTCTCTCCTACTCCTCTGTTCCCTGTTTAGGGCAACAGAAGAAAGTGCACTTCCTCCAAAGTTCCTGGACTTTTCAATTACACCGATAAAGGACATTACAAGAAAAACAGTCAGGTTAAATCAACACTTAGTGCTGAAAGGAAAAAGGGTACATTGACTCTCTGAATAAAATCAGGATCATTATCTGTTGTATCAGCTCAGTGCACTTCCCGAGCTATCCTATTACCTAATAAGGGGAGATGAGGAGTTGTTGTTTTAACAATGTGTGGTATTATTGGGATGTGGATGTTTTGGGATGTGGAAGTTTGGGGATAGAACAAAAATCTGTCGTACTGTGCATGAATCGTAATCCCACAAAAGTTGCTCTACGAGTTGCTTCATGAGAGTTTGCCTTCAAATTCGTGTACTTAAACTTTCGACTTTAGAACCTTTCAAGTCCGCAGAACCTCTATGTCCTCGTCCACTTGGTAGCATCGAGAGGGCGCGGATAATACAATATTTACTCTCATCATTTCGTGTCCAGTATATTAACATACTGTTGCAATATATAGGACATAAGGCAAGTGTTTTAGGAAGTGAGTCATTCTGTATGTTCCGTTAGGTTAGAGTGCGATGTGTGTTTCGGGATTTCTCGTAGAAATATGTTTATGTAATTTTCGTTCTCGAGAACGTTGGATCAAATACTCATATTATTTCACAACATCGCCTATATTGTCAACTCGAAGTTGTGGATGTGACGTGTGAACTATTCTCATCACATCCTTCAACTATCATACACGCTGGAATGCTAAAACTTGGTAGATTAGTTGGTTGGTTGGTTGGTAGATTGGTTGGTTGGTTGGTTGGTAGATTGGTTGGTTGGTTGGTAGATTGGTTGGTTGGTTTGTAGATTGGTTGGTTGGTTGGTTGGTTGGTAGATTGGTTGGTTGGTTGGTAGATTGGTTGGTTGGTAGATTGGTTGGTTGATTGGTTGGTTGGTTGGTTGGTTGGTTGGTTGGTTGGTTGGTTGGTAGATTGGTTGGTTGGTTGGTTGGTAGATTGGTAGATTGGTTGGTTGGTAGATTGGTCGGTTGGTTGGTTGGTTGGTAGATTGGTTGGTTGGTTGGTTGGTTGGTAGATTGGTTGGTAGATTGGTTGGTAGATTGGTTGGTTGGTTGGTTGGTTGGTTGGTTGGTTGGTTGGTAGATTGGTTGGTTGGTTGGTAGATTGGTAGATTGGTTGGTTGGTTGGTTGGTAGATTGGTTGGTTGGTTGGTTGGTTGGTAACGCCGCACTCAGCAATATTCCAGCTATATGGCGGCGGTCTGTAAATGATCGCATTTGGACCAGACAATATAGTGATCAACAGCGTGAGTATCGATCTGCGCAATTGGGATACGATGACGTGGTTTAAACATATTTTATTCTATTCAAGAAGAAAGAAAAGGATTGGCAAACAAGCCTAAATGGTTTATATTAATGCCGCTCCATAATACATGTGAAGGTTCACATTTGTGCAAAATACATATTTATAGTGGTTATAACAAGTTATCTCTGAATAATAACAATCATGGATATCAACAATTTATCTTGGTTCAGTTTCGTGGCCAGTTGATACAAATAAAAAATATAAGAGAAGCTACAAAACTTTATGAATCAAAACGTTTTGATGTAATAATGAATTGATGGACTGACCGTAGAATATCCATATTCGTCTGATGAGATACCGAGTTATTGCCATTTAGCACATCCCGCAGGGAGAACCCTTTCACATAGAAATACGATTCGTATCGAGTGGTATTATATTTAGGACACATGAAAAAATAGTGGAATACATCCTCATAATCTTGTGAGCAGGAACAAGAAGCATTCTCAGAAATGAAACGATTATACTTATCACTGTTTAAGTCACTGCATCCCAATCTAAGGCGGCAGTGTATTATTTGACAAAATCGGCTACCAAAGTTTAGATCGAACATTGTGTTGGTATTAACTTGTGGTGTGATTAAATTCTTAAACTGTCCAACAGAGGAAGCGTTTGTAGCATTTGTAGGTAGGTCATTCAGCAGTTTAATTGTATCGGGCAAAAACGATTTGGCGTAATTAGCAGATTTACATCTTATAGAATGATAATTTTCATTATTCCTAAGATTGTAGTTACTGTTATCAGAAACATTCCCTGGAGCAAGATCACAAAGATAGTCAGGAACCATATGGTTTACCATTTTGTAAAATAATGTTAATTTAAAAGTTTCTCTCCGTTTCGATAAGGAAGTCATGTTTGTCTCATGATATAGTTTCGCATGGCTTGTACCTCTAACTGCACCGCATATTGTGCGTAAGGCATCTAAGTGAAGGTTTTCTAGTGACAAGGACTGTTCCTTTGTACAATTGTCCCAGAGATGACAGCAATAGTCAAACAGAGGTAAGATAAAGGATTTATACATTGTTTCGAGAGTTTTGCGTGATAGTCTATATTTAAAACTACGAAGGCAGTTAATCATAGGGCTAATTTTCCTTATCATTTCATTAATGTGGGAATGCCAGAGGAGGTTTTCCTGAAAAATAATGCCTAGGTGTTTATGAGTCTGCACTTCATTTATAGGTGTACCATTCATCGAGAGGGGAGGTTTCGTAGAAGGTTTTTGTTTTGTGTGAAAACTGGATAGTTTCAGTTTTGTTTGGATTAAATTTTACTTGCCAGGTTTCCGCCCATTTAGATATTCTGTCTAAATCTGAGTTAAGAATAAATGCACTCGTATTGGGATCGTCGATTATTACATAGAGTGATGTGTCGTCTGCGAAAAGGCGTATATTACTTTCGATTCCATCAACTATGTCGTTTATGTATATTAAGAATAAAAGAGGTCCAAGGACTGATCCTTGGGGCACCCCGGCTATTATCGGTTTTAATTCTGATTTGTAACCTTGGATAACTACTCTTTGCATTCTATTTTGCAAATAACTTCCAAACCATTTCAGTAACTTCCCATCTATCCCACATGATTTTAGTTTATGGATAATCCCTTTGTGCCAAACCTTATCAAATGCCTTGCTTATATCGCAGAATACAGCTCCTACTTCTTTTCCGTTGTCTATAGCTTTAGCAATAAAGTTATACAAATGCGTGAGTTGGTAAGCTGTTGAATCTCTGGGCATGAATCCAGATTGTAAATTTGAGAAGCAATTGTTATCTCTCATGAAGTTAAAGACATATTTAAATATACATTTTTCAAAGACCTTGGATAAACAAGATGTTAAGGCAACGGGTCTATAGTTCGAACAGTCGTTAATATTACCTTTCTTGTGGATTGGTATAACTGATGATTCTTTCCATATGTCTGGGAAAACTGATGTTTGAAGTGACTTGTTAAAGAGGTTAGTTAATGCTAGTGACAAGGAGGGGGATACCAAACGTAGGAAGCGGTTTCCTATACCATCTGGTCCACTCGCTTTGGTAATGTTTAACGATGATAGAACATCTTCAACATCCTGCTTTGTAAGATATAAATTCCTCATATATTTACTATTATTGTTTAAGGTCATATTTGGAAGATCCTTATTAGGGTCAGCGATTGTTGCCTGGTCAATAAAGTAATTATTTAAAACGTTTGCTATTGATTCTGGTTCTTGATAGACTTCGTTATTGTGGGTAATAGGAGGAAAGGAGATACTTTCAGATTTTCTGTTCATATAGTTTTTAACTAAACGCCACCATAGTTTAGTGCTATGATTATTGTTTATTTGAGTGTCTAATTTTGTTGTTTAATCTTTCTTGGCTTTTCTAACTGCAGAAGTCACTTGATTTCTTAATGATCTAAAAGTAGCCCAGTCATTTTCACCATTTTTTTGTTTCGCTATTTTATGTTGTCGATTTCGTTTCCGCATGAGTTTGCGAATGTTATTATTCATCCAGGGAGTATCTTTACATCTTATTGTAACAATTTTGTTAGGTATATTGGAATCGCAGATTTGAGATAAGGTTTTCACAAATGCACCTGTGCTCACATTTATGTCAGGTGATGACAGTACGTTTTCCCAATCAGTATTATCAACGTGGAAGCAGATATCGTCTTTGTTTACCAATGTGTAATCGTAAACTTTTCTCAGATATATTTTCGTTGACTTCATACATTCTTTTAATGTTACGGATATTGGACAATGATCGCTACAAAAAAGGTTCTAAAACATTTGACTCTTACCATATCGAGACGAGAAACAAATATCAAATCAATAAGGGTTCTACTGTTTTGGGTGACTCTGGTTGGTGAGTTTATAAGTTGGTGCAAACCGTAAGCCACCATAAGATTGTTTATTTTAGCGTCTAATTTGTTGTAAATATCAATGTTAAAATCTCCAACAATGATTGTATCTAAATCCAAATCCATTGCATCTCCAATCGATTGATCTAACAGGTTCCAATGCTGCTCACTTTTGTCTGCTCTGTAGAATACACCTACCAGATACTTTCTGCTTTTGTAGCGGAGCTCTATCCATAATGCTTCCAGACCAATCTTATCTAAGGTTTCTACGATGACGTGTCAACCAAGTCAGCGAGCCTGACCACCCGATCCCGTTAGTCGCCTCTTACGACAAGCATGGGTTACTGAAGGCCAATATTCTAACCTGGACCTTCACGGGTCCTCTCGTCAGCATCACAGTCTGTTATATTATCTGCAGGAGAAATAGTGGCAACATATTGAGTAGGTACATTGACATTTCTTTCATGGTGGATTTAGTCATACTGACATGACAAAATTGTGTCTTTTACGACGATGTTAGCACAACATATATAGTATCACTGACTTTCTTATCAGTAATATACGGCCCATGGTACCCAGCACGTAATGGTTGACCAGGCAAAAACACTAATATGTTCCTTATATTATATATAACTTTATTCAGTAGAAAGGCCACAGGCCCATGCACAATGTATAATACAATATAATACAACAGAAATTATATGCACAATAACTAGAACATATTTTATATGTTTATTATAGTAATGCGCTACGTCGCATAAACGCTTCCTTAATATATTTTGCATACATATATAAATAATTAGTATTTTCATTTTGAAGAAGGCGAATGAGAGATTTCTATCTTTACAGTCAATGTTTAACATATATCTTGTTCTTAAATCATCATATTGTGGGCAAATAAACATAAAATGAACCTCATCTTCTAAAATGTTCTTACAAAATGGACAAAATCTTAATTCCCTTGGGACATTATTTCTTCTTCCTGCATTCTTCTTGATATTTAATTATTTAGTCTTAATAGTGATACAAATCTTCTTGAATCTTTGCTATATAAAGTCGACAAATATGATTCCACATTAAATGCACTTTTGACACATAAATAGAACTATAAATTAGAATGTTCATTTAACATAGAAATTTGCACTGGATATTACAATCTTTAACTCTAAATTAGTGTTAACAATATTTTGAAAATCCTATGCATGGCTAAAACCCACAGTTCAGTAATCCATGACTTGCGCTTATTATCGTCCATTCTTTTTACCATAATATAGGTTAAACTTTGTTTTGGATATCTAGTCTTTTCCATAATTAATCATTTACACCAGTACTTAACACATCTTATCATAGAATCACAACAAATATGATGACGACCGCATTCAGATAAAACAGCTGCATTTGTTGTGGTAATACCAACACCAAGAACATATTTACAGTATTTTATATGAAATCTTTCTAGCATTATCCACTCATGAAAATATTTCTGAGCAATAGAATAAGATAGACTTAATATGTGTATTAAACATTTGAAACAAGACAGTGGGAGAAAGATTTTTTAATTACGATGAAGCTGTTTAATTGGAAGAAGGGCTTTATTAGCTTTATGAACAAGAGTCTGGACTGCTTTTGACCACGGTAGTCTGCTGGAAAACAAAATACCAAAAATAGCTGTAATAGCTTCTAGTTTTCAACTTCACATGGTTAAACATCCATTTTTCGGTCTTCTTAAATATACCTACATTGCGAAAAACAATTATCTCTGTTTTTGTAAAATTAAGCTTTAAGCCCCATTTTGTGCAAAATTTGGATAAAATATTAATCTTCCGTATCTGTGTATAAGTGAATATATTTCCGCATATCTCCATCAAGGAAATACCTCTATAGTTATTAGCATAGCTCTTATTTCCCTTTTGGTGAAGAGGGAAGATAAATAAATGCTCTTGTGACCAAACAGAAGGAAACTCTCCACAGTTAAAAAATCAGTTAAAAAGTACACGCAAATAAGGTAGTAACATATTACATCCGTGTTTAATCATACTGATATGACAAAACTGCGTCTTTTTACGATGATGTTAGCACAACATAGTCAGTATCACTGACTTTCTTATCAGTAATATATGGCTCATGGTATCCAGCACGTTTACCATCACAAACACAAATATGTTCCTGATGTTTCTAATGAAGGTTGCCTTAATTTACTTTTTATTGAATTTACACATATGATAAATATGGATTTTCGGAAAACAATGATTTTCAAAAAATGACTTGTAGAAAGTACTCGTAGTTTTCTTTTTCCGCTTGAGGTTTGCGACAACTCAGCTTTACTGAAAAGGAATACTGAGAAAAACATTGTGTTTCATACGAGGAAGCACGCGAACATCACTCACATCAATATCACTCACACACAAATCAGTGGTAACGCCACTATTTATAATTACTATGGCATTTTGTATCCCATTTGTGCTTTAATGTTTCCAGCACATCCGTCAATCTCACTTACCTCTGTGTCGAAACTTCAGAGAGTCAAAGACTGTGTAGTTTAGGTGTTGTCGAGTTTTCACTATCATCTTCGTCTGCCAGCCCCCCAGGTAGATGCTATTGAGGTCGCCTTCGCCGGTTGGCATAGTGTGGGGTCGTGGGTAGGTGATGTCTCTTGATGGACGTGTCCCACCTTGGGATTCATAGTGGGAGGTGACCCTCCTTGGGACGCATGTTGTTGTTTTTTTGTCGTTGTTGTTTTTGGTTGTTGTTGTTGGGTTGTTTTGGGGGTTTTTTTTTTGGGGGATAAGGTCTCCTTGGACCTATCCCGCCTAGGGATGCATGAAATGTCCCTCTCTTTGGGACGCATGGGTTGTTCCTCCTTGGTACGCATGTGATATGACCAGGCAATGTCTTATGGTCAGTGTGAGGGTCGTATTGGACTTATCCCGCGTAGGGATGCATGGAATGTCCCTCTTTGCGACGCATGGGTTGTTGGAAGGGTCACATTATAAGTAGTTGGCCGGATGACGTCACAAATGACAGTTGCGTCATGTATTACTACGCCACGGTGATTATGAGAATAGATTTGTTGTTTGGTTTGTTGTTGAACGTCGCACTCAGCAACATCCCAGTTGTATGGTGGCGGTCTGTCAGTAATCGAGTCTGAACCAGACAGCCCAGTGATCAACAGCATGAGCATCGATCTACGCTACTGGGTTACGATGACATGTGTCAACGAGCCTGACTACCCGATCCCGACAGTCGCCTTCTTACGCAGATATATGTATCTGCATACTGCATATGAATCATAAATATAAATGCCCTCTAGTGATTTACCACCTTGAGATAAAGAGGACCAGTGAGGCCACCTCACCTGTTTCATAGTTAGAGTGCGTGAGTCTAGTTTTACGCCGCACTCTGCAATATTCCAGCTATCTGGCGGCGGTCTGTAAATAATAGCATCTGGACCAGACAATCAAGTGATCAACAGCATGAGCATCGATCTACGCAATTGGGATACGATGACATGTGTCAACCAAGTCAGCGAGCCTGACCACCCGATCCCGTTAGTCGCCTCTTACGACAAGCATGGATTACTGAAGATAAATTCTAACCCGGATCTTCACGGGCGACTATTCAAAGGTTAACACATAGACGCTCCATATACGTAAAAATGAATATCGAAAGTAGCGCAGGTCAGGAATCAGAATTAGCCAGTCAAATGTAACGTTTTTCTAAACACAATACACGCTCCTTCCATGGTGATGTGGGCAAATTGGCGAGGCTCCAGCACAAATTAACCCACCTCTTCGCTGTGGTCGCCCCCAAAAAAAAAAAAAGAAAAAAGAAAATGGATAAAAAATAAATAAATAAATAAATAAATAAATAAAATAAAAAGTAAAAATAAATAATAATAATAATTAAAAACAAAAAATAAAAATTGCAGTTTCATCTTCTTTGGGTATTTTGTCATACCGTGCCTGCCTGTGTGAAATCCGTTATTCATAGATGTATAGATATCTAGTTGTGTAAAATGTAAAATATTAAAATTGATTGTCACACACTATGGAAATGATCACGGTTACCGATTCTAATGTTTATTGCCCTGGTTATAGTGAGTGAACGAGTTTAGTTTTACGCCGCTTTCAGCAATATTCAAACAATATCACGGCGGGGGACACCAGAAATGGGCTTCACACATTGTACCCATGTGGGGAATCGAACCCGGGTCTTCGGCGTGACGAGCGAACGCTTTAACCACTAGGCTACCTCACCGCCCCTAATTACAAAGTCTGGGTGATGTATGGGTACTTACATAGATAGATATGCCATTGGTTATATCAACACTTCGAGCTGAAGGGAAAAAGGGTACATTGACTCTCTGAATACAATTGTACTCTTTCGTGATCAGATATTATCCCCGTCCTGATTATAGGATGACGCATAGATAGAAGACGTCACTGTTTTCTCAATTATGACTATCTTGTATTTGTATTGCAGTTTCTCCCCAAATGGCTACTAAAGACTGTGTTTGTTTGCTACTTCTCATAATGATATCCCAAGGACGAAGTGATCCCAAGGAAACAGACCTGTGTTCGCGATGTACATGTACAAAACCCATGCAAGGAGACTGTTACCATGCAGACTGTTCAAACCGTAATTTGACGACAATTCCGCTGTCCCAATACCACGATATTTGTCATCTGAATCTTCATGGAAACTTCATAACTATCCTTGGGAACTCTGACTTAAGCAACTACCCCATGCTGACCTCCCTGGATCTCTCCTCTAATGATCTATCTGAAATTCACAATGACTCTTTTAGTGGTGTTGGGGAACTGGCCCTCCTTGATCTGTCCACCAACAGACTAAAGTATATTCTCATGTCTACACAAATATTTTCGTCCTTGGAAAAACTCAAACATTTGAGCTTGAGCAACAATACATATGCCGAGATACCCACGTCGTTGCTCTGTCCACTGATGTCTCTCGAGAGTCTCACTATGGATGGTATTTTTCGAAGTCCTGTTGGTAGTGGGTGTGAAGTGATGTACAATCTTACATACCTTTCACTATCTGGATTAAATGGGCGTTGTAAAATTGATTATTTGTCCAAGGACTTCCTACAAAACGTCCCGATGCTACAGAGTCTGAATGTTTCTTATTGCAAGATATTTACAGTAGAGCCCGGAGCTCTTTCCTTCTTGCGGAACCTTGACACTCTTGATATATCAGGTAACACCTTCTTAAAATTAAACGGAGTCGCGAATGCTACAAGGGGATTAAATAATTCGAGACTAAGACAACTGTTTATCAACAAGATGGTGGGAGAACATACTATATGTGTTCTGGTACCAAAGTCGATTGGTTTAAATCTTCAAAATACGTCCCTGGAAATGCTAGAGGCCAACGACAACCGGATCGAATTGATTCACGAAGATGTGTTCAGGTTGTTGCCGAATACACTGAAGACAGTCAGCGTCAGGAACAACCGTCTCACCTACGGTGCATACATCTGGTACCTACAGAACCTGACAGGACTGGAGACTCTGGATTTAAGCACAACGAGGGGACTCCACACCTTACCATTTGCGGAACCGGAAAACCAAACCAGATATACGTTACCGAGTCACCATCAAACTGAAAACTGTTTCACAACACCAAGAGCAGAGAAATATTTGGAGGATTCTCCACACGAAAAAATACCGGAAAATGCTCATACGATCAAACCCTATGGCATTCCTCCAAATCTAAAAACACTAAAATACACAGATTGTAAGTTAGCATATGATTTGTCAAAGTTGCATTTTGCTGATAATAGCCTTAGACGTGTTGATCTGTCTTATAATATATTTGCTGTTTGGTTAGGTCCTATATATGGCTTGGAAAATGTCACACATCTTGATCTCTCAGGAAATCTTGCCACGTATGTCAAACCATATTTTTTTGCAACCTTTCCATCACTAACGCACCTAAATGTATCCCACAATGCATTCACTATGTCTGAAAATTGGGAATATTTTCGGAATCAAAGTAAAGTAGAAGTTTTAGATTTGTCTAGCAACAAGATATTGTTCTTGCATCGGTATTTCCTTACTGGACTGAAATCACTGACAACATTGAATCTTTCTTTAAACTACATGGACAGCCTATTTGTAGATCTGGACCATAACTTAAATCTTACAAGTATAAATTGTTCACACAACTACATCAAATATATATCGCCACGGTTGAGATCCCAGATGGACAGGCTAGCCGCTTTGCACAACTTTACCATAGACCTGTCTGGAAACGACCTCCGCTGTACATGTCAAAATATAGAATTTCTTGAATGGTTGCTAAACTCCAACATTCATGCAGCAAACAGAGACCTGTATCATTGCGTTGACATCAATGGGGAAGTAATACATTTTAAAGATCATGATGTACTAAAGAATCTGAAAGATTCTTGCTCTGATTTCATAGCTCTATCTATGGGACTACTTGCAACATTCGTCCTCATCTGTTCCCTGATAGCAGCAACTATCTGCTATCGTTATCGTTGGAAAATTATCTACTTTTTTTATGTGTTCAAACTGAAACTAAGAAAAAACAAAACTGAATATGAACGCATTTACGATTTTGACGTTTACGTCTCTTACGCCGACCATGACCTTCATTTTGTCCGCGAGGACATGATTCAGAAGCTGGAACACCAGAAGGGGAAGAGACTTTACATCCGGGATCGAGACTCTCTTCCAGGAGCTCCTATTGCTGAGAACATCATCGACGGGATCAGAAGCAGCAAGAAAACTGTGCTGTTGTTGTCCCAGGCGTTCCTGAAGAAGAAGTGGTGTAGGTACGAGTTACACATGGCCAACATGGAGACTGTGTCCACTGGCCGATCTGTCATGGTCATCATCATGTTGGAGGACATTCCGTGCCGGGACATTCCACCCGTGATACTTTACGATGTACAGAACAGCCGTTTTGTAGACTACCCAAAAGACCCCAGCGACCAGGAACTGTTCTGGGCAAATGTGTCCACGGCACTTGATAGTTAGACTGTCATATAGGTGACCTTACACATGCACACTGTTTTGCAGTACAATCCGTGAAGATCCGTGTTAGAAGTGATCTTCAGTAACCCATGCTTGTTGTAAGAGGCGACTAACGGGATCGGGTGGTCAGACTCGCTGACTTGGTTGACACGTCATCGTATGCTGTTGATCATAGGATTGTCTGGTCCAGACTCGATTATTTCCAGACCGCCGCCATATAGCTGGAATATTGCTGAGTGCGGCATAAAACTAAACTCACTCACTCACTCACTTTTGCAGTACATACGTTTAATTCGAACATCAACTGTCATAGGTATATAATATTTTAATAGTTTTAGAGTAATGTAACATTTAAAGTCAATGACTAATAATACCAATAGTCGGTAGAGTTTTACATTAAGTGCCTTTTCTAAGTCTACATGTATGGTCATTACGCATTTTCAAATTAGATTCGGACTTAAAAACAAACACTAATGTCACCTGGGAGTTGACTTGTGTGTGTGAGTCTTTATCGTGGTTTTCCTTTAAGTATCCTCAGAGTTTTACTCACAGACCAATACAACACCCTCAGAGTTGTACTCACAGAGCAATACAACACATGAGAAGAATCATGTAAAAGGATCAAGGAACACTTTAAGGTGTTTCCGTAATCGTATCCCACAATAGATCTAGACGTAATTAGATATTTGTTTCACCGTGAAGTCATACCAATCGTGATATGGCAAGCAACAGAATACAAACGCTGTTGATGTGTAAATAGACGCGGCAAAACCCTTTCCACTTTCATAAGAAATCTCTGCGAAAAGCAGGGTCGATTGTACAGTTGTGACTATATCATGGGCAGATATTTGTTTAAGCTGTATTACAGCTGTACTATGTTGTTTGTAAACAAATCGGGTCTGAACCAGACAATCCAGTGATTGTCACCATGCGATACGATGACAGAGCATGTGATTATGAATCACTATCAAATAGTGATGATACCAGGTGTTCGCGAAAAGGTGAGCGGATCCTGCCCCACCGGTAGCAACTGTCACAAACATATGCAAAGTCTAGTTCACCTGAAATAATTCGGGAACGTATGGTATAAGTCAAAATAGGGAATTGCATCGGACACTATTTTTTGTCACTGATGCATCAAATTTGGAAATTTCCTCGACATGTCTACCATTAAACCTCTAAAAGCTTTACTGAGGCCTTGAATGTTGTGTGGAAAGCACGTTTGTTGCATTCTCCAATATTGATATGTATGTAAATAAAAACCATTGAGAATGTTTAACCCGTTATTGTCGCATGTTTCGTGGTAGGAATGTAACTACTTTTTTGTCAGTTATTGTTGCTGTGCATTTGACTAATAGTTTCATATTTCACTGCATAAGTTACAGTGTCATGTGACAAAATTTATTTCGTATTTCGATAATCATCTTTACTAAAAGTAGATGCTAATTCGATGTCGACTTTATTTGATTTCGAGCTACGATATTGCACTGTTCTATATAGGACAGAATAGACGTATTTACAGACGGTTTTGGATTGTTGTCATTCTCGGTATCTAGCCTTTGATCAAGGATATCATTGCTGTCATGCTATGGAAGGAAAGCCAGAGGTGCCGCAAGTGGGTAAGTGTGCGTGATTGCGTGCGTGCGTGCGTGCGTGCGTGCGTGTCTGTTTGTGTGTTTGTGCTTGTTTGAACAAGTCAGGACGCATGCCATTTCTCTGCCAACAGATGATGAGTGAGTGAGTGAGTGAGTTAATATTTAACGTCACATCGGCAATATTTCAGCCATATCGTGACGAGAACATTCGATATTGAAATGAAATATATGTATATTATAAAAAACCTGCCGACACGGAGATGATGAAGTTTCATATGGATAGTTTTGGATACCCCACTGAAAACCAATGTGCTCATTTCTAAACTTAGTCTACCATTCCTTGAGTTTTCCATGTATTGTCAACAAGTACCATCTCCGCTGCCTTAAACGGTATTTCAGCCACATCTGGACGGGAATGCAATAAACAATTTCCTGTGTGGGAATTGAACATTCGACATTCATAGTTAGACAGGCAAACGTTTCAAGAATAAACTAACCCACTACCGCTATTGGTCAGTGAGTTTTGACTTTCACACTTTCAGCAATGTTTCAGACATATGATTACGTGACTGTCAACAAGTACATAATCGGTCATGGGTCATTTGAGAGTCACACTGACCCTCATGACTTTAATCAATGGAGCGAGTGAGTAGGTGTTTACGCAGCTTTTAGCAATATTCCAACAATATCACACCCGGAGACACCAGATATGGGCTTCATACATTGCACCCATGTGGGGAATCGAACCCGGGTCTTCGGCGTGACGAGCGAACACTTTAACCATAAGACTAACCCAACGCCAATTTGAATCAAATGGGTTATCCAGTTGTTCCTGTTGAAAATAGTGACATTCTGCCAGGTAAGTCGTGTGACTTAGGAATACATTGGTTATGAGTCTTGGTTGGTTGGTTTGCCGCAATCAGCAATAATATAGTTTATATGGCGGCGGTCTGTAAATAATCGAGTCTCGACCAGACAATCCAGTGATCAACAGCATGAGCATCGATCTCCGCAAATGGGATAAATTATGAGGCACTACTGATATTACCGTAAAAACGTCCCGCGTATGTTTTCAATATTTCCTGATCAAGAAGGTATCCTAAGAACCATAGTTATGAACGTGGTTCACATGGAGCTTAGTTGTACACGTATTGAGACTTGGCAGGTGGAAAACTGACACTCACCTTATCACTGGCACACTGATTACAGAGTTATTATACAGGACGCCCTTTACACAGCTGCCATGTTTGTGCTGTTACTTCTGTTGTCCCTGCTCCAATATGGGCCCGGGGACACATTTGACCCTGGATGTAGCTTCATGAATGGCCAGTGTCAGTACAGTGTCAAACTCGGTCACGAAGGTCAGTGCGACACTCACACCACTGTCGCCACCCCCGCCGGCGCTTCCTGCTGCGCCGCTGTACAAAATGACGTCACGTTGATGAAGGCGTCCATGGCACTGATGACGAAGAAGATTGAAGAGCTTCAGAATACGGTAGGTGATATTATATGACAATCCATGACGTACGGTTGCAAGACTTCCGTACACGGCTACGTCTGTGACGTACGGTGCACAGGTTCAGAACACGGTAACTGCGTAATGTACGGATTGCATACGCTCTGAGTACGGTACATTATGTTATTTAAGGATACTTAGAATACGTAGGTTATATTATATCAAGCCATGGTATTTAACTACTGACCATTACATGGTTGAAACATATCTTATTCTCCTATTGTCTCAAAAGTATAAGGGGGCGGTGGGGTAGCCTAGTGGTTAAAGCGTTGGCTCGTCACGCCGAAGACCCGGGTTCGAATTCCCACATGGGTACAATGTGTGAAGCCCATTTCTGGTGTCCCCCGCCGTGATGTTGCTGGAATATTGCTAAAAGCGGCGTAAAACCAAATTCAGTCAGTCAAAAGTATAAAACTGTGGAGGAAAGGCAGCTCAATTATTTGTCTCTCTGCCTACAGAAATTGTTGAATTAAGTATACAGATATTTATATACAACACACAAAATGTATGCATATTACATGAACAATGTTGTGATGGGACATATTTCAGGCATCGACAATGTACAGACACGTACTGTTGGTATTCAATTCGATGCGTTGGCCCAATTACCAAGTACATAGAGGAAGATAATCTCTTCATAACTAATCTACACCTTTTCAATTACACTCACGTCTAGAGAATATATTCTCATGCCTGTATAGTATACAAGCAACAGTTTGATACCAAGAATTCGGATTCGGTGACTTGCCTTCGCGTAAACATACTCCATATCGTTGGTAATAATAGCAGCGTAGTCTGAAATAGCTACACACACACACACACACACACACACACACACACACGCACGCACGCACACACGCACGCACGCACACAGGCATACATACACAAAACAACTGACACATTATATCCCCACAGATAATATATTTAATATGAAACCATTAATATTGCAGAAAGGAGTCCGGTCAACGTCTCCATATGGCGATCTAAGCGTAGAACAACTTCAAAGATTGTTGTTGGAAAAGGAAGATGAACTGAGAAACATCACGAAGCAAGCATCAGATGAAATTAGGCTCCTACAGAGTGAGTTAGACACCTGCAGAAAACGTCCGGACTGTACCCGAAGTACCCCAATGACGACTACATCTACCACGACTGTCAAACCTGGTTTGTTTGTAAAGCAATATTTAAACACAGGGAGAGAATATTTGATCTTTCAAACTCGTGCACAATTCAAGGGGTAGCCTAATGATTAAAGCGTCCGCTCGTCACGCCGAAGACCCGGGTTCGATTCCCCACATGTGTACAATGTGTGAAGCTCATTTCTGGTGTCCCCCACCACAAAATTGCTGGAATATTGCTAAAAGCGGCGAAAAACGAAACTCACTCACTGGTTTGCCCCGATTATGATTCTAAGGTTGTCAGCACCAAACCCCATGCCCATTGGATTCACCAGAGGAATACCTATGTAAGATCTGTGGGCTTTCCCATAATTTAGATGTAAGGTACTCGCATAACTGGATCACCTTTCAAAACAGCGTTAAACCAAACTCACCCTAGTCTCACTCCTTTCAGCGGTGAACTACAACCTGACCTTCTGTGACTTCGACAGCTCCAGCACCTGCGGCTACACCCAGGCCAGCAACAACACCGCCAAGTGGTACAGGGGCAGTGGGAGACCTAGCACAGTCACCGGACCTTGGAACGATCATACAATTGGCACTCCTGACGGTTAGGCGGGATACATATTTGATATTTATATTCCATTCCAGTGTCTTTAGGGGGGTGCTGACTTGGCTGAAATTACAACTTTATATCTATATGTTGGGCTTAAGAAGAACTATGTGGGCTGATGTGAGAAGGTTTAAGAATGTGTGGTAGAATGTTGGTAATAAGGTCATACACCATAAAAATACAGATCACTGAGTTGGAACAACGCGGTAGTGAGTAGAAGCAGTTTGATGATAATGATCATGAATTTATATAGTTCCTATTTCCAAAAAAGTGTTTGCTCAACGGCGCTGAAGAAGAAAGTCTGGAAGACTATAAGAGGGATATTCTGAACGGATGGGTTTTAGGGCATTTTTTGAAGAGTCTTTACAGTTGATTTCTCTGATAGTGCTTGGGAGGCTATTCCACAGTAGTGTGGCTTCAGCTGCGAAGTTTATAAAGGTGGAAATGTGTTGTGTGAACCTTTTTGAGGTTGCAGCATATGAAAACCCCTTTCCGACCTTCACGTTTACGAGCAATCTCATTAGCAAAGTTCTGATCGGTTGGATGAAGGGTCGTTCTGACATGAGCTGTAACTTAATGCTCTCAGAACTATGAGTAGATGTGATGAACATTGTGGTCTGATTTTAATAAGATTGCTTCAGGACATGTTTATGAAGGACTGAAATCGCCACAGGAAACTACATGCACATCGACCCTCATCGATCGGCATTATGGTACAAGAGGGAAACATCCGCCCTGCTAGAGTCGCCTCTGTTCAATCCATCACCTGACTATTGCGTCCAGTTCTGGTACAACATGGCCGGACGGGATATACAGGATCTCAACGTGTATGCCAAAGTGAGAGTGCAAGAACTTCAACACCAAGGAACTTAAATACTAATCCACTAAGAATACGAGTATGAAAAAAGACCCGTTAAGAATAATATTTGAACGCTAACACAAATTAAAAAGAAACCCAGAAATAATGTTTTCACAGTTTCACACAATATATTGTAACTAAAATCTAAAGCACATTTCATTTTGCCAACATCACTGGTCGCTGCCCGAGAGCAGATAACCACAGAAACTTTGAGCCTGGGTGAAAACATATACACAAGGATTCAGTTGTCATTTATCATTTGCTCCAAGCTCCACAGTACCCATTTGTACATCTTCTTGTCATCTGTACGTATTGTATGTCATAGGTTGGCAGCGGCCTGGGCTACCCTGTGTGGACTAGATCTGGTCAGGTGTCTGCCAAATGGCAACTCGGAGAGATTGACATCGGCTCTGAGTACACTTCAAAACCATTCCATGTAAGTATTGTCCTGGCGAATGGTTTATTTGTTTGTTTGTTTGTTTGTTGTTTAACGCCACAAAGAACAAGAGCATGATCGCTATAAAGGAATATACTTATTATTACTCGAAGCATACCACCTGCCTAAGAGGAATATATGCATAAGTGAATGAGTGAGTTTAGTTTTACGTCGCATTCAGCAATATTCCAGTTATATGTACATAATCGAGTCTGGTCCATATAATCCAGTGATCAACATCATGAGCATCGATCTACGTAATTGGAATGCGATGACATGTGTTAACGTTACCATCACGATTGGAATAGTAAGTGGTTTAATTTCCAGATGTATAGACCTGCATTGTTGAAAAGTTAACTGTGTGAGGTAATATTTGAGCACTCTTGGTACATGTGACGTCAGTTAGTTACTGAGACAAATGATCACTGCAAAATACTGACATCACTGAAGCAACTGGAACGATATTTTTTAAAACATATTTCTATATTTCTTGGTCCTCTCGGTTTACACAATAAATTTTATCTTACCTCACACTTAAAGGTCGTTTTCTGATTGGCTGAGGGTTATTCTATATATCATTTCCATTTTCTATGTCACCCGCTGGGATTGCCGAAGTGTGGGAATTCATATGGCACTTCATGTTAGTAATTTTTTATCTCGAATAATTGAGTCACGTATGATGTACGGGAATTACCGATGTTTGCAAATGCAAATCAATGGAAAGGATGTAACTCTAAATTTGTTTTCTTGTCTGTCTTTGTCGGTATCGGATAATTGCTCTGGTACTCCTTATTATGATCCGATACCCGTGCTTCAAACATTTTAAAATTAAAATTGAGGTGTTCAGTAAGATAATTATGTTGTTCACTGGTCCCTCGGTGCACATGGGTCGATGTACCCTCTATATTCGGTTATGTTCCCTGAGCCCGAACAACCCATGTACTCCTCTGGTCTGTAGCCTGTCAAGAAGGGGTATTGGAGAAAGTCACATTCCTCAATTACCTGTAATTGGTTGTAGATAGGCTTGACTCTGTAACAGTCGTGCACTACAGCAAACGTTTGTTTATTTAATCACTTTAAACTGATTTAACCTCTGCCGTTCAACGGTCAAATATTTCATTTTCAGTGTTTTTGAAGAAACACCACGCAGCCGCTACGAAAGTATTTGTTTGATTAATGAAACTCCATGTCAAGCTACTTCATCTCATACTAATCCATGTCATGCTACTCCATGTCATGCCACTCCATGTCATGCTGACCCGTGAAGATCCGGGGTAGAATAGGTCTTCAGCAATCCATGCTTGCCACAAAAGGCAACTATGCTTGTCGTAAGAGGCGACTAACGGGATCGGTTGGTCAGGCTCACTGACTTTGTTGGCACGTCATGGGTTCCCAATTGCTCAGATTGATGCTCATGCTGTTGATCACTGGATTGTCTGGTCCAGACTCGATTATGTACAGACCGCCGCCATATAGCTGGAATATTGCTGAATGCGGCGTAGAACTAAACTCACTCACTCACTCGCCCATGTCATGCTACTTCATGTCATGCTACGCAGTGTCATGCTACTTAATGTCATGCTACTTAATGTCATGCTATTTTATGTCATGCTACTTAATGTCATGCTGCTTCATGTCATGCTACTTAATGTCATGCTATTTTATATCACGCTACTCCATGTCATGCTACTTCTTGTCATGCTACTTCATTTCATGCTACTCCATGTCATGCTACTTCATGTCATGCTGCTTCATGTCATGCTACTCCATGTCATGCTACTTCATGTCATGCTACTCCATGTCATGCTACTTCATGTCATGCTACTCCATGTCATGCTACTTCATGTCATGCTACTCCATGTCATGCTACTTCATGTCATGCTACTCCATGTCATGTCATGCTACTCCATGTCATGTCATGCTTCATGTCATCATATCGATATGTTACAAAACTATTGTCCCTTAAATCCTATTTCAGTTAGTATTTGAAGGAACATCGCGTAGTTATTACGAACACGTCTTTGCGTCTGATTCCATTTACCACGACACCTATGGAAACATCGCCATCGACGACATTTACGTCTACAACACAACGTGTCAAAGTAAGTAAGACTTACAATATACACAATACATTACATACAATACATTAATTGGTCTTAGTTAAACAATATTAATTACTATAATATAGCCAGATGATATTCATTGCTCTTATGGGCGCAATATCAACAACATGACGTTAATTTCTCTTTGTATGTATTGGGACTGTTTGGGTAGCGTAGTAGTAAAAGCGTTGGCTCGTCACGCCGAAGTCGAGGGTTCAATTCCTCACATGGGTACAATGTGTTTTGCCATTTCTGGTGTCCCCCGCCGTGATATTGCTGAAATATTGCTAAAAGCGGCGTTAAACCATACTCACTAACTCACTTAGTGTGCATATGAACCAGAACGTGTTCCATGAGTGACGTGTGCCATTTTGGTGAAACTTACGAACACAATATCAGGGCAAGGAGGGTCAGGAGCTCTTGTGGCCTCCTTTCACAAAGCACTAAGGTGATCGTAAGTCACTAAGGTAACCTTAGTGCAATGTTAAAGAATGGGAGTTAAGGCTAACCTTAATAAAGGTTGCTTCGTGAAAGGAGTCCCAGGTATACAAACACAAAGAGGAACATTTGATGTAACCCACACAAACGGTCTATGTGTGGGTAATCTATATACTTCAAGTAAAGTGACGAAAGTGAGTTCAGTCACTAACTCAGCAATATTTCAGCTAAGCAATCGGTTTCAGGTAAAAAAAAACAAACAGTGGTTGAAATTATGAGTAAAGTAAAATCTGTCTGGCCTGATAACGCACAGCCAACGAAGTCATTCAGTCTGAACGGTTCGTACCTGAAATCACCAGGTCTATTGCAAATGTCAGGTTGATAATGTTCTAGTTGCGTACGATATGTCTGGAACATGGGCTGTTCCACAGCAACTACGTGCAGCCAAACCCGAACCCAATGAAACCCATGCAATATATAGTGTGTGGGCTCATGAGACATGACACAATCTCTAAACAAAACACTGTTCATGTGTACATATTATTTGATATGCAGATCTCCCTGACTGTCCCCCGGGTGCATATCGCCGAACAGGGAACGACAGTCGTTCCTGCTACACCTTCCACACCAAGCCCACTAGATGGTCTTATTGTCAAGAGGCATGTAAAGAAGAGAACTCGGCTTCACATTTGGTTGCCATTGACTCTGAGGAAGAACATAAGTTTCTGGCCAGCATCATCAAGAACGACCCAGGTGAGACAAAACTAAAAACAGGTTTAAGGGTTCATAGTTAGAGCAGATCAGAATATGTTGTAAGTACAATCAATTCAACTCTTAGGTCAGAGGTGGCTCTAAGATTTAAGCGTCTAAGACCAGTGTTACAGTTTCCTAAGACCAGATACGACCTCACACATCAAACTGACATGTCGTGATGTAACTGAAATATTGTTCGTAGCGGCGTTAAACCTTAGAAAATTTCTCAATCGATCTGCCATGGTTGGTGTCACTATATTCAATGATTGCCAGTGAGTACTTGTTGAAGAAAGCAGAAACTATGGCGAACACGATGTTGCCTTTATTTACTGATGGGCTAAAAAATATAGAATATACCTTATACATTTACCAAATAGGTATCTTTGGTTGATTATATGTATTCACTCACTATATAAATCCACTGACGCACTCACCGACCATCCGTCCACTCACTCACTCACCCTGTTTCCCTATAGCACTGACGGCAGCTGGTAGTTCCGGCTTCTTCACCTCAGGCAACGACGAGGAGACCGAGAACAATTTCAGATGGACAGGCATGGATATACCTTACTCCATTGGCTATACCAACTGGTATCCAGGGCAACCAAACAACGTAGGATCCAATCAGCATTGCTTACTCATGGAATATTCCAACGCAGACTACGAGTGGGGTGATAACGAGTGTTCCAGCTCATTCCCTTACATCTGTGAAGTGGACTTGCCCTTGCCATCAACAGCAACCACCACTTCAACATGAGACATCCCAGGCATTGTCATCATTAAGTGATGGTCCTTATAAATAAAAGATGCATTTACCAACAATGAATCTGTGCTTGGATGTATGTATTATTCATAAATATAAAACACCAGAACAAAAAAATTACATTAGACATAAAAGACTAAAAAATGAGAAAATTACATGAAGGATCACTGAAAATTGCATGGGGACATCACTGAAAATCACAGCAAAAAGGGTACGCATGTTTTGACCTACCAACAGCACCTGCCCCTTATACAATGGTGCGATGGCAAACTTTGATATCATTTAAAGTGCAAAGCCAGCTGAAATATATGTGGGAGGTCTTATCAGCATCGAAAGTGCCCAAGCAACTGACTGGTCAATCGATATTGAAACAAAAAAAGTCTTACATTTAAAGTCAGGGGTCAGCTAGAGGTGACCCCTATCTAATACGTGCAGGGAAAATTAGGGAACAACTGATCCAATAGGAGTGAGTGAATGAGTTTAGTTTTACTCCACACTCAGCAATATTCCAGCTATTTGGCGGCTGTCTGTAAATAATCGAGATTTTGCTGTTGATGATTTTTAGGGAGAAGCCTGTACAATGTGAATGACCTCCCTTAAAATTTATGTACAAAGTAAGCGACCTTCCTGCATGTCATGTACTCCCCCTTCCAATATTTTTTAAGCATAATTTTTAAAGATTTTTTTATGTACAAAATTGCTGACCCCCTAGAAACGAGTACAAAATTGATGACCCCCTACCTCCCTAGAACAAAATGGGTGACCCCTTAAAATCATCATCATCAACCCCCAACCCCTAAATTATGAACGGTCCCTAAGGGAGATGATAACGACCAAGAAGAAAAGGGCCAGGTCTACCGATGTGCCGAAGGCTAAGAGTTTGATTATTGAGGGTGACCATCCTTATGAAGAGTGAGTGAGTGTGACTTTACGCCACTTTTATCAATATTCCAGCAATATCGCGACGGGGGACATCGGAAATGGGTTTCACACTTTGTACCCATGTGGGGAATCGAACCCGGGTCTGTTTTAACCACTAGGCTACCCACCGCCCTACTTATGGAGAACGTAATAACAAACCTGAAGATGTGCTGATGCAGAGCAATTATGCTGACAATAAGAAATAAGAGAGTCAATGAGAACACGATTGTTAGAGCGAGTCATCAATTTAGTGTATTGAACCAAAGACAAATGGGACATTTGTATTTTGGCGGAGTCATGACAACAGCTTTGTGAGACATGACATTGTAGTACTTATGAAAATCATAGACATTTCAATAATGAGCTCCCAATGGCTTGTAATGTCAGTCATAGACCTTGAAGCTTGTTGGCGACTACTAGTACTTGACAGAATAGGACATAACACCACAGGACATGTGAAGATCATGACATAAGCGTCCAGTGAAGATCTGAGTTAGAACTCGTCTTCAGCAACCCCATTCACGTTAGAGGGGAACAATGGGATCGGATGATAAAACTCGCTGACTTAGTAAATGCATGTCACCGCATCTCAGTTACATAGATCGAAGCTCATAATGCATTATGGCAGTTAGATATTATGTTGCGATACACATATCCATGTGTATAGAATAGATTTGTAGGATAAAGAGGGTTCTCAATAGAACAGTACAATGGTAGTGGTTTAGTGTAGTCGTAATCTCCCTACAACTTTCGTTCCTTCAAACATTTACTGCAAGTGTATTGGCTTCATGCTACTTTCATTAAAGCATACTACTTTCTACTTTGTTAGTAACACATGTTCCAATTGAGATTACACTTTCCCAGTAAAATACATATTCTAGCATTTTTGTTGGGTTGATTCCATTCAGGATTCGTACCCACACCCTCAGAATCAGGCACCTAATCGCCAGCACTCAAAGTCAACCCTCTAACCCACTCAGCCACCACGGCTTCCACAAAATTGGAAGTCCGACAATTGGTAGTCAAGACTTTGAGACTTTGTGTACCCCTCAAGATACTTTGTGTACCCCTCTGATAAGTGTAACCTGGCACGGTTCTCGGATGGGAGTCAACCCAACAAAAGTAGTAGAATCTGTACTTTACTGAGAAAGCGTAATCCCAAATATAACATATGTTACGTTTGACCACTTTCTAAATGGCATTGAGTATTCGTACCTTGTTAGGTCCTATAAAACAAGCCACAACCCTGATGTGATCTGGTAACAATAAGGCTAAACTGGTGGCTACATGTTCATTTTACGCTAGGGAAGAGTGAGTGAGTTTAGTTTTACGCCGCACTCAGCAGCTAGGGAAGATACATCTAACTTCTCTAGAACATTTGATAGGCATGAAAACTATACGTTCCCAGTACCTTGTGCTTGATATGATCGCGGAAATAATCCTCCAGATTACAAAACAATTCCCTGTGATTTGTACTCGATTTGATAATGGAAAAAGTACTAATACAATAGAACTTCACCGTAATTAACGTCAGTCGAACTTTTCAATCATTCCTTACAAGAATGAGGCCCTACTAACTTCGCCGTAATCAACGTCATTCAACATTTGAGTAATTCCTTATCAAGATGTCGTTCAACGAACCACGGAAAGGAATAAGCAAGTTAATGCTTCATGTATGTAGGTGTTGCATGTGGAACCTTTCACTCACCTTATCAGCAAGACCAGTCACACTCAGGTGTCACTCGGTTGCGTAGTACTGCGACGCTGCCATGTTTGTGAGGTTACTGCTGTTGTCCTTGCTGCAGTATGGGGACACATTTGACCCTGGATATAGCTTCATGAATGGTCAGTGTCAGTACAGTGTCAAACCCTCGGACACGAGGGTGAGTGCGACACTCAGACCACCGCCGCCACCGCCTCCACCTCCGCCTCAACCTCCTGCTGACGTGCTGTAGAAGATTAAAAGTCTGCTTGCAAAGAACATTCTTTTGTCAGGGGTACTTTTGTGGATACTCAATTGTGTATTTTGTTGGTTTATAATCTTATTGCCAAGATTCTACCCCAAAGGTTTCAAATTTTCAGTTTCTGACAAAAGTCAGTATACAATGGCTTTGGCCAAACCACACTGCTCGACTGGACTAGAATGACAAGAATCTCCGAAACTCCTCATGTTACTGGGTACCTTCAGCAGCCTCCTACGAAGACATGAATCACTCTACTTAATTTCTTCGAAGTAGACAGTTACGCAACAGTTTGAAATGGCGGACGAGCCAGTGTTTACATTTTGCAAAAGGTTGAAATTTGAAGTGACAGTGGACAATACTTGACTGACTGTTGAATCTGAACCCTGCAGAATCGAAGAATCGATCCTCTCCTGATCAACCTACGACCTGTAACTCATCAAAGACTGTTGATTTTTATGACCGGCCGATCATGATTTCACGTACTGCCTCCACCCCGGCATGCGACAAAGGAGTCACAGTGCTGCTGCTTAGTGTACATGTGACTAACTTGTGATTCCTTGGAACTTCGTTTTCATCGTTTGGGACTGGACTGTGTCCAAGCGTTTTTCAAAGTAGATGAACATAACAGTGACAACCTTGCGGGGGAGCTGGCAGAGAGCAGAATTATTTTGTGAACGATGCAACGGGATATGATGGAGTATGACTATGAGTGGCATAAATGTGTTAGATCTATCTTGCACATTTCCCATTCTAAACGGAATTAAATATACCATTTACCAGGTAGGTAAATGTTTACTCATGTTTTGCTGCATATTTTGTATAGATAGGGATGTATTTTTACAAGGCTTTCTGGTTTATATGTTAGATATTGTTTTGTTTATGTTTGGGGCTGTGTATTGTAATTGAGTTTAAATATATTTATATTAGAAAGTAATATGATAGTGAGGTTCCCTCATAATTGGGGCTGGCGGAATCATATAACTGTATTTTTTCGAGTTTAATAAATGTTTCATTAGGATTTCCATCACGTCTGTTGTGTTGATATTAGTCATGTTGGTGGTCAAGGTGAAGTAGTGCGGCAGTGTTCTATACGTACGCAGTGAATCGCAATGAAATCAAACGCATTTTTAATCCAAAAATTTCCAATTGCCTATGTGTAAAATTCGAAAGTCAGCGTCAAAATCCATGGAGTTGTTGTTATGATCCGCCATCACTGTGGTCAAACGGAAGTAGTTCTCACAATAAGATTTGTTAAGGCTTTTCTCACACATTCATCTTACAAGGACTGACATAAACTGAATTAGAACTGAAAGCTGCCTTAAAACAAATTTCCTCACTCACTCAAACACTTTCAGTTGAGAACTACAACTTGACCTTCTGTGACTTCGAGGGCACCAATTGTAGCTACACCCAATCTAAGACCAACACCGCCACGTGGTACAAGGGCAGGGGGAGGATGAGCCCACTCACAGGACCTTGGAATGATCATACAATTGGCACTGCTGCGGGTTTGGTTTAAAAAAATGTTTCCACTCTTTTAGACAAGTACTTAAAATTTATAACATCTTTGAACGCACTGGTTGATTTGAAAGATTTTTTGCTGTAAGTGTCACGGTATATTTGGGACACATTTGTGTTGAACATACCTTCCGCGTGTGCTTATGAAAGGAAATAAAAGTTTAGGAAACTTCAAGGGAGAATCTTGGCATTTGGAGTGGGTTGTCGGGACTACAATTCTCTAGGAGACTTTGGAAAGTTTAGGACATACCACTGATGCAGATATCTGGTGGTTCTGTGTCACCTCCTGTAGGTGGTGGCCTCAGATCACCCAGAGACATGTACATGTGATTCCTTCTTTCAATGTTCACAGGATCTTACATGTACATAGATCCCTATAAATCAGCAACATTTTACAAGAGGAAATCATCCGCCCTGTTAGAGTCGCCTATGTTCAATCCTTCACCAAACTACTGTGTCCAGTTCTGGTACAACATGAATGGACCGGACATACAGGGTCTCAACGTGTATGTGAAAGTGAGTGTGATGACCCTTTGTCCCCAAGGTCCTTAAACACTACCACAACGAGGACAGTGGCCCTGTCAGTCTACTCTTAATGATTAATGAAAATCATAAATATGAGTATCGATATCAAAGTAATAATAACTGAGAAAATAGTGTCGCTGATCTTTACATCATCCCAACGGAAAATAACTTGCAAATCTTCCTTTCAGATTGTATTGAAACTAAATTCTACTTATTACACTGTTGTCTTAATGAGTTTGGATAGGTCATGGGTGACTGTGAGAGAGTAGAAAGCTGCTAGTGGAGTCTCTTGGGGTCTTTGTGAAAGCATGTGTACAACATTGTAGCTGTGGTTCTACCTTTTGCTCAGTCCAAACCAGTACCCTCATGCATATCTTCGTGTCACCTGTTGTACACGTTCATGTCTCAGAGTGTTACCTGTTGTACACGGTCATGTCTCAGATTGGCAACGGTATGGGAAAACCTGTGTGGACGCAATCTGGCGACATATCCCCGAGTTGGCAGCTTGGAGAGGTTGACATCGGTCCAGAGTACACTCCAAGGCCATTCAAAGTACGTTGAGGTTCATTTGGAAAACACTGAATTTTGATTGGTCTATCAAAGGTATAAAATTACAATAACGACCTCGGATTGATTGATATATTACCTGTATTACGTGAATTACTATTTTATATACTTCTGTAACTGAAGGTGAGCATTTGAAAATGAATGTGCAAATATAAATTACCAACTAGAGATGTGTGGTTACTATAATATTCCCAGTATGTGTAACAATGCATTTTGGACTGAAAAGACGATAGAAATCGATTACCAGAGTGTTGTGCCGGAGAAAGGATTTGGAAATGTGACAATTTTCTTCAGCTGAGCATATGTTTGCGCGGTTATAGATGATATGACGTAATAATAGTGGCATGCGACATGGAATGGAATCTAACGAGTCTTGAGTAACTTTCAGTTAGCCTCATGCAGTAAATTTGGAAGACATTCTCGAATTTTCGAGTTTTGAAATATACTTGAAATATTAAGACAATAATCGAATTTACGCGAAGTTTTGAGACAGTGACGGAAACATATTGAAAACACTGGAAATGTCGAAAAATATTGAAATGAGGGTAAAGGTCGATTTATAAAAAACAAAACACGAATTGAGGAAATAATTCAAAGTACTCAAAAACTGTCATAGTTAAGGGCTAATGTTTAACTTATTTTGAACAGGTGGTTTTTGAAGGAACATCGCTAAGCTACTACCAACACGTCTTTGGGAAAAACTACCATGACTTTCGTGGAAACATCGCTATCGACGACATTTACATCTACAAAACAACGTGTCAAAGTAAGTAGGACGTTAATGATCTTGATTGGTCATAGTTGAAACAAGAAAATGTTAGTTGCGTTTTGCAAAATATAGAAAAGATAGGGGCAGTCCAGGTTTATGGAGATCAGTTTTAGTCACCACGGTTGTATTAATGTAGTAATGTAAGGGACATAACACGTCGAAAACCTTTTTCTGCCTTGTTTTCTTTTATAAGGTTGGCTGGAGAGCCTAATGGCATAACGTTCGGTCATCATGTCAAAGGCTCGAGTTCTATTGCCAAATTGTAACATGTCTCCTCTAGGATTCCATACAATTCTGATGCCCCCTTTCCTGATATTTTCTGGAATACTCATAAAGTCATTTTCAGCCACACTCATTCATCAGTTACTTTTAATACAATTTAAACGATGGGGTATTTAAACTACCCAATTTGTAAAAGGTATATTCTAGTTCGTTTATTTACCAATAAAATGTTTGATGTTTTAGATGTTTTAGTCCAGAAATGCTTCCATATAGGAAGGCGTTTCCTATTCTCGCGGTACTTACGGATATCGGCTGAAAAATTAACACAAACAATTCTTATCGTATGAATGCTTGTTGTTTTTAAATGAAGGGCCTTCTCCTCTAACATCTGCATCTATCAGCTGCCAGATCCATCAGGTGAATTACCACTCGTCAGCCCGGTGATAAAGAATGCCATCCGCCATTGATGAAATGAGGCTTCTCCTATTCTCGACGTATTACCAGGAATTAACGTTATTGAGTGTATGTAAGAGTCATCCTGCCGGAAAGGGTGGGAAAAAGTAATGATATGTCCAAGTTGGTATAAACTCCCCAATATTCGTGACACTGCAAGATTTTGATCATTCACCGACTTGGTCCACTTCCTATAGTTACCAGTCGGTGATGTAACAACCGCTGAGTTTCACGCATTGGCGATTTCGGCAGAAAACGTATTTACCGCGAGAATAGGAATCCCGCGAGAATAGGAGACGGACCTATACCAGTATCCCTATGAAACGTTGTGTAGTTTATACGCAGTGAAGTAGCACCTTTCAGCAATAGCAGTTTTCTGAATATACATTGAGATGCCTGACCCCTCCCGTTATTTGTAACTGTTCTTCTCTTAACCGTTGCATTCCGATTCTGAAAATAATTGACAGCTTACCTCCGTTATGAGTGACAGTAAGCGAGTTTCGTTTGATGCTGTTTTAAGCAAATTTACTATGTCTCGTGAACTTTATAAGGGATAAAGGTCAGAATTATCTAGATCACGATGGCAAAGTTACATTATAAAAGAGCAAATCTCGGGTTCAACCACGATCAGAGGTTCCTGGTACGCCTAGGAGAGGCAACTCTTCATTTCTGATTGCGGTGGCATGTATGACGAGGTCTCCCGTCTCGCCATAACATTATGAATGAAGGAATGATATAATTGATTATATAGCGCCTGGTTTTCAGATTAAATATTACTGCTCAACGGCGCTTGTTCAAGTGAGCGGAAAAGAGATGAGTTTTGTTGGACAGCTTCCAATTTCCAGTGGTAGAGTATTCCAAAGTTTTGGAGCTGCAAAGCATAGAGCCATTTCACCAATCTTTGTTTTAGTTTTAGGAACATGAAGTAGTTTATCATCGGCTGATCTTAAAGCTCTTGTTGGTTGGTAGCGATGTAACATGCCCTTGATATAGGCTGGTGAGTTTTCATCATTTATTGCTGAATACGTGATAGAAATAGTCTTGAAAGTGATTCGGTGCTCTACGGGTAGCCAGTGGAGTGATTTCAGGACAGGGGTGATATGGTCAGTTCTCTTGGTACCAGTCAGCATCCTCACAGCACTGTTCTGTACTTGTTGCAGTAGTTTGAGGTTAGCGGTAGTAGTCCCATTGAGCAGGGCATTTCCATAGTCAAGACGTGATGTGACATAAACTTGGATAACTGTCCTCAGACTGTCATTGTCAAGGTATGTCTTGATCTCGCTGATCCTAAAGAGTTGGAAGAAGGCAGATCTGCACGTTGATCATTATGATACACAGGTACCAATTACATACACGTAGGCTGTTCACTTATGACGTAAGCCTATCCGGCGCCAAACAGTGTTTGATTTGAAAGTAGTATTTGATTTCCAGGTGTCCATGGCTGTCCCCCCGGTACATATCGCCGAATAGGGAACGGCAGTCGTTCCTGCTACTCCTTCCATTCTACATCAGCAACATGGCAAAACTGTGCTAAGGCATGTAAAGAAGCGAACCCGGCTTCTCACTTGGTTGCAATCGACTCTGAGGAAGAACAGTTTCTGGTCAACATCATCAAGAACGACCCAGGTGCAGTGAGACAAAAATCAAAAGGGGTTTATGGGTTAAAGGTTAGAGCAAATCAGAATGGTGTCTGCAGTTCCAGTATTAGGACAGGGCTGGAATTTAAAAAAAATTATTTGGTTTTGTTTTGTTGTTGTTGTTTTTGTTTGTTTTATTGTTGTTGTTTGTTTTATTGGGTTTTTTTTGGTTATTTTGGTTTGTTTTTTTGTTTGTTTTATTGTTGTTTTGGTTTGTTTTTTATTGTTGTTTGGTTTGTTTTATTGTTGTTTTGGTTTGTTTTATTGTTATTTTGGTTTGTTTTATTGTTGTTTTGGTTTGTTTTATTGTTGTTTTGGTTGTTTTATTGTTGTTGTTTTGGTTTGTTTTATTGTTGTTTTGGTTTGTGTTTTTTGTTGTTGTTTTGGTTTGTTTTATTGTTGTTGTTTTGGTTGTTTTATTGTTGTTGTTTTGTTTTGTTTTGTTGTTTGGGTTTGTTTTATTGTTGTTGTTTTGGTTTGTTTTATTGTTGCTGTTTGGGTTTGTTTTATTGTTGTTGTTTTGGTTTGTTTTATTGTTGTTGTTTTTGTGTGTGACATCCCACGTCAAGCAGACTCGCCGTGATATCGTGATATACTATTCACACTTTGCCAAGGATCAAATCATTGATTCAACCGAAAACTAAGATGTGGGGTCAAATTTGGTTTAAATAGCTAAGCCTATTGTAAGCATGGATCCAAGTTTTCAGTATGTCATTTCATCTGGTGGATCCCATGACTGCTATTGACAGGTGTTGTGTACTTATCAATGACCGTACCATGATTTGCAAAATGGCTGATTGGTGCCATGAAAACCATCCATACGGATAGCTTAAAGCGGCTGTTTTCCTAAAGATGTGTTACCATATCATTATTTATCCAGTTTTAAATTGATACAATTTCTAATTATAAATCTACGTTTAAATAAAGTTGCGAATTTTTGTGATCCTTAGTAAAGTGTGAGAAGTATATAACTGAAATACTGTCCAAGCGGTATTATACCTAAGTACGACTGAATGTATCCATACTTCCCAGGCAATGTTCGCAGATTGCACACTTGAGGAGTAGAGCAGACAGTATTGGAATACTTGCAACTGATGGTTACTTTTAGAAATATGCTTCAAAACAATATGTTATGGAAAGTGTTTTAACAACACCGATTATCTACTTGTTTTCATTTGAATCCCTGTCCGCCATTGAGCTGGACATAGCTTTTTCGGTAGTTGGTTGGTTGGTTGTTTTGTTGTTTAACGCCACACTCAGCAATATTCCAGCTATAAGCGGCGGTCTGTAAATAATCGAGTCTGGACTAGACAGTCCAGTGATCAACAGCATGATCATCGATCTACGTAACTGGAATACGATGACACGTGTCAACCGATCCGGTTAGTCGCCTCTTACGACAAATATGGGTTACTGTAGACCAGTTCTAACCCCGATCATCACGGGTTTTTTTTATTAGTATAATATCAGTGTATGAAGTAAGGTCCGTCCGTCCGCTCGAGACGGGCTAGATTTCTGACGGACGGTCTAAATTTACAGCTAGCCAGTTCGATGATCTGGTAAAAATGTTAGATGTTCCATACATCTAAGTAAGTTCACCATATTTGGTTTGCTTAAATCGATTTTGGGCTGGTAACCTTTTGAATACCAGCCCTGATGTGTGGCTGGATTTTTGGGTTATTTCACAGTGATAATATTCATGAAATAGCAGTTGGGAAGCATGGGTAGTTAGCTGTGGACGTTGCAGTAGTTACTACCTTATCACAGCCGTTTTTGAGATTCCGGTTCATCCACTCTACCACCCATTACACCAAGAATCACTCACTCACTCTATTTCTGCAAATAAGTAGTTGCTATTATTAAGTTGTAGTTTAGTTGAAGTTATGGCTTTTAAATTTCTAACACCCACACGCTCATCCATACTCCACTCACTCACTCACTCACTCACTCACTCACTCACTCACTCAGACGATTTCCTTCCTAGTCCTGACGGCGGCTGGTAGTTCCGGCTTCTTCACATCGGGCAACGACGAAGACAACGATAGCAACTTCAAATGGACAGGTATGGCAGTTCCTCAAGCCATTGGCTATACCAACTGGTATCCAGGGCAACCAAACAATGTAGGATCCAATCAGCATTGTTTAGTCATGGAATATCCCAACACGGACTACGAGTGGGGTAATGACGAGTGTTCCAAATCACATCCCTACGTCAGGTCGCCTGCTGCACCACAATATTCTGTATTGGAATTCAGTAATCCTGGGTTCGAATCCTGATTATATTTCTTGGTTTGTCAGCACCATACCTTTGCTTGTAGGTTTCCAAAAGTGGTAACATCTGGGACTTGCATCAGGCGCGGCTCTCCTCCTATATACCGCTGACATGTGACAACTGGGATGATGTTACAGTACTAAGCGGCATTAAACCCTTCAGTCGCTCTATGAACATGCATGACTAATTGTGTTAAATGTTGTAGAAACATGGCTATTCGGAGAAGAAACTCTCGCGGTGAAACGAGTTGAAGAACTGTGATTCAGGAAAAATGCCACAAATAGTAATCGTACAGAAGATAAGATTTGTATCGGATTTCACACAACACCGTTCTCAAAAGACATATGCTGAATGAATGTTGTTTTAATGGAATCATGAAAGTGCATTGCCCATAGTCCTCGATGCCTTAGGTTTGATACTTACCAATGTATTCAATAACATTGAGAGGGTATCGGGTCTGCTGCCAGGAACTCAGCCCTTCTGACACTATGGGTAATGTGGAAGGTTGCATTGTCGGGGAGGCTTCACATTCTCCCAAATGTTACTGGAGGGTTCCACTAGCCAGCGTTTCCTTGAAGAAGTACCAATCGTTCTCTTGACTACATGTACAGCGGGCTAGGACCCTGACCTGATGATCAACCTCCCCTGATTGACTGTGCCAGGATCATCCGAGCCCCCCTTGCTGAGTGAGTGAGTTTAGTTTTACGTCGCACTCAGCAATATTCCAGCTATATGGCGGCGGTCCCTAAATAATTCTAAATAATCAAGTCTGGATCAGACAATCCAGTAATCAACAGCATGAGCATCGACCTACCCAATTGGGATACGATGACATGTGTCAACCAAGTCAACGAACCTGATAACCCTATCTTTCATTGCTAAAACTATATATTCATCTGTACAATAACAACAAATGTGTTATAAAAATATAATCTAAAAACTGTAGATACTAAGTATCGGCACAGAACGCTACATGATATTATACACAGTATATGTTTTTTAACACCAGGAACATGTATCAATCGAACTGAAGAAAGCTTGTGTTGGAAAGAGCGGGATATCCGGGTATCATGTGGCAGCTAGTTGTACCGAACTGGATCTGAGCAGCTTTAGGGACGGAACCCAAACGATTTATTGTTTATATGATGTTTCTGCGTTCTCAAGATATCGAGCAGTGATCGTTCAGCCTCATATGGCTTTGACCTGTTTGATGAAAACGACAGATGTGAGAAAGCATCTTGAATTCTATTCTTGCTTGCATCAGCAGTTGATGCAAGGGTTTCAGAACTGGCGAAATATGTGATCTGTTTCTGGTCCTGCTGAGCATTCTGGCGCCGGTATTCTGTACCTGTTGGAGTCTTCCATAGATAATACAGATATCGGTATCACACTGAGGAATGTCTTTCGTCATTTGGTCTCACAGTATGTTTTACGTCCGGTATTTTCTCATCACAAAGTCTGGGCATTACATGTCTCGACAGATAGGAATACCTTCTACATTTCTGTGTGAACATTCTGAGTCTTCAATATGAGACAAAATAAAATGTCCAAGTGCTGAAAACCAATGGTTAAAAGGCGATGGTGCTGTCGACAGAGTGGAGGGCGTGAGACATGTCCAAGAACAGTTGGTGTTTGTGTTGGGGGATGAAGTCGCTGGTCTGTAGAATATCTAGTACTTCCTCTGTAACATATATGTTAAATATGGCCCTACTACAGACATTGGATGAAGGAATTGCAGAAAATGGGAATAAGAAAACAGTAAACCCTGAAAAAAGTATACACTCATTTAAAAGTGAACAAGACCTACATGTATGATGGGACTGTGTGGTCCTCAGTGTCACCATTGCGAGTGGATGGGTGAGTTAGTGAGGGGGAAATGATCTAAAGTCGCTTTTAGCAATATCTGAAACTATCAAAACAACAGATTCCAAAGTTACTCTACCATTACCATCCGCCACATACTTGACGGAATTTGCATACAAATATACCTGGACACGCACAACAGTGCTCCTGCAATATAATCCACGCAAATAGTTTAGTCAGTTTGAATTGAAACGTGAACCGTTTTGTACAGAACTGGGCAAACATGCCTACCTCTCAAACCAGCAATCAATACTTTGATGTCCACGGACTCAAACTCTGCCATAACCTGGAAATATTTGGAAAATACTTTAAGGAAATATGTACTAATTATTCTGGCTACATCTTCATTTAAAATTGCCTTGCACTATAGTGTGCATATATGTGAATGTAATATTTGATTTTGATTGCAATTAGGAACTATACACATATGGGGAGGGAGGAGGTGACTATGGGTGTCAGCTTCTGTATTTTGGGGAACACGACGTTTCGGAGAAAATTCCTTCATCAGGTTTCGGAGTATATTCTAACTCCTTCATCAGGTGATGAAGATGGAAGGTTATAGTCTGGAATGTACACGCGTTGACATTCACAACACACACGCAGAGAAAACAACAATCATGCATGGATAAGTGAGTTTAGTTTTACGCCGCTTTTAGCAATATTCCAGCAAAACCATGGCGGGGACACCAAAATTTACTAAACTCACTCACTAAAACTAAACTCACTCACTCACGCATTCCATCAACAACTTGCAAACATTAATTAGAGGTCGGGAAATAATAGTTTAGACGTAGATATTCGCGGCAAAAATACAAAACCAATACTTATATTATTTTAATTCATTTAGGAGTATATTACTACTTACCCTGGACAATGCTTTAACACCCATGGTGTCAATAAAGTTTACCCCTGTCATGTCCAAGATAATGTAGGTGACATGGGAGACATTCTGAGATTCTGGCTCCATCGGCATTCCATTCTCCTCCGTGGTTCCTTCGAATTTCACCTTCCGAATGGTCGTGTTTGTACTCTATTGAAGGTATCGAGCAAAATACAATCGCTTTGTTTGTCATGATTGGAACAATATATTTGGTGCTCATGTTATCACCCATCATTTGGATGATCCTGTCACGATGATTAACATCCCCGTGATGAGATTTCATATTGCTGACTTAAAAAACGTTAACATTCATTGCATACTCCCTTCCCTTTTGACTCTCTTCAATGGGCTTGACCTGTGTCATCAGATACAAGCATTACTGCTACTCATTAATCTTAAAGACCTGTTTTCTTTTCTTACTATTTCAATGGACTTGACATTTACCATCAACTACCAATGATACTGTTACCCATTAATGTTAATTACCTGTTTCCTTTTCTCCCTCTTTCAATGTGCTTGATATGTGCCATCAAAGACAGGTATTACTGTTACCCATTGTGGTATTGTTCATCAATGTTAAATACCTGTTTCTCTTTTCTCCCTCCTTCAATGTGCTTGATATGTGCCATCAAAGACAGGTACTAATGCTACCCATTATGGTATTGTTCATCAATGTTAAATACCTGTTTCCTTTTCTCCCTTTTTCTTTGTTCAGCTTCCAGGGCTGCCCTCTTCCTCTTTATTTTCATGGGATCGATACCAGAATCAGTGAAAGAGTTAAGAACAAACTGTTCCGAATTTGCAAAGTAAAGAGGCGCTTCAAACGTCAAAATCACCATGCCTGGGGGGAATCTTTACCTGAAGTTGAAAAGAAACTACTCTCATGAGCCTGAATTATATCCGAAAATGTGTCAGCCGTGTGAATTTAGTGGAGTTGTGTTACTTTTCTCGTACTGAGTAGTGAGGGTTTTGATAATCATTTATCTGTTTGTAAGATATGTACATAATGACCAATTATATCAAAGAACGCTCTGAAACAGCAAGATCATTAGTCTCACTGCCCACATGGTCAAGGTTAAGCTTTTGGAATTTGAACCACTGGAAACGTTATAAAAGGGTTTGAAGAAACGCAACCAAGGAAAAATCTCACTGCTGTTATATGTTAACTGTTAGAAATAATATACATCCTGGAAACATTATTTCAGATGTTTTGTATACAAGGACATATCAAATACCATATTAATTCAGGAAACCACTACTTATGACACACATCAGTGAAAATGACTATGACAATCCATTGGAATGCTTGTATCGTGTACTTTGCAGTTTGACTTCAGTTCAACAGAACACAACGATAACATCGCCACCATGACTCAAGTTCCAAAAAGCAAATCTCACATATTTACTTTTTGCGATGAATTTTACTATTGTAAAGAGAGGGCCTGTCCACTGGTGAATCACAATACCAGTGACATGTCCTGCACGATACCCATATCTGTCACCAAACGTCTATATCTGGGATAAAATGGTGGCCAGAGAACTTCAAGAGGCGAAGAGGGAGCCAAGAATACCTTTAACTGCCACCACTTAGAATTTCTTTTCATAAAATACATGATATGTTTGTATCTGATAGACGATGAAGCACACGTCACAAAGCCAAAAGAGTAAGACTCTTAGGAAAGAGTTGACAAATGAATTGGGCACAAAGAAGGTTTCAAGGTTCTGCGTTCATGGCTTCCAGCTCCTGATCAGAAACCATCTAGGTTCTTCATCTCTTGGGAGAATGTACGTCTTTTAGAAAAGGACTTCAGACAAATAACCAGAGGCCTAACAACAGCGAATGCAATGGAAAGCTCTGACGTCTAGTCCCCTGAAGAAGGTACGGTCTATTCCATCAGTTGTGAAGGTGATAGTGTTTGTTTTCTGGGATCCTGGGATCCTACTGTGGACAACCGCCCTAAAGGTCAGACCATTAATGGGCAGTGTTGGGCTTATCTGATCCGGCAGCTAAAACAGGACTGAAAGCCGCGGAGAACGCATTACGGTGTGTCGTTTAACCAGAACAATGTACATGTTAGTCTGTTAGTGCAAAGGAAAGAGCTGTCTGTCAAGCATTTTTTATACCATCTGTTGTTAGATACTAATATATCGCTAGTGGGCCAGTATGTCAGTTTGGCCTTAGGCCGCCTTGGTAAGTATTCGATCTTAGTATGAAATTCACTCTATGTAGGAAGGTTTGTTTTTGTTTTTATTTATTCCAGCAAATCAGGTTACAAGCAGGGGTGTATTCACTGACAATGGATACAAATGAGTAGCGAATGAGCAACAATTCTGAGTTCAAACAAACAATGACAATGTTCACATACATATGGGTGTTAACACAAGTATGCCTTACACAAAGGGTTAAGTTGCGACTGGCTAACAAATCATTGTCAAATGTATGTATACTGTTAAAGGGTTATGGCAAATACGTTCAAAGCGAATGACACAGACATCATGGAATGTAAGTGAGATTTTATTAAAAAAAAAATTAATTTTTTTTAACAAAATTGAATGACTAAGAACAAATGTGCAACGTGAACGTGCCGTTGGCATGTTGCAAGCGGTAAGATCAGTTATTGACGTCGCAAGATGGGATGCAGCCGTCGTACTGTGTATGACTTGCGAGGTCGTCTACAACAAACTGGCACCACTTCTGATCGCCCAAGGTCGGGTCGTCCACGTGTGACGTCACGAGCAGAAGACCGTCAAATCGTCCTACGTCACCCCTGAACTCGTTCCTTTTATGGCGGCTCATGGCCCAGGTCTACAGTTCCAGCATGACCCATGACCACCATGACCACCATGACCAATGGCCACCATGACCACCATGACCACCATGACCCATGACCAACATGACCCATGACCACCATGACCACCATCACCACCATGACCCATGACCACCATGACCCATGACCACCATGACCACCATGACCCATGACCACCATGACCACCATCACCATCATGACCCATGACCACCATGACCCATGGCCACCATGACCACTATGACTTATGACCATCATGACCACCATGACCCATGACCACCATGACCACCATGACGAACCATGACCCATGGCCACCATGACCACCATGACCCATGGCCACCATGACAACCATGACCACAATGACCACCATGGCCACCATGACCACCATGACCACCATGACCCATGACCACCATGACCAACATGACCACCATGACCAATGACCACCATGACCATCATGACCACCATGACCACCATGACCATCATGACCAACATGACCACCATGACCACCATGACCAACATGACCAACATGACCACCATGACCACCATGACACATGACCACCATGACCCATGGCCACCATGACCACCATTACCCATGACCACCATGACCCATGGCCACCATTACCACCATGACCCATGACCACCATGACAAACCATGACCCATGACCACCATGACCCATGACCACCATGACCACCATGACCCATGACCACCATGACCCATGACCATCATAACCACCATGACCATCATGACCATGACCACCATGACCCATGACCAACATGACCCATGACCAACATGACCCATGACCACCATGACGAACCATGACCCATGGCCACCATGACCACCATGATCCATGGCCACCGTGACCACCATGACCCATGACCACCATGACCCATGACCACCATGACCAACATGACCCATGACCACCATGACCACCATGGCCACCGTGACCACCATGACCCATGACCACCATGACCACCATGGCCACCGTGACCACCATGACCCATGACCACAATGACCCATGACCACCATGACCACCATGACCATCATGACCACCATGACCACCATGACCACCATGACACATGACCACCATGACCACCATGACCACCATGACCACCATGACCACCATGACCACCATGACACATGACCACCATGACCACCATGACCACCATGACCACCATGACCCATGACCACCATGACCACCATGACCACTATGCCCACCATGACCATCATGACCACCATGACCCATGACCACCATGACCACCATGACACATGGCCACCATGACACATGACCACCATGACCCATGGCCACTATGACCACCATGACCCATGACCACCATGACCACCATGACCCATGGCCATGTTGCACAATGTGATCGTAGGGCTACGGCCGTCTCAGGTCTGGGTGAGAGGAAAGCAGTTGGGATTATCTTCAACAAACGCTACTCACACATTCGTACCTCTTCTTTGATCTGTACTGCGATGTTAAATCTACTTCGCCTTTTAATGTGAAACCAGATCTGAAAGAAGGCATATGTCTACAATTATCAACAACGAAACCCTGGAGAAATCACAATTCACCAGAATAGGTTATGTTCATTGTTTCGTATTCAGATTTAGTTGATCCGGACACAAGGCTTCTGTCTGTGATTCTCGAAACTATTCAACAATGCAGAGTGTATATTGTAGGAAAGGTTACCATCAAATATCTAACTGTCAAGTTTCTGTTCATGACTGGCAAGGTTCCTGCAGCTCGAGTCTTTGGTGTCAACATATGACAACTATTTGTGTGATGTTCTTTCTACGAAGATTGGAAAAGAACGTCACAATAAAGCTTTAAAAAGATTCATGGTAAACATGTTACGATATTTTAAATTTATACCCACCAGTGTTTAAAATGTTATACTGACTTGTATCATATATTCCCGTGTTTTCTTTAACTTTTTATTTAAGTGAAAAACTATCCTGCCCCTGCAAGTGCTTGTGACTAGTTCCCCAGTCGGGCAGGACTAGCCATAGATTGAACAGGGACTGAGTTTAGTTTAACACCGCTTTCAACAATATTCTAGCAATATCACGGCAAGGAGACATCAGAAATGGTCATTAAACAACAAAGGAATTGAATCATTAACGAGTGACGTTGAAAAATCAACAAATTCAAAATACACCCAAATCACGAAATAAACAAAACCTATATACAATGTGTTGACATGCAAGATGTCTGCAAAAGGAGATAGTGTTTCTACTTGACAACTACACACCAACCCTGCAGCCAGTAGTGTTAACTCAGTAATGCTACACAACCAGTGGGAGAAAACTCGTACGATGTTACCATACCTCTGGGTTCTGCACACCACGGTGAGGATGGAGAAGATGATGCCGATCCCGAGGCCGACGTCAGCATCCAACAGGATCACACACATGAGAGTTATCACCCATATACTCTGAGGGAGATGACACAAGTATGGTTATACACGAGCCGAGTTGTCGCACAAAATAACCACTAAAATAGTAAACAGATAACTAAAGAAAACAAGCAAAATATATTAAGCACAGTTAGGATTTTAACGTTTATATAAAAACGCTGATCGAGAGTGATTATATCTGTCATATTCATTTTGGGGGTATATTTGATATTGATCCAACAAAATAGATTGAGACAACAGTCGAAAGTAGCTATACTTTAAAATATTTTAAAGTATATAACTCCCATAGACATTTTAGAAACTGTAATATCAAACACTTTCGCCATTGAGGTACACATGATAGGGCTGCGCAATATAAACGGTTTACCGGTATTTACCGGTTCAGACATGAAAACGATACATATTGCGATACGCTGATCGAAAACCGGTATTTTGACATGCATTTCGGAAAAGTTCGTAACAGTCGGAAATCTTCGGATGTTTCCGTTTTTTTAATGCTTCCTTTCCTTTTTATTTGTGGCAACTATTGTTTATATTTTTATCAAACTAAGCTTAATCAAGCATAGTCATTTTTTGTGTTTTTGCTTATAAATCAAGCATTAATTCGATTATAAGTAGGGTTTTTTTGCTAATACATATCGCAATATATGCTTTCGCATCGCAATATATCGCAATATGAAAATTCTCTGCAATACCCACCCCTAACACATGAAAGTACATTTATTAAACATTTCCGACACCCCGGAGCATGTGTTGATACATTTATCAAAGAAACGTCACCTTGACCATATAAGACATAACGGTTGTAAACGGTATCAACTCCACCATGTTCATCTGTACAGTGTAAATATGAAAACATTTGCTTCTGGCTCCCTGTCGAAACAGCTACGTTAAACCAACGTCTTTGCTGTTACTGAAACATTTCATGGATGTTTTCAATTTCTCCCTATATAAACTTACAAAATCCCACTTTGACCTCCTCCACAGCACTGGGAGCTGCAAGAGCTGCCTGAACATGCTTCTCAAGTTGACGATAATGACAGAGGACAGGATACACTGAAACAATTAGACACAATCTATTTCACAATTTTCTTAGACATAAAAAATATGTTGCAAGGGATTTCCATGACAAAATGTAGTCCTCAGGTAATGTAGAAAAATAGCTATTGTTATCAGAGTCGATTTGAAGATAATTACTGAAAAACAGTTTTGTTATTTGTCCATATGAAAAAATCATTCCCGTTTCTCATTCTGTGTAAGAACATCGCCTCTTGACTTATGTTTTAACTGCACTGACTTTCTGGTCACCAGAATGGGTCATATGAAAAAAGAGCAATTTCGAAATTAAAATTTAGCGGAAATGGAATGTAATTTTGCATTTGAGAAAAAAACAAACAATATGCTTCAGGCAGTAGCTTATGAGAGATGATGTATTCATGTAGCCCCAAACCAAGGCACGATAACACGTAGTATGAAAGTATAAATCCTATATGTACTTACTGAGGGGAGGGAGTAGAAGAGTGGTCCAACAGCCATGACAACCACCAGGACTACACAACACCCTACCAGGGAGGCAATCTGTGACGACAACAGCAATCAGCTACAGACTACAGTTCGTTTGAGTCAGAAACGGACCGATGAATTGCAAATGTTATCATTGTACAAAATTGCCACAAAAATATAAATAGTACGCATGTTTATCATTTACTAATACCCAACAGCTTTCTTATATTTGAAAATTTTACGGACCCCACCAAAAAAGTTGTTTAAGAAACTATCATTAAAATATTGACACAGTTCACTATTTGTTACGAGGGAGGAGTACAGAGAAAGGAACAGCCAGGTGTTAGAGAAGCACGAGCACAAGTACCGACAAAGTTATTGATTCATAAACCTGTGCTGTGCCGTCTCCATCCTTTCTCGAACACCTGGCTGTCCCTTTCTCTGCACTCCTCCCTCGTAACAAATAGTGAACTGTGTCAATATTTTAATGATAGTTTCTTAAACGACTTTTTTAATTTTTGGACATAAATTCTGCAAAAACCTCACAGAGTTGGTCTGACGTTTTGATTATGATCAGTGTTTCATTGAGTATTTTCTGTTTATTAGTTTTCGAGTTAGATTGCAATTCATCGGTCCGCTTTTGAGCCAAACGGACTATAGCCATGACTGGTATGACATGTATGTACAGAACGAGATTGCAACACAACCCTGATTTCGACCACTTTTAACGATAAAGTATTATGGCTCTAATTAATATGGGAAACGTGTACCACAGCTTATTGATTTCATACAAGAAATTGAGTATGTTTAGATTAATGCTCTTTTGTTGTTTGATTAGGTTAAGGTATAAAAATATATTATGTGGGTTTTTTTCTATTTCCTATGGCACGGTTTATATTTACTTTACCATTAAACCAGGTTCATACAAATATTTTGAGTATGGAAGGAGAAATGGTGTGACTTTTCATTCAAGATAGTTTTAAGAGGACATTTCAACATTTATGTTCGGATTTTAGACAAATGGACTCAGTGTGGTTGAATGAACTGTCACTGAAGAATCTATTTGTGTTAAAAATATTACATAACAATATTTGTAATAATCCAGAGCATATTTTTTAAAAATCTGTTGGATAAAAGGCCCCGGTTCCATTCGTTTGGAAAGGGTCTGATGGATCTGCTGTAGCTGTTGTTGAAGATTCACCTGGGTGATACCCCCAGCACCGTCCTGCACGACACTGCGCGCAACAGAGGCAGCAGGGATGTAGCCGGAGAAAATGGAACAGAGGACGCTCCCGGCACCGTACGCAAACATCTCCTGGAATCACAATGACTGATTGGAAAACGTCTGTGACATCCAACATATCCTGGAATCACAATGACTGATTGGAAAACGTCTGTGACATCTAACATATCCTGGAATCACAATGACTGATTGGAAAACGTCTGTGACATCCAATATATCCTGAATAGGATGGATCATCGTAGAAATGGTCAAAGGAAAAACTAAAGATCAAAACTTCGAATGTTTGAAATAGTCACTATTCCAAGCGATTGTTTGTGAATATAAGAGAGATTGAGTTTTCGTTTTACGCCGCTTTTAGCAATATTCCAGCAATGTAACGGCGAGGGATACCAGAAATTGTCTTTATTTGGAGAATTATACCCATGTGGGGAATCGAACCCAGGTCTTTGGCGTGACGAGCACACGCGTTAACCACTACGCTATCCCAACACCCCGCATATTACAAATGTCCATCGCTTATAGCAGCAATGTTTGCACCACACCCGTTTTCTTTGAATTCACGGGAGGGGCTAAATGTCTGAGAATTGCATAACCACTTTCTGGTAGAACAGCCAGGTGTGCGAGCTGTACGGTGTAAACTTGAAATTTCACTGCACACGCTTGTTGATTACCTGGCTGTTCTACAAGAAAGTGCCCCCAACCCCCAAACCACCCCCCCCTAAGAAATAGCGAAAAGTGACAACAAAATAATGATCGCTTGTTAAACAACTTTTTTATTCGGGTCTCCAAAATTATGAGACAAATCATCAGAGTTGGTCTGTCGATTTCATGTGACTGTGCAAAATTTGGTTTTATTGCAATTATTAGATTTTGTGTGAGTGATCAATTCATCGGTCTAAAATGAAGTCAAACGGACTTTCGGGAATAACTGTTTAATCCTTACCTGATTTGCATTAACTGTTTGTTTGTTTTTGAGCGCTAACATCTTAGCCATAGACACTGACTGTGCAAAGGCTATGACTCCAATGATGACTGCATCTCCTAGGTGTGACGTCACTAGGCTGACGTCAGGGATCTTGGGTTGGGGAATACTGCAAGAGAGTACGCATGTAGTGGGCATTATTGTCATTTTAACTATATGACGATAACGTGGACATAATGAACTTGGATGCAGGTTCCTGCTGCCACTGGTGGCATGGGAGACTATTTGATCTCTTGCCCTGCAACCGACTGGGGGAGTTGCGCCCCTTTACCGTAAAAGTATCCGATGGTCGTCAGTTGGAATACTCACTCACTCACTCACTCACTTAAAGACTCATTACCTAGTTTAAGTAGACCTTTACCATTGAAAACTATCTTGTTTTCACCAATACGAAAGACTGCACTCAAATAATACTTTACAGATGTACGCAAGAACATAAAAGACGACAAACACACATAAAAAAAGAAAGAAAAAAAGATACACAAAAAACTGTATTATTTGATATATATCATTTCTACTTACCCTGCGGGGATTTCACCTATTACTTTGACGTCGAAGTCATTTTTAAAACGTGCGAAATGAGAGACGACCGTTCCAATTATCACCTGTAAACAGAACGATACAGAACCAATGTTTCCAAGACGTTGTTACAAGGACCAGAGGCACAGTTAAGTGTGTCCCTCGCAACGATTAAAGAAGTGATGATACAAGGTAGTGGTGACAAATACACAGTTGGTCTGTACACAGCCAGATGGTCTGTACACACACAGATGATCTGTACACAGCCAGATGGTCTGTAAACAGCCAGATGGTCTGTACACACACAGATGATCTGTACACAGACAGATGGTCTGTAAACAGCCAGATGGTCTGTACACAGCCAGATGATCTGTACACAGCCAGATGGTCTGTAAACAGTCAGATGGTCTGGCTAAACAGCCAGATGGTCTGTACACACACAGATGGTCTGTAAACAGCCAGATGGTCTGTACACAGCCAGATGGACATGTTATCAACGACAAAAGTTGATTTCTAAAATTATTACTGATCCAGAACAATCCAAAATACAGTAATATTACTATGAGCATACATGCATATCATCATCATCTGTGATACTTTGGTCTTCAAGAGATAAACTGAGAATCATATGGAAAGTCTCCATTCGTCACCACTCGCCCCTTTCCGTAACCTCCAAGAAGACTCGTCCCCCTATCGATGCTTATCATGTGCGAAAATACGACAAACCAATCAGAACGCGCGTAATGGTGGCGGTGCTTTGATAAAAATAATCCCCAGTACTTAAATCGGTTATGGCATTATGTGTTTGTTTAAAAATCATGAAAAATATATATCGTCATATTGGAAGTACTGAGAACGTAGCTAACAGAATTGTGCTGTCTAATGTGAAGTTTTTTATAAGAATCATGCGATTGATGCTCAGAGATTCAAATACACGAACGTGCGTTTGTTGACATAACGGCTCTCACTGGTCCAACTGAGAGTATTTCTGACAATTTTGCGAGCTTGTTATAGTGATTGTACCTGCGCTTCCAACAGTTTTTAGGAAATTTATAAATCGCTACACAATAACATTCAACACAATAATATTATATCTGTATGTAACTAATCAACTTTAATCTTTAATATTGGACATGTGTTTCACATCTGTGGGTATATTTTAGTCAGACCTTTTTGGTCTTTCATATATTTTTCAGCGAATTCATTTACAATTTTACTTGGGGTGTGACAGCAAGATTACACGAATGTTCAGTTTGAGAAATATTTTAAAGTCATTTTTTGAGTCTCTGATTTTGGGATTTAATGTAGCTTTTTCTTTAATATAAATCTTATTTGCATATTCAACAAAACATATCCAATTTGTTACTATTAAACCATTTCAGAAATATAATTGGAAATATAAGGTGAACGTTTGGTAATAATTACTTCAGAATATGTCTTTAACAAATATGTTCTTCTCCTTCTTTTAGTTGTATCAAGGAGGTTTAATTCTTTAAAATGAATAAGCAAAAACAAAAACAGCAAGACAATCTATGTGTGCTTCGGTGATATTAAGTACTATTGGAATCAAACAGGAATAGAGTTATCGTTCCTTTTCGAAGTAGTTCTGATGATCCTACGCCAATATGAAATCCCGGAATAACACGAGTTGGTCACGAATGGGAAAAGCCTCATGTCAAATATATAAATTGTTACGCTATCGTTTCCGTGTACTTCATGCAAAAATATACCTTGCAAAAATATGCAATAAACCCCTTAAACTAAGAATAGTATGTGTATTGAATATAAGTATAGTCTTATTGCATAATGGAATATACAGATGTATTCAAGTACAATGTAAACTTACGGGCGAAAGAAACGTCACCTCGCTTTTTTGAACATGTCACAAAACAACAAACTCAGATTTTGGCAATTTAACAATCATATGTGGAAAATTAATGGATTTACAACATTCTGAATGATGAAACTACAGATATGAATAATCACTTAGTGTACGATAAATGATAAAAAAATCATTTTGGTTACGTTTCCTTCGCCCGTGAGTTTATAAAAGGTTATGGGACAAAGTGCCAGGCAGAATTTGGATGTTCACATCTTAACTTGAAATGAACATGTTGTTAGAAATCTAATTACAATAAACACGTATTACACATTAAATTGTGAGAAGAGACATAAGACATGGTCGCAGTTACTTTTGAGTTAACTACCACTTTAGAGTATAGTTCAACTTTTAAGTATAGTTCAGCTTTTGAGTATAGTTCAACTTTTAAGAATAATTCAACTTTTGAGTACATTACTGACCACTATTAGTTCAATGGGTACAGGGATGCGGAGCCTCTTTTTGAATCTCTCGTTAATCTGAGTCTTGATGACGTATATGATGACCATGCTGACCGCTGACGTCACCAAAGGTATCCAGTTGGTGTCTGCGATGTTCCGCAATATCTCTATCCACGTCTGATAATAAAACATAGAATGAGACAGTAAGTGAGTAAGCATGGTTTAACTTCGCTTTTGGGGTTTCCTTTCTTGTATCAGTGAGTGAGTGAGTGAGTATGATTTTACGCCGCTTGTAGCAATATTCCGGCAACATCACTGTGGAAAACACCACGGCTTCACACGTTGTACCCATGTACGGGTCCGGGTCTTCAGCGTGACGAGCGAACGCTTTAACCACTAGGCCAGTACATCCCCCCTCCATTCTTGTATCAAATTAATGATGACAGTCAAATCCAAGCCTTGGACATGAGTGATCGCTTTAAACTCAGGGCAACCATCTCACTGACCCAAACCCGACAGTTTACATTGGTAAAGTTCTCACAATGAGAAACATCTACACAATGCACTTTGATTCTTTGAACATGTAAGTAAATAAAACCATGCAGCAAGATTTCAAAGCATATTCCAATCATACCTTTACGACTTTGAAGACGCCATTAAATCTCTTGACCTTTAACCCGAGCACGTTTTTCGTCTGACTGGAAACCACATGGACGGCGACGCCGGTGGTGAAGCCGCTGATGAGGTACTCCGACATATATGTCGTCAAGAAGCCCATCCCGAGCTTCCCTAGGACCATCTGTAAGGTATACAGCGAAACCTTCTTAATCCGGACAACCACTGCTGGACAAACTTCTTTGTGAAGGTACATACAGACAAACACACAAAGCATCAAACATGGTGACAGGTAGGGCATTAAAAAAACAGATATGGAATTCACACATACAGACAGGCAGATAAACAGGGAATTCACACATACAGGCAGGCAGATAAACAGGGAATTCACACATACAGACTGGCAGATACACAGGGAATTCACACATACAGGCAGAAAGATAAACAGGGAATTCACACATACAGGCAGGCAGATAAAAGGGAATTCCCACATACAGGCAGGCAGATAAACAGGGAATTCACACATACAGACAGGCAGATAAACAGGGTATTCACACATACAGGCAGGCAGATAAACAGGGTATTCACACATACAGACAGGCAGATAAACAGGGTATTCACACATACAGGCTGGCAGATAAACAGGGTATTCACACACACAGGCAGGGAGATAAACAGGGAATTCACACATACAGGCAGGCAGATAAACAGGGAATTCACACATACATGCAGGCAGATAAACAGGGTATTCACACATACATGCAGTCAGATAAACAGGGAATTCATACATACAGGCAGTCAGATAAACAGGGAATTCATACATACAGGCAGGCAGATAAACAGGGTATTCACACATACAGACAGCCAGATAAACAGGGAATTCATACATACAGGCAGGCAGATAAACAGGGAATTCATACATACAGGTAGGCAGATAAACAGGGTAATCACACATACAGACAGCCAGATAAACAGGGAATTCATACATACAGGCAGACAGATAAACAGGGTATTCACACATACAGGCAGGCAGATAAACAGGGTATTCACACATACAGACAGGCAGATAAACAGGGAATGCACACATACATGCAGTCAGATAAAAAGGGAATTCACACATACAGGCAGGCAGATCAACAGGGTATTCACACATACAGACAGGCAGATCAACAGGGAATTCACACATACAGACAGGCAGATAAACAGGGTATTCACACATACAGACAGGCAGATAAACAGGGATTTCATACATACAGACAGGCAGATAAACAGGGAATTCACACATACAGACAGGCAGATAAACAGGGAATTCACAAATACATGCAGTCAGATAAACAGGGAATTCATACATACAGACAGGCAGATAAACAGGGAATTCACACATACAGACAGGCAGATAAACAGGGAATTCATACATACAGACAGGCAGATAAACAGGGAATTCACACATACAGGCAGTCAAATAGGGCACACCGACAGAAATACAGACATGGCATACAGATAAGGCATTCATACATACAGAGAGACATATGTAGGACAGATTGGGCGTTGGTTCATACAAGCGGAGAGACATAAGGGCACAAAGGCAGACAATAGACGGGTATCTTCAGATAGATAGGGCATACAGAATATTCAGGTAAGAAGACATATAATACATGCAGACAGGTTGGCAGAACGCACAAGCAGATTGCAGATCTGCAGACATGCAGATACGGCATACAGGCGGACTGAGAGACAGATAGATAGGGAACGGGGGACATCCATACAGAGAAGGACAGGCAGACATGGCAGAGTGGATGCCATAAAACAGACAGACACGACATACAGGCAGACAATCAGACCGACCTTCAGGGCAGACACAGTCAGACATACACATACAGACAGCGTTCGAAATTAACGTCGGTCGTTAGGCCGAAGCCGACTGAAAACCACTCGGACCCACAGCTTTTGTTTCCTGCAGGTCCTTGAGGCCGACAGCTTTTTCATCCTAAATAACTAAGAGAATTATTTCCATATTAAAATATAGGGCCTACACATTCTGATCAGGACCCACAACTTTTTATAGTTCTGGGTCCTTAGGGCCTACAGCTTTTCAGGGTTAAGGACAAACACTGTATACAGACTAACACGATAGACAGCCAGGCACACGGAGGCAAAATGATATACAGTATATGCTGACAGGGAGACAGACAGATGGGGCAGGGTAGACAGGTAAACAGGTAGACATCCGTGAAACAGACACAGGGCTAGACACAGACCCTGTATAAGGCACAGCAGTAAAGCACACTATGTGCTCTAATGTAACCTATGATAAGCATAAGATGTACCCCCTCACTTCTGCTATACTCATTCTAGATGTATGCTTGTGTTGTAATTAAATGAGGGGGGGAGGGGGGTCTACTAGGTTAGGTGTCAGCAATTTTGTACTTGACATGCAGGCGTGGTCACTTCCTTTGTACATAAAGTTTAGGGGGGTGGGGGTTGTCATTCACATAGTGCATCTCCATGAAGATCATCATCAAGCCTCACCCCCTCACCATATAATATGAACGGTCCCTTAAAGTACTACTCGCTACTACACTTGGTATAGGCCGAATTGAATGTTTCAAATGGACAGGGTTCTTGCAGAATAGCGCCATTTACCATGACTAAGCCAGACACGAGTGTCAGTGCTGTAGCAATTTCTATCTTTCTGGAATCGGTGGCCCTCTCAATGTCAAGGTCGGTTAGGTTCCCCGGTTGGGTAAAGTTGAAGGTGGTTCCAGGAATGTCAGCTGCTAGGCGAGTGTCAAGGACAGCGGCTATCATCAGGCTCACGACAGCTATCGTTCCTGTCATATTGGAATTAAGTAATTCAAGTTCATAAACACGTGTTATATAAAAAAAGCATCGCAATAACGTCTTTTCATTTAACTAACAGTTGAAGTGAAAATACTTGAAATATATCAACAACAATATTCTGAATATTCTTTTGACCTAATCCATAAACATATTGTTCAATCTGAACAATAAGACGTATAAACATGCACCTCGCCCATAATAGGAAACCGACCTATTCGTCGGAATCCCCGTTTTTTCTGTTTGTTCTTATTTAAAACATATTTATCCTTTACACTGTCTTTCACATTATGCTTTACTCCCATCCAAAATGTATTCCTTCGTTCCGTCCTAATCCCTATCTATGATGCTATTTTGTCTCATCGGGTTTTTTCAAATATGCTCATCCTGTACATATACACAGCTTCACATGTTAACGCAACACCGCCAAGAATTGGCTGGAACTTTGTCACATCACACAAAACAACTACAACAACGAAATTCCAAATAACTTTACAAGGTTTCGCAGTTGTGGGCAGGAAACATTAAAAGTATAGCTTAGCGAGGACCATCATTTTACTCAAAAGCATAAGCTGTTTATCTTCCATCTCTCTGGTCTGACGGTAACTTAATATGGAGTGACACAAATAACTACTGAGATAAGGTAAGAAATAAGGTCAGCATGACCTTACAGAGTTAAAGGAAGCCGTCACACACTCATTCCATGTACTCCTCAATGCCAAAACGGCCTCACATCGTCGACACTGGGGTTTCTACACACCAGTCCTTAGTGACGCCGTTAGGTCACATTTTACTTGAGGTATTCCATCCTTGGAATATCTCTCGATGACTTTCTTATACATAAGGTGAAAATGTTTTACTTATATAATTAGACATATATTTAGTTTTCACGAACACCTGGTGTCTTCACGGTTTGATAGTGAACCATAAACACTTATTCTTGATGTCTTTGGAAACGTACAATGGACTTTAATTTCTGCTCATTATCGAAATGATTTTATAGAATTGGAGTTTTATACAATGAGCTGTCGGTCTCTGTTCGAATCCAAGTTATCTGCACTTACAAACCTTCATCTGTTAGTATTATGCCTGATCTTGTTGGTTTATCGAAAGTGGTTCATGTGCACGATATTTGTTTAACAATATTTCCCAAAACGTCCCAGTGTAACTAAAAGACTGTTCAGACCATTCAACTCTCTCATCCGACTGTTGCATTACAATTATTCGTGGACTACGTGTATATTGTTTTTCATATAAAGTTTGTTAAATACAGCTCACCCACTTTATTTCTTACTCAGCTTCCGTCACCGTACACCTCCACGTGATAGTCACGTGTACGAAAGTATGGATTCCTGGGTCCCGATCCACAAAGCTACGACATTCGTAAGCCTATGATAAACTATAGAGTAAAGACGGGTCGTAACGTTACGAACGACTTGTGGATCGGGACTCTGCATGGCTATCCATTGTGGTAGAGGGAGTCCAGTCGAGTGTTACTTACCCATGGAAGCATGTCTGGATGAGCCAAAGAAGAAGTATATAAGTGGGGAAAACAGGGATGTGTAGAGACCGCAGATCGGGGGAAGAGAAGCTAGTGCTGCGTACGCCATCCCTAGAGGAGGAAACAAAATTTGCTTACATATCAAAGCCCTGACAGACTTTAAGTCACTCCAACATCCCATCCTTCCGGGTACCCATTCACTGCTGTGAGAACACAACCAAATTTCGAACAGTCAGTTACCCTGAGGAGGCGAGGAATGTAATAATTGTTTCAATATGGTTGTTCAAATATGCCACTTCAATATCATGCAATAATTTGATGTTTCATGTTTGAACCGGTGTCAAGTTTCAAGTTGTGCTTGTAAAAGCGTCACTTGTCTCCTATTCACTCACTCACAACATGTCTTTTCAGCTATTTGTGATCTACAACCGCTGCAGTTGTCCCGCACGGCCTTGTTGACAAAACGAAAATTTGTTCTTAAGTGGGTTATAAAGATGCCACACCAGAAAGACTTGACTGACTTATATTACACCTTGTGGAAGTCCTACTTGTGGCAAAATATTTATTAATGTCATTGAGTATTTTATTTTCAAAATAATTTTTATTGTCTACCTTTTATAATATTCTGTTTAGTGTATCAAGGCTTCCAGTCCATTTAAAAAGCATGTTATGTGGTCCTGTCCATAGAGCCCAAGTCACAAATCAGTTCAGGTTAAGGAGTGTTGGTCATGGAGAGTCCTTGGATGGGTGACCGTGTTTGGCAGCTTGACTCACACAACGGAGCACGAGTGACACATGTGGTCTCACCTTAGGCGAGTGAGCTTGTTTAAAAATTGTCTCTGTTCACCAAGCAGTGAATGGGTACCCGGTGGGATATGGATGTTAACCAGACAATCAGCTTGGGTTACCATGGAAATAACGTCTGCGCTTTGAGCATAATTTGTCCTTACCGCCAAATGAGAATCTTTGAGGTGAATTTTAGGCGCTATATGAATGCACAATATCACATACTACAACATTTGTTGAATCACTAACCATGACGACGGTAAATCTTTACCTTGTGTCCCAGGAAATATGTTATTCTACAGTTTTGAGTGTGTTGTGTAAACAATGAGATGGAAAATGTGGACACATTGGCTTGTACGCTCATGTTTCATATACCTATCAACTGTTTCCCTATCACTAGGAAAAGAAATATGTCCAAAATAAGTAAAAATGATAAGTTTTGGGGAACCAATTTTGTCACTGCATGTTTTTTCAGTCTTTACCAGAATTTCATAGTCAAATAGTTCATGTTCATATATTATGAAGACAATGCCAGTTAGAATGAGATCAAATGAGATTGGCGGGCGAGGAAATGAGGCTTGAACTGTATATTCTTCCATAAAATAACTTACCAAATACCAAAAGGCCTAAGTTTCATAAAAAATATAATGTTTGCTGGGCATGCTAGCTGTGCTTAGAAATGGTTCAGCATTGCCTTCAGATTATAGATATTGCTTCGAAACAAGGACCGAACACATATATTGTCGCCAACAGAATATTAAATAGTCGGTTCCTTAACTTTGATGATATTGTGCTTGTGATATGTGGCCAAGTAGCTACGATGGACGATAAATGACTTCTCATATCAAAAAGATTTTAACTCGGTAAGAGTACACAATCAATGGTAAACAAATACATACTCTGATAAAGTTGGCTCTGATCGGCTGATAACCTGGGATTAATGTCTTTGGGTTTAATTTACCACTTTAAAACTGATAGTCCTCATGACTCACTGCGTGTTATTGTGTAAGGATTTAGCAAGAAGAATTTGCAGTAGATCCGAGAAAGAACTCAGTGGACGTAAGATGGGTTGCAGTGGACGTAAGAAAGGACATAGCTGAACAAAATAGGGACGCAGTGGACGTTAGTGACTTAGTAGGAATGGACACATGATCATAAGTGACTTAGTGGGTGTAAGAAATGACGCAGGGGACATAAGTGACTTAGTGGATGTAAGAAATGACGCAGGGGACATAAGTGACTTAGTGGATGTAAGAAATGACGCAGGGGACATACGAAGGGTTTCAGTGGGTGTAAGAAATGACGCAGGGGACATACGAAGGGTTTCAGTGGACGTAACAAATGGACACACTGGACATAAGTGACTTAGTGGATGTAAGAAATGACGCAGGGGACATAAGTGACTTAGTGGATGTAAGAAATGACGCAGGGGACATAAGTGACTTAGTGGATGTAAGAAATGACGCAGGGGACATACGAAGGGTTTCAGTGGACGTAACAAATGGACACACTGGACATAAGTGACTTAGTGGATGTAAGAAATGACGCAGGGGACATAAGTGACTTAGTGGACGTAAACAAAAGATGCAGAGGACATAAGTGACTTAGCGGATGTAAGAAATGACGCAGGGGACATACGAAGGGTTTCAGTGGACGTAACAATAGACACACTGGACATAAGTGACTTAGTCGATGTAAGAAATGACGCAGGGGACATAAGTGACTTAGTGGACGTAAACAAAAGATGCAGAGGACATAAGAGGACATGACTTAGTGGATGTAAGAAATGACGCAGGGGACATACGAAGGGTTTCAGTGGACGTAACAATAGACACACTGGACATAAGTGACTTAGTCGATGTAAGAAATGACGCAGGGGACATAAGTGACTTAGTGGACGTAAACAAAAGATGCAGAGGACATAAGTGACTTAGTGGATGTAAGAAATGACGCAGGGGACATACGAAGGGTTTCAGTGGACGTAACAAATGGACACACTGGACATAAGTGACTTAGTGGATGTAAGAAATGACGCAGGGGACATACGAAGGGTTTCAGTGGACGTAACAAATGGACACACTGGACATAAGTGACTTAGTGGATGTAAGACATTCTAGGTAATGCTATGTTGAAATACTTCTTGAACCTGTGGTGGTATAACCGCCTAGGGTTTACATTCAAGTCGTGGCTTCCACTGGATTATATTTGTAAACACATGACAGAAATCGGCGCACTTGTTAATATTGCTAGAACCAATAACACAACACGGATAATATAGGCTCTTAGGTGGTACCAAGTAAATTAGCTAAGAAACACCATCAACTAGATCAGAATCTGTTACAAATGTACATTAAATACTGAGCTTTACCTTGAGGAATTTGCATAATGCCAACTGTCATTCCAGCAATCACATCATTTGGTAAATACCGAAGAATGTCGTAGCCACGCATGATCTTCAGAAATGGAAAATTCCCCAAGACAGTCTTCTTGATGGCCTGTCTGGAACATATCTTCTTCAGTCGCATGCTGCACTTTTCTCTGAAGCTATTCTGGGATGGTTTTCGTCTGTAAAGTTCTTCAAAGCCATATAAGTACCTGGGATGACCGCCATCTTTGTCCTGACCATCAGAAGTCAACATGGACAGTCCAGCCTCAGTGTCTGCCATATTGCCAGCAGTATCGTTTCCTACTGATCGCTTTAAATCTTCATGTTGTGTTAAAGGTGTCTTGCACTATTGTATATCATTAAACCGTCACGTCTTAAGGTCTTTGACCGTGTGGTTTATGGCGGTAATACTTGTTAGCTCCTCACGTTCTGACCTTGACCTGTGAAGGATTTCATGGAATTCATCACGTTCAAAATATACAATGAAAGTCAAACACAAGGGACCAGCAACAGCATTCTCAGGATAAAATATGCCCCACAATATCTGAAACTATAAAAAAATATTCCGCAAAGCAATCAGTCAAATCTTAACCTAAGATAACATTGCGAGCTACCCCAATGATAAAGTGCACATGTCTCGGCAGTATGTTTAATTGCTTATGCTGATTTAATGCTGAGATAAACATATAGTGTTTAGGTTATAGAAATGAATAATGCTTATGAACCTGTTTGATCAAATTGTAGATTAACATATAATTACAATATGTCTTGAATAATCCTAAATGATCAACAAAACAACGGTGAGGTCGTTCAGAAATGAACTTGACCTTGAAACATGGCATTTGGACCCTACGAATCGCGGGACATGACCGTCCATTATGTGTCAAGTTTAATGTCAAAGGCAGAAACATATTTCCGTGAGCACTGTTGCCTTAATTTCAGCTTTACATTTTGTTTTATATTGTACTGTCGAGAAACAGTTGGGATCATGAAAACATATATGGGAATCTGTCGTTTGAAATATGAATGTCAGAAAATGTTGAAGCTTAATGAAGGATACGTCTTTAAGGGTGAGTGAGTGAGTTTAGTTTTACACTGCACTCAACAATGTTCCAGCTATATGGAGGCGGTTTGTAAATAATCGAATCTGGACCAGAAAATCCAGCGATCAACAGCATAAGCATCCATCTACGCCATTGGGATACGGATGACATGTGTCAACCAAGTCAGCGAGCCTGAACACCCGATCCCGTTAGTCACCTCTTACAACTAGCATGGGTTACTGAAGATCAATTCTAACCAGGATGCATATGTTCACGGGTCACGGCTTTAAGGATTACAACAGATAATGGTTTCGGAACCAAAACATTACACCCAACCCTTCCGAAACATTTCACGAGGACCATGTGATTGCTGATTTCCATGTGAGTATGGATCATTCTTAATATTGAAACACTTCAGTGAAACGTCATAATCTGTATAAATAGTATTGTTTATTCACGACATCCACAGTCACGGATAATCTCTCTTTTTATGCTTGAAAGCAGTATTTGGGATTAGACTGGGAGTGCATCATCAATAGGGGGGATAACGTGGGTTACCATGTAACATGAAGTGGAGGGGGTGTATTATATACCTGCACTTCTTGTTACATTCCTGCATGACAACGGTACAAACATCTATTGTATCGAAACGTCGGACCACAAAATAAAAGAAGTTCTTGTCCATAACGTTTGTCTGCATTGTACTTCCCAACCTCTAAAATGGCACTCAGAGAAGTTCTCGCGGAGTTGGACATGAGTCTGTGATAATCTGAGGCAGGGTGGCGATGATGGAGACAACACCTCTGGATGTCGTCCATGGATGAGTCATTCGTCAGTACTACTGATAGTAATATCGTCGAATGCATGATACCACTCAATGATTTAGGGGCGGTGGGGTATCCTGATGGTTAAAGAGTTCGCTCGTCACGCCGAAGACCCGGGTTCGATTCCCCACATGGGTACAATGTGTGAAGCTCATTTCTGGTGTCCCCCGCCGTGATATTGCTGGAATATTGCTAAAAGCGGCGTAAAACCAAACTCACTCATTCACTCACTCACTCAATGATTTAAGTAACGCTACACAATCCCATAGTTTATGAATCAGCATTGTGGCACCATAACAATCTTAGAGGCAAATGTCAAGTAATTAACAGTTTCTCACGGCTGGGTCAGGCGTCTTGTAGCAACCCCGTTACTCGACACCACTTTCACAATCACATACAGAACTGTTCCTCTCGCCTTACAGCTGCCTGCCATGACCAATGACTTTGCAGTAAATCAATATTTACATTTGCGAATTAATATTCCATTAATAATATTCGTATATTTTTTGACATGTTGAAATATTTAAATATTTGATAGCAGCTGTTATATACTTCGATATCACATTAAAACCATAACATGTTTAGTACAAGTGATAATTAAGCTTTCCCGTTTTAACGTTATTTATTTTATTTATGAGTTTAGAGATGATGATTATTCATTTGTCAATACATGTCGCTATTACGTGGCAAAATGTTAGTTGAAAACTTACTAATTAAACCCTGACTAAACAGTACGCTATATTATTGTTATATTTCTTTTTTGATCGTCAATGAACAAAATGTGCAAGTAGACATTATGTAAAACACAAAATAGACAAATATACAGACAGAATATTCACGAGCACATACCTCCCCCAACGCGCTGCCTCCCTCTAACAGTCTACACGCGGATGAGGGTTAGAGAAAATCTGTGTCAATGTTAGATAAGGCAGACCTAGGGGTTCCCGGCTTTCTCCGGCTATCGCTGGTGAAACTGTCACTGATGTATATGCCGTGTAGAGTGAAGGGGTTTATTCATACTTGACGTTAAGGTCCCAGTCGAGAGTATTTGTGAAGTACGTGGTCGAACTTTTTTCGGTAGAGGAGAAAAATGTGTAAACAAAATGATAGTGTGTCGTTTAACGCTGCGTTTAGAAATATTTAAAGGACCACCATGCCAACTAACAAGACATGGTTCACGGGCGCTTAAAACAAAACACTTTCCCCATGTTGTAAAAACAATTAACAACAATATCGACAATGTATGAATGCATATGTCAGTCATTACACTAATGACATAATTCTGAATTTATTAATAAGTTCTAATTTACAGTATTTTCCCACATTTCGGCATAACATGTCGTATTTGTATTTATTACCCACGTGGTCAACGTATGGGTAGTTGCATATTAATCTCGTACATCACACGAGTGTCGTATCGCGTTGACCTGTGTCGTAACGACTTGACCTGAAATTCGAACGATTTGATTGATAACCGATGACCTCTCAATTAGGTCACATTCTGACGTAAATATTTTTTCATTCATAACAAACACGTGAATTCATTCATTCTACAACTTAAATGCATTGTGGGAATGTAAACATTGCGAACGTTGCCGTGTCGCTGTTTAATTGTGAGTCGAACTGAGACATTATATCTGTCGCGTTAGCGCGCGCAAAGGGAGCAGGGAACCAGCTTAATGTTATCTGACCTCGCTTTCGCTCGGTCAGATACCATAGGAAGGACACTCGTTTCGTATAATTCGTATGTAATGAGACCTCGTGTAGTATTCTCTATATATGTTTGTTTAATATAAGCCGAATTCGCCAACATCTCCATTCGTGAAATACTGCATCACAATGATGTTGTAAGTACATCCTCATGTACAGGTCAATGACAGTAGCAGGGGTTTGGGAGACAGAGAGAAGGTGGGCGAGAACCAGGACCCGCTTGTACAAAGCAGTATAGAGTAAAGACAATCACGACGTCTTCACTTTAGCATTGGCTTAAGATCGTCGGAAACAGGGAATACCTCACTTTGCACGGTGACGTGTCTTGTAGCCACGACGTGAGTTTACTTGGACGGCAGGACATGCTTAACCTTTTCGCGAACACCTGGTGTCCATTCTGTTTTTCAGTGATCTGTGCAGATACGTCTGGTTAGTGTTTTGCGTTGACGTGTATATATAATGAGTGAGTGAGTTTAAGTTTACGTCGCTTTTAGCAATTTTCAAGCAATATCACAGCGGGGGACACCAGAAATGGGCTTCACAAATTGTACCCACGTGGGGATTCGAACCCGGGTCTTCGGCGTGACGAGCAAACTCTTTAACCACTGGGCTACCCCACCGCCCCGTATATATAATGTATTATTTAACTTACTCCACTGAATTGACCCATCATGTACAGGTATGAACAGTAACACACTACAAGCATGACCTCTTGGATTGTGTCTTGGTCGGAGGTACAGACGAAGCGTGCAATAATGTTACTGTGCTACTCAGTAGAATGTGACGATCAGGAGCAGAGGGTGGGTAAGCAACAGACAATGTCTTCATCCATACTATCTTCACTGTTCGCAAAAACACATGATGACGTCGGGTGAACGCTTTAAACATCAAGTCACACCGCCCTTAACTTAATAAATAGTGAGTGAGTTTACTTTTACTTCGCTTTTAGCAATATTCCAGCAATATCACTGCGGGGCGCACCAGAAATGGGCTTCACACATTGTACCCATGTAGGGAATCGAACCCGCGTCTTTGGCGTGACGAACGAACGCTTTAACCACTAGGCTACCCCACCGCCCCTTAATAAATAGTGAGTTTACTTTTAAGTCGCTTTTAGCAATATTCCAGCAATATCACGGCGGGGGACACCAGAAATGGGCTTCACACATTGTACCCATGTAGGGAATCGAACCCGCGTCTTTGGCGTGACGAACGAACGCTTTAACCACTAAGCTACCCCACCGCTCCGACTTAATATATATAAGGATGTTTGTGCGTCCTCATCACTCAAGATACACTCAGGAGTTTATGTTGTTTTCTGCCACCATCAACAACAGATAAACAGTACAAGTGCCCAACTTTAAGCAAGTGGCCATGCTGACCACACAAGTTACATAACGAATAAGGATCACGCCGGATGAGAGAGTGCATTTGTGTAAGTATAAACGTTCTTACTTTTGGTATGGAGATTATGAAATCATGCATTCATTACATGTGGGCTTTTAGCAATATTCCAGCAATATCAGGGCGGGGGACACCAGAAATAACTAAGGCTTCACACATTGTAATCATGTAGGGAATCGAATCCGGGCCTTCGGCGAGACGAGCGAGCGCTTTAATCACTAGGATACCCCACCGCCCTTACTACTGACTGACTGACTCAGTAAGGTCACAAGTTACGCCGCTTTTAGCAATATTCCAGCAATATCACGGCGGGGGAACAGCAGAAATGGGCTTCAGACATTGTACCCATTTGGGTAATCGAACCCGGGTCTTCGGCGTGACGAGTGAACGCTTTAACCACTAGGCTACCCCACTGCCCTTACTAAGAACGATGAGTTCAGGGGCATAATAATTGTTACCCTATAAGTGAGGGAGTGAGTGAGTTTGGTTTTACGCCGCTTTTAGCAATATATCAGCAATATCACAGCGGGTGAACACCAGAAATGGTCTTCAAACATTGTACCCATGTGGAAAATTGAACCCGGGGCTTCGGCGGGACGAGAGAGCGCTTTATTCCCCAGGTCATCCCTCCATCCCAGCATCCTATCACCTTTGGTGGTAGTACCAGCCAGCGGTATGGATCGGAAGTAACAAGATGTTGGGTGAGAATGGGCCACTTTGCCCCAACGGATAGCTGACCCCCGGGGACCAGAGGAGGCTTGAACTAACCTTTGCTGACTGTCGCCTTCTGAAAGAAGATTAAAACAAATTCAAGAGACTTACATTTAATGCGGGGGCGGTGGGGTAGCATAGTGGTTAAAGCGTCAGCTCGTCACGCCAAAAACCAGGGTTCGATTCCCCACATGGGTACCATGTGAAGCCCATTTCTGGTGACCCGCCGTGATATTGCTGGAATATTGCTAAAGGCGGCGTAAAACTTAACTGACTCTCTACAGTTAATGCGAGTCAAGTATTCACCTGAACAATCCACGATGTGCCTTTGTCCGCTAGTTCATTTAGTGAGTGAGTTTGGTTTTACGCCGTTTTTAGCAATATTCCAGCAATATCACGGCGGGGACACCAGAAATGAGCTTCACACATTGTACCCATGTGGGGAATCGAACCCGGGTCTTCGGCGTGACGAGCGAACGCTTTAACCATCGGGCTACCCCACCGCCCCCGCTAGTTCATTGAGGTAAAGTAGACACCAACGTACGATCTTCCAAGTCGCCGGCTGGTTGATGACACCAGATGTTACCCTTTCTTGCCTTGCATGAAAAAGCGCCTTAGCCAAGGTTCACGTACATGTATAACAATCCGGGAGGCCTTTTTCAGCTTAACAAATGATGTATGTGCTGACGAATGATATTAGCAGATAGTTGACTTAGTATTCGGGGACACGACAAAAGTGATCATGTGTTACGAGATGGTAAAAATTCATCTGAGCATCTGAAGATCGAGTTGACTGGTTCAAGTTCAAGAAACCTTGACTCACTGCCTTGAATATGTCCACATTTAATGGCAGCCCAGTCAAGTAAGGCGCCCAGTTCGATGTGTTTCGTCCCTTGGGCACACCGGAAACCTATTAGTATGAGTTCGAATCCCGCTTTGCAGATATAGTTTCTAGCTTGTTCAGCAATATACCCGTACACGAGTGAGTGAGTGAGTGAGTATGGTGTTATGCTGCGTTTAGAAATATTCCAGTAACATCACGGTGGGGAATCGTAAGGGGTCTTCTGTGCGACGAACGAACGCTATAACTCCCGCATTAAATGTAAGTCTCTTGAATTTGTCTCTGACAAAAGAAGGTATCCAAATAAAATGGATTCCATCTCATCAAATACTGCGATCACTACAGTGGTTACAAATGGGACTCCATTGACGTCCCGAGGGATCATCGCCACACTCTATATTGCACCATGCAGAGGTTTCATATACGCTGAAAGGGATCTTCACCACGCTCTACATTGCATCATGCATGCAGAGGTTCTATTGACGTCCCAAGTGGTCTTCACCACACTCTACATTGCACCATGCAGAGGTTCTATTGACGTCCAAAGGATCTTCACCACACTCTACATTGCACCATGCAGAGGTTCTATTGACGTCCCAAGGGTTCTTCACCACGCTCTACATTGCATCATGCAGAGGTTCTATTGACGTCCCAAGGGATCTTCACCACACTCTACATTGCATCATGCAGAGGTTCTATTGACGTTCCAAGTGATCTTCACCACGCTCTACATTGCATCATGCAGAGGTTCTATTGACGTCCCAAGGGATCTTCACCACACTCTACATTGCATCATGCAGAGGTTCTATTGACGTTCCAAGGGATCTTCACCACGCTCTACATTGCATCATGCAGAGGTTCTATTGACGTCCCAAGTGATCATCACCACACTCTACATTGCACCATGCAGAGGTTCTCTTGACGTCCCAAGGGATCTTCACCACACTCTACATTGCACCATGCAGAGGTTCTATTGACGTCCCAAGGGATCTTCACCACGCTCTACATTGCATCATGCAGAGGTTCTATTGACGTCCCAAGGGATCTTCACCACACTCTACATTGCACCATGCAGAGGTTCTATTGACGTCCCAGGGATCTTCACCACACTCTACATTGCATCATGCAGAGGTTCTATTGACGTCCCAAGGGATCATCACCACATTCTACATTGCACCATACAGAGGTTCTATTGACGTCCCAAGGGATCTTCACCACACTCTACATTGCACCATGCAGAGGTTCTCTTGACGTCCCAAGGGATCTTCACCACGCTCTACATTGCATCATGCAGAGGTTCTATTGACGTTCCAAGTGATCTTCACCACGCTCTACATTGCACCATGCAGAGGTTCTATTGACGTCCCAAGGGATCTTCACCACACTCTACATTGCACCATGCAGAGGTTCTATTGACGTCCAAAGTGATCTTCACCACACTCTACATTGCACCATGCAGAGGTTCCACATACTTTGCAAAGGATTTTCACCACACTCGCTATTGTCCTATGCAGTGGTTCTATCAATGTTCGAGATGACTATCACCATACTCAGTATGGTGTTCTGCTGACGTTTGAAGGGATCTTCACCTCGCTTGTTGCCCCACAACATAGCACATATAACATTGCCTTGTTTCACTCAGCAGTGAATGAGTACCCAGTGTCCTCAAAAACACCTACTGAGGCAACAGCAACACTTCTGATGTCACGCAACAAACTGACAAGATTTCATTCATTACATGTTTATTTTCTGTACATATCCCCAATCACACATCCAAATGTATTTCGATATGGCAACATAATCAATAATTGCAGAATCAACAGAGATCAATAAAATCAATAAATTAACTAATCAATAAACTGTTACGTCTGAATGATATAACAGGTCACATAAACAACATGAGTCACCTCACAATTCTGGCAGCCAGATCTAGTTCTTGATCCATTCACTCTCCCTGAATGACACAAGAATACTGATATGTCTGCATGCATTACCACATAATATTGAAGTTTGGATCATTGGAAATATGTCAGTGTTTGCCTTAACCCCTTGTTGTTTGTCAACACAGCTTGTTTCACAAAGGCCAGATTCAAGAGAATGAAAATATGGTTCCATTGACACCTATCCTAACCATAAATCTCAACGGGGAATTTTCAGGTTCTTATGTAATTGACAATAATGTCTCTGCTCCTACCTAAGTCACACAACCAAAGCCCAGCAATGATAACTCAATAGGTAATTGATGGTCTCATAATTATTACATTATGACCCTTTGCTGTCTATTCCGGCATCCATTTACTCACATTAACTGTCCAATATACAACACTGTAGTCTGTTTCTCAAAGTCCCTCAACCAACTATTTTACATTCTGCCCAGCTATACAGGGGTGGAAATAACCCCATTGCCCGACGTCTGGGTCCAGAGTTTTTCCGTGGGCAAGCAAATTTGTATATCACGCTATACCGGTGTCCAGTTGACTTTCCAATGTTAATTATGTTGTTTGTTTAAAAAATCAACAAGAACACGGACGGTATAGTGGAAAAATTATCAAGGCAAGTGATTTTACATGTGCCACTGTTCCGGAGTACACTAACAATTTTAAAGTTATTTCCACCCCTGCTATATCTGTAATGCAAAAGCCCCAAATTACAATTTTTAATTTAAAAGTGTCATTTGTTTCTATAAAAATATATTTTCTCAAATAGTCTTTCAAAACTGCCATAACTCACACAAAAACATATTTAACTAAAATGTAATTTCATAACACAATTTTTTTAATATAAGAATATTCATGTTTGAAACAGTTTACAAATAAGGAAAGAAATACTTTAACAAAAATATATGCACATGAGACATCTGTACAAACACACAATGGATCTTCATTCTAATTTTCATCAACAGATTACATCACTGTCTACATTTGTCCACTCAAGACAGTAACTAATGTTATGCATTGCAGTAATGATTAGCTGTTAAATTAAAATAAAATAAAAACTGAGTATAAAGAATAAAGGCAGCACAGATTGACCTCAGCTTTGTTCCTCTGTATGAGTGAGTGAGTGAGTGAGGAGAGTGAGTTGGGTTTTATGCCGCTTTTAGCAATATTTCAGAAATATCATGGCGGGGGACACCAGAAATGGGCTTCATACATTGTACCCATGTGTGGAATCAAACCTCGGTTAAACCCTGGTTTTGGGTGTGGCGAGCGAACGCTTTAACCACTAGGCTACGCCACCTCCTTATGAACAATTGTACCCTTGTGTCAGTGATGCTGAAACCCACCAGTGTTATACACCTAAAATTGAGGCAAAAGGAAATACCTTGGATGACTGAACATAAACTGATTAGAAAATGGTTGAGGAAAGGTTAAGGAGATGTTCATGATGTATTTCATTCAGACATTTGGGCAGAATTATTTCAAAATAATGTAACAATACCATCGAAATCATTGTTGCAGCTAGAGGGTATTGGAAAATAATTATACACAAATATTTTGTAAAGAACCAGTTTAAAAACATTTGTTTGCATACTAATTATAATGTCTCTAAGTCTGTCTGTATTGTCACCCCTGTGTATCTACCCATCTAATATTAAGTTCCTGTGCCCTTTCATATCATAATTAGACAAAGCCAGTTTATGTTATGTGGTGTGTATATAATTATTGCAATCTTGACAAAGGTTAAAAGTGACTACATTATCAATGATGTTTATGATGTTTTCCTTTTCAACATATAGAGTAAGTTCATCTTTTATTGAACATAAATTTACATTATAAATTTGTAAGGGTACTGCTACTAGGCCTATTCACAAAGATTATAACAAAAGAAAAATGCAACACTGGCATAAATACAGGATGTCAGTGATACCAATATATGTTTTGCTGACAGCAAACTTTCAACCCACCCACCCTGACCCCACCCCCAGTTATATGCAAACAATAAAATTTCACGAAACTTTCACAAAAAAAATGTAACCCCAAAAAGATTAAATCTCATTGCATTACATGTTGCACTATCTGCACCACAGAATTGTATTTTTGTCAAAACATATACACCTATTCATTCTTTTGGCAAAGCATGTTAAAAGAAATTAGTGCATCACATTCTGGTGAAGATGGATACATCATGTCACAAGTCAACTCATTACAAGTGGCAATAAAACAATACAGCCAGTTGCATGAACATGTCTGAATTCTATTATCAAATTTGGTCTATGTTGATAAATTAGCTACATAAAATGAGTGGGTGAGTATGGTTTTACCGCTTTTAGCAAGATTCCAACAATATCATGGCAGGGGACACCAGAAATGGGTTTCACATGTTGTACCCATATGGGGAATCGAACCCTGACCTTCGGTATGACAAACCAATGCTTTAACCACAAACCCCTAGCTAATGACAGACTATATGTTTTCATAAATACATACAAATTAAACAAGTGAGTGCATCTGACTTTATGCCACATTTAGTAGTATTCCAGCTCTGTGATATTTAAATAATTGAGCCTGGACAAAACAATCCAGTGATTAATATCATGAGCAATGACCTTTTCCTACTGGTTACATTCACACTCAATCAGATAAGTCACAAAACCTGGCTAAACAGTTCATTCAGTCACCTCCTCAGATACACATTCTAACCAAACATCTATGCATGTTATGTATTTAATTATATAAGTTTAAGTATCAAAGCATCTACGTGAAGGGGCAAACAAGACCCACAGAACCTACATATCCAGAATTTGACTATAAATGATTTTACATATTTAAAAATAAATGATGAACAAAACCATCTCTCCAAGTATGCAGTTTTACAGGGTTATAATATCCTGTTGCATGAAGTAATCTCAGTTATAAGACAATAGAAATGCCAATAATTGAACACAGATTCAATTGTAGAGTTAAGAACGCTTTGTTTAAGGGTCCACATTCTTGAGAGTCCACTGTATGTTGATTTCACAACAAAAAAAACCCTACTTAGCAAAATACGACTTTCAAATGAATTCGTTAATTCCCCAAAACATGTTAACTTGGACAACTGGTTAAATTAGACAAATTGTTAAATAGGACAATTTCAGTTGGTAAAACACTGTCCAGATTAAGAAGGTTTCACTGTTTACACACTAAATGTAAACTTTGAGGACGGATGTCATTGTCCTTGGAAGACTGGTAACATTGTACATGACAACAAACAACCTCTTTAACAACTGATTGACAACTCACTGATACTTCAGCTCATGGAAATATTCTACAACTTAAAAACACACATTTGGTAAAATTCTTAAAATTTGTTCAAGTTATTGCATTTGTGCATGGATAAAACATGTAAATCTATGTATAGGTATAGGTTAAAATGCAGAGTAAAATAACTTATAATGTACACCATATAGAGAACTGTTTCACTTCATCAGTACAACATGTTAAAAAAAACTTCTATGAAAGATAGGAGAGCGGAAGGTCGCGGGTTCGATCCCCGACCGCGTCATAACAAAAGACGTTAAAATATGGTACTTGTTGGTCCCTGCCTGGTGCTTGGCATTAATGGGTTAAACAAGGACTGGTCGGCTCGGAGTCAGTATAATGTGTCTGAGTGGGGTATTCATGCTTCACTGCAGCATGGTACCTCAGTGAGCTAGCACTATAAAACCAGCTTCAGTCTGGGCTAGTACAGCAGCCCCACATACACATACACACGCATGCACGTCGTCATATGAGCGAAATATTCTCCAGCGCGACGTTAAACCCAATTTCACCTCACCTCACCTCTATGAAAGATAGATATCCCTGCAATCACTGTTCCTTCACGAAAATCTGAAAGATATGTCTAAATACTACAAACTTAATATATCTCTATTAAATATAGAGAGTTAATGGTGTTTTGATATGTCTTCTAGCTATATAACACTGATAATGGTATCAGTAAAACCCTAATATGGTAGCAGTGCTGATAAACCAAGGATTATGATTAGTGTGACTCTGGAATTCAATCCCATAAAAAACAGACCATGTAGCTATGGGGCACAACTCTTTAAGTCACGTTTTTATGGTGTATATAATTATTCAAGTACATGACAAGCCAGGTCACATTATCACAGTGGCTTCACATTATGTAAACACATATAGATTCAAACTGTGTCAGTTGTTGCTTGGCTAACACATTCACCACAGGGCTATCACCTGATCTAGCCTGATAATCGATGATACCAGTGTTTTGGGATACAGCATACAAAGCAATCATTCAATAATATTGTAGCAGCAAGGCACTGCATACAATATATCAGGACATTTTTAGCGTAAAATTAAAATATACCAACTTGAAAAATTCATTTTAAAAAATTCAATACAACTGAACTATGTATTTAATGTTGACCAGTGAAAACATCTTTTCCCGTATGTATCTCGATGCTCAAAACATGAAATTAGTCTGGCCTACAGACATTACAAATACAGCAGTGATGTTATTTTCATTTCCACCTTTAAAGCGTTTTACCATAACAACAATAAATACAAATTATTATCAACAAAGAACTCTATTTTGAAGCACACATACCATATCTGAGGTTGCCATACTAGAAAAACACCCCATGTCTTTTAAAGAGAAAATCTCATAAGTGCTTTATTAATTTATATATTGATAAAATAACACACATACTTCAATTCATATCTGAAGAGTCATCACTTTTTAAGATAATTTAGAATGAATAACATTAACCTTTTAAAAATACAAGTAAATGGTACATTGGTTCTAAAATCACTGACACTGGTTAAAATGGTACAAAATAAGTGATTACTATGTTTACAAATACAATTTAAAAATACAATTTTCTAAAATTAAGTTATGTTTCTCATGATGCCAATACTTTATTAAATATATCATGGCACTGATAAAATCATACAAATTTGGCAGGGAAGCATAATCATAGTAACCATGGCCTCGGCTTATATCTTTATAATTCAAATCACAAAGGCCAAAAGAGGTCAAATGGTACAGTAGAATTAGGCTTATGTTGATAACTGGATATATTCTCAAAAATAAAATCTTCATTCCTACCCAGTAAGTTGTCATGAGAAACTAGAATAGTTTTTACCAACTTTGTTCTGGGACCAATCATTGCAGTCATTGTGAGTTACAACGCTTTCAGCAATATTCCAGCAATATCACAGCGGGGGACACCAGAAATGGGCTTCACACATTGTACCCATGTGGGGAATCGAACCCCGGTCATCAGCACGATGCCCGCACGCTTTAACCACTAGGCTACCCTACTGCCCCCACAGCAGCCATTAAAGCCACTTGCAACCTGCATTGTTTCCACTGTTTGGATCCTCTATGTCATCACTACACACCTGGTCACAGTCAAGTACCACAATACACTACCTTGTAAATCTAACTCCCCCTCAATAAAAGACATTTTAGGACATGCCCTCGATCCGTTTACAGAGTTATAAGGTACCGATCCCAATCTAAACCCACAAAAACACAATCAAGGGAATGCTAGTTTTTAGACCATACTCTATCTAAAAACATAATTAACTGAAGGCAAAAATTGTTAATAACTGATACAGATTCTTTATCATTGATTTGCAAAAAAAACTGATTATCTGCATTTGGGTATTTTAATAAGATTATGATTCAGTAATTAGATTATGTGAAAACAAAACAACATGGTCAAACATATGAAGAATAATTAGTTTTTCTTGCCAAATAACGTGTTTGTATCATCAGTGGCTTGCTATATGTAATAGGGATGTCACGATACATAAATTTCATGAATCGATACATATCACGATACCTATTTTCGCGGCATTATTGCGTAAATTTAGTTACATTTTCAACATTAATATTTCAAATTTTATAACTGTCCATGAAAATATCAACATTTTTTATTCTCAGAGATTAAAAAGTTCTAATTTCCTATCTTTGTGCATGAAAAATAATCATTTAAAACTCTCATAACATCAAAAAACATGGTACAATTGCAAAATGTAACCGATACATAAAAACATTCAAACCGATACTTTCAAAACTAAATATTGATACAGTTTTGAATGTATCGATAATTGTATCGTCTTCGTAAAAAGTATCAATACATAGATGTGTCAATGTATCGTGGCATCCCTAATATGTAACAAGTGTTATGTATGGGATCACATATTCTTAGTAAAGTACACATTCTTGGATATGAGTCCCATCTGGGATTCGAACCCGCACTCTCACGGTAAGGTATCAAACTGCCAGCACTCAAAGACAGGTACCTATCCAATTAAGCTATACTAAAATGTCCAAAACGTCCATGTGTGTGAATGAGCATGGTGCTAGGTTGCTTTTAGCAACATTCCAGCAATATCATGGCAGGGGACACCAGAAATGGGCTTCACATATTATTTCCACATGGGGAATCGAACCCGGGTCTTCGGCGTAATGAGCAAACACTTTAACCACTAGGTTACCACAAGAAAATGTACTCCCAAAGATACACTCATCACATCTGACACCTTTCTAAAAGGCATTGTGTATTCCAGACAATAAAAACTATTGTACTGTCATGAACAATGGACAAGACGAAATATACACGTTATTTGGCAAGAAAGGACAAACAATCTGTTTAATATGTACTTTCTTTCTCATTTTCTTCATGATCTGACAACCATTGTGTCATAGAAGAATACTGAAAGTACTTACAGCATAAAGTGCTATATCACTTGAGTGACATATCAATAGGATTTCTTCTGATTAATAAAGTATTTCATAACTAAAGCATTATGGTAATGGGCGATGCCAACAGCTTGACAACAGTAAGTACTCTTGTGCATGAAGGCACTCGTGAACTGGGAGGATCTATACAAACAAGGACCTAAGACTAGGGGTGAAACAGTACGCTCCTACCATGGTACAGTATGTATTGCGGTTCAAGGCCTTTGGGTCGGTCTGTTTCGGTTCATTATATGAAAACTTACTTCCAGGAAAATAGCGGCCTCGAGCAAAGAAATGAACAGATTTTGACGAAATGATTTGATTTCTAGACATTTTAGAAAAGGTTTGAAAAGGTTAATAAAATGAAGGTACAAAGACCAAAATTTTGGAATGCATTACGGTATACCGAATCGAAGGCAAAATACTGTGGTTCTACTAATACCACGGTTTACCGTTTCACCCCTTCCAATGACAACAAGATTTATCACATAAAAGAGATATATATCATGAATTTTCAGATTTAAGAGTATTATTGAGTATTTGATGCTTTGGAATTTCATTTGGAATTGAGAACATTAATTAGTATTGGTATTAAATGTCAAAATTTTAACATCATACAATGACAAAACTACTAAACCATATCTGTATTCCCTTCTCCCAGTGCGAACTCTCCTGGTTGTAAGACAGACAGGATGTCACTCTGTAATACAATGACATCATGATACAATGGATGACGTCATGACACAATGGATTATGTCACATACTTCTGTGATAACAGAACCTGTTCACAAAACAAGAAGGAACAGAGTAATCAAAGATACTCTGGTAATAATGGATCGCAATATAAAATAATTCAGGGTCCATTTCTTGAAGCTGGAAGTATTTTCAAATTTGGGAAAAAAATATATATGCATTCAGAAATGAATTCATTCACAGTAAAGCATCAGATAACAGAGGACACCAGAAACTGGCTTCCCACATTGTACCCATGTGGGTAATTAAACCCTGATCTTTTAGTGACACACCTGTGAAGATCCGGATTAGAATTGGTTTTCAGAAAACCCATGCTTGTCGTAAAAGGTAACTAATGGGATGGGTGGTCATGTCATCGTATCCCAGTTGTGTAGATTGATGCTCATGTTGTTGATCAGTGGATTGTCTGGTCCAGACTTGATTATTTACAGACGGCCACCATATGGCTGGAATATTGCGGAGTTGGCGTTAAACAACAAACCAACTATCCAAAGTTTTAGTGGGGAGTGAACGCTTCAACCACTCAGCTATCCAACATCCCTGTGTTGCATAATAATTTCACTGATTGCATTTTTATCAATTACTTAACTCAGAGGGCAGGGTTTCAGCCAAATGGAGGCAAATATGACCGGATCTTTCTCAGACCATTTCAGTCTTTGTTCAACTCGGTAAACAAACTGAGAACAAAGTGACAACAAAGTGACAATGAAGTGACGATGAACTGACGATGAAGTGACGATGAAGTGTATCAGCTACCTCAAGAAGTAAGAAGTTAAACCTTGAACAATATCTCTCCTTTGACCCACGGTACATTTGGCAATGGTAATTGTTTTCTCACAGAGAGAACAAAAACAAACAGAAACAAAGAACAAGTTCTCCGCTAAACTGACAGCATGATAAAGCAAGGAAAACCAAATTCTCTGTTGACATTATCTCTTTCAATGTTTCAAATTCCTAGATACAAATTTTAATAAGAAAACAATGTCTTTTGAAAGTTGACTACCCCAGCAGAACTCTTGATATGGACATTGAAATTTGAACAAATTGAAATAAATGTAAAGAAAACACCCAAATTCAAAAATACATTAAAATTTAATTTAAAAAAAGTGTTTTTGCATCCTTTGGTTGTGAATAAAGAAACAGAATTGAGGCCACAACTAAGGGACCTTAGCATAACTCATATACAGTAAGTTAACAGCAATCACTGCCATACTAAGATCTTTTTGTGGGGCCAGGTTCTGTCAATACTAAATATTGATAAACTGTTTGAACTGTACTGGAGCCATTCGACTTGGAATTCATACAGCCTCATATAAAACAAAACAAACATCAGTTAATAACGCTAAACATAACAAACAAAAATAAAAGAAGTTGCTAAGATACATGAAATATTTCTGTTTTGTTTGGAAATTGAGAATACAGTCAAACATTGTTGAGTCGAAATTGACGGGACTATACCTAGAGTTATCCGACATTCGACATAACTGGGAAATGATAAAGAAAGCATACGAACGGATCAAATCTTTCTCATCAAGATAACCATATCTTTGACACATGAAAGTTCGACACAACAGTGTTTGAGTGTACTTCGCCGAGTATAAAATAATTAAATAGTTCCTGTTTGTGAACTAACGCAACATTACTCCCAACCTGGTGGTAACTCTAGACCGAAGACCGAATACAACGCCCAATCATATAAAACAAGGAACCAATTAGAATTGTCTAAAAATACTGTATACATAGTATATATCTTGTACTAATGAAGTGTGATCCCAAAATAAGAACTCTGTGAACCTTTGTAATAACCATGGTAATTACAAACCACGGTTACCATGGCAACTACAAACAGCACCCTGATTGGCTGGTAGAGGAACTTGGTGTGACCCCATGTCCCCATTGATATCTTGTGTCCTCTGGTGAGTCTTTGGAACAGGTGAGTTCTCATGTACCCTGGTGAGTCCACTTCAACCCTGGTGAGTCCTCCTGTATCACAGTACATCTTTGGTTGGTCCTGGTGACGACACGGCTTGATACACGGCATCATCACACGTTAGATACAACAGATCTCCGAACTTCTTCATGAAGCCTGTAGACTCCAGTATCCCTAGACTGGCCTCTAGAAACAGAGTCAAATCAACGATATAGAAGAAACTGCTAGTTGGTCTGGGTGCCGTTTTACCAAGCAGACTCAGCACTACAATTGTCGTCATATGTTAAGATATTGGAGTTACCATCACATTAGTGCTCAGATCGCTTTGTACAACGGCACCCTGGTGTATTAAAAATTGTCGGGTTGTTAGGAGTGTTGAAATAGTGATCAAGGAATTTGTATCCTTAAGCAGATTTTTAATGTACCGTATATGACCGTCTATAAGACGACCCCATGGATAAGACGACCCCCAAACTTGACCCTTAAAATCAGTGTCAAAATGTGCTTACCACGTTCATGAGGGTCCGTATAACCTTAGTGTTGATTATATATATTTTACATAAAAACTGTAAATAAAATTACACAATGCTAGGATATATTTCTTTGGGTTAAATAATAGTATTCTGTATTATATTTTACTGACGACTGCGTCAGAATTCATCCCGTTATATTATTGTGCATGTTTGAACTTGTTCGCCGGGAAACGTGTGCACAGCTGATTGCTATTTCCGGCTCAAATACACACGGTAATCTTAATTAATTTATAGAGCAAAACTGTAACTAAAATTACACAATGCTAGGATATATTTCTTTGGGTTAAATAATGGTATTCTGTATTATATTTTACTGATGACTGCGCCAGAATAGGTCCCGCTTATATTATTGTGCATGTTTGAACTTGTTCGCCGGAAACGCGGTGCACAGCTGATTGCTATTTCGGCTTTGTGTACGACGAGACAAACGCGACGGTAATCTTAATCCCTGCAAATAATACAATGCCCAGCAAAAACAACTTATAACTTAAAAGGTAAATAATCTTGTCTAGTGATGTTTAATTGCAAATTTGACGTCTCTACTGACAAAGTCGTCTTCTGTTGTTTGTTCACGCGAAGTGATACGATGTTGTTTTCTTACCCCTGGAAAAAAGTTTGACGAAAGCGTGACCCATGGATAAGACGACCCCCTTCTACAGACTGCTTTTTTTGGTCCTCAAAATTCGGCTTATAGACGGTCATATACGGTAGTATGTATGATTTTACTATCATGTTGTCCGTATATCCTTGAACATTTTGTAATCAGGTTTGTTCATGTGAGGGGACTGTATATCGCTGTCATATTACCTCATCTTTATTCTGATAAAAGCTGCATATATATTGGAATAACCTTGATCTAAGCATCTGGTAAAATGTAAACTCACGTCCACAAACCAGGATGTACAGAATAAACAGTGCTGTCACTGAAAGTTCAGTCATCACAGTTACTTATGATCAAAATATTTGTAAACTTCTTCAGAAAAAGATAACAATTCTTGTGATCCTTACCTCTCACTTCTGATAGAAAAACTTCAACATTTATAGACTTGTATTCTGCTATAATCTAGAACAGAAAAAGAATAAATCAAAATGGAGTCTCACGAGATATATGTAATTTTGGTGTCAAAATGTCACGATCTTAATGTCACAATAAGTAATACTTCAGCTTTAGTCTGTAAATAATCAAGTCTGGTACATATAATTCTGTGACTGATATCATGAGCATCGTCTGTGTAATTGGGATTCCATGATGTGTCAACCCAGTCAGCTGGCCTGATCCTCTGATCCCAGTAGTCGTCTTAGCATGGCATGGGTGCAATGTGTGAAGCCCATTTCTGGTGTCCCCTGCCGTGATGTTGCTGGAATATTGCTAAAAGCGGCGTAAAACCAAACTCAGTCAGTCAGTCAGTCTTAGCATGGGTTGCTTTAGACCAATTCTAACCTGGATCTTCACGTGGCATGATCAACAGTGATTCTGTTGGATTTTAGGCTACTCTCAGTATTATTAGGGGTTGTAGGGTTAGCCTAGTCATTAAAGCATTCTCTCGTCACTACCAAAGATATGGGTTCAATTCCCCACATGGGTCCAATTTGTGAAGCCCATTTCTGGTCTCCCCTGCCGTGAAACAGCTGGAATATTGCTACAAGCGGCGCAAAACCATACTCACTAACTTACTCAGTATTATTCTAGTCATGAACGGGCTTCACACAGCTAACAAGATTATCTCGGAAACTGACCCTAGGTGCTTAGAAAGGCAGCCAGCATATTAACAACTTGGGTAGCAAGGCTGTCATGGGTAGGAGGGAGAAGGTGGAATTAATCGCAAAGGGACTCAACCAAACAAAATTACTAGAATCTGTAATTTACTGAGAAAGTGTAATACCTAAAATAACCTTTGTTACATCTGACCACATTTGACATGGCATTGTGTTAAATCAATGTTGTATGAGAATCAGCAAAGTAAAACAGCTTGTTGTATCCATACTCAGTGGCCATTTTGACCAATCAATTACATACATACAGGACAGTGTGTATTGATGGTGTATATAACAAGCTACTGGGATATATGGTGAGTGTACTGGATTGATTTTCAGCTACAACTCCCAAACCAGTTCTTTTTTACATTAAGTACAATCTATTTCAAACGTGTTATCTTGCAACAATTTTTATTTGTGAGGATAAAATCCCTGGCTCCCTTCAACCAGGTTGATCCCTTATCACAAGTATAAACTAGCGCACAGAATAATCTGAAACCACTTTTATTTCCATGGGATGAATTTGACAAGTGACAGCTTTACGTAATATAGACCATGTACCAAAGCTTGAAACATTTGTAAATTTAATCTGTAACATTGTGCACAAATCTCACATTTCCAGGAGTCCTTAAATAACTCAGTCTAGCCATTTATCTAGCGATTTATCTAGCTTTTTACTCTCTCTTACCTGCTGTATAGCTGTAACCCCCATGATATCTAGAAATGTGACGCCAGTCATATCTATGACAATATGGTGTAGTGAAGACTTTTTGCTGCCTGGCAACAGGTAGATGGCAGTGTCTGGTGCACTGTCAGCATTGTTGGCTGCTTCGTGTCGTGGCAGCATCCCACGCCTCAGCTGTTGAACAGTTCAACAGTTAGTCAGTTACAGATCTGTTATAGTTTGTGCTGAATTGAGTGAGTGAGTTTAGCTTTCACGCTGCACCAGCAATATTCCACCTATATGGCGGAGGTCTCTAAATAATTGAGAACTGGTTCAGACAATCCAGTGGTCAACAGCATGAGCATCGATCTGCGTGGGATACGATGAACGGTCAACCAAGCCAGTCTTTGGCCACCTGATCCTTCTAGTGCGCTTTTATGACAAGCATGGGTTACTGAAGGCCAATATTCTAACCTGGACCTTCACAGGTTCCATCTTGTGAGAAGCCTCTGTGGGTTGGGATTGCTGACTTTAGATGCCTTACCTGAGAAAGTGGTTTGATTTGGTTGGTGGATAATTTTAACAGTCTGTAAGATCAATATTCTAACCTGGACCTTCACGGTGAGGTGAAATTGGGTTTAACTAGTGAGAATATTTTGCTCATATGACAGCATGAGCATGTGATGTGGGGCTGCTTTGTAATTAGCCCATACTTTACGCTGGTTTTATAGTGCTAGCCCACTGAGATACCATGCCGCAGTGAAGCATGAATACCCCACCAGACACATTATACTGATTCCGAGGCCGTTAATTCAGTCCTTCTTGTACCCGTTAATGCCATACAAGTACCATATTTTAACGCTCTTTTGGTATACTCGGGATCGAATCAATACCTTCGCTCTCGACCCGGACCTAACCACTACACCATGGAGTTAGTCCGACCTTCACGGGTTAGTTTGTGCTAAAAGCTTTGTGATAAGGAAGAATATTTGCCATTATTCTCTGCATATTTTCCACCATATAGCTGGAATATTGCTGAGTGTGGCGTAAAACTAAACTCACTCACTCTGCATATTTCAGTCTCAGTACAAGGACTAGCATAATCTCGTCTTATTCAACCCAGGGATTTTTTTCAGGATTGTAAACTAGGTGACCCTGGAAGTGGATACACAACATGTCCAATTCATAGCAGCTTCAAAAGAAAATCGCAAGAGCAGCCAGCAAGTAATATTGAAATAATTGAATAATCTGAACCTCAATAAGATCAGACATCAACTTTGGGTGGCCTAGTGGTTAAAGTGTCTGCTCATCATGTCGAAGACCCGGGTTCGATTCCCCACATGGGTACAATGTGTGAAGCCCATTTCTGGTGTCCCCCGCCTTGATACTGCTGGAATATTGCTAAAAGCAACGAAAACCATCCTCCTCCCCTAAGACATGAACCTGGCCATACCTCCCGGTAGTTGTTGCCTACATGGTTTGTCTCCTCCTCCTCCTTATCAACCACAATCTCCTTCGTCTTCTTCCGCCTTTTTAAGGGATTCACTCCCGACAACTTGTACACTTTCTTCTTGAAAATGTCTGCATTGGCAAAATACAGAGGCGAGTCCATGCGGATCACTCTGACCCCGGACATCTCCTTGACCTGTAGAAGGAAGACATGATAAGACCGTTCTATAACATCGCATTTGTGATGAGATTGTGAGTGACAGGGTGAGGCTGCATGGATCTAAATGTATTAAGAGGTGAGGTGGGGTGAGGTGAAATTGGGTTTTACGTCGTACTTGAGAATATTTCGCTCATTTGATGACGTGCATGCGTGTGTGTATGTGTATGTGCGGCTGCTTGTACTAGCCCAGACTTAAGCTGGTTTTATAGTGCTAGCTCACTGAGATACCATGCCGCAGTGAAGCATGAATACCCCACTCAGACACATTATACTGACTCCGAGCTGACCAGTCCTTGTTGTACCCATTAATGTCGAGAGCCAGACAGAGACCAACAAGTACCATATTTTAATGACTTTTGGTATAACGCGGTCGGGGATCGAACCCGCGACCTTCCGCTCTCCGGGCGGACGATCTAACCACTACACCACGGAGGCGGTCAAATGTATTAAGAAGCTGGACTAATAAACAATATGCATGTCATAATTGATTTCAGTAGTAGTTCTGTTCATGTAGACTCATGCCAGAAGCATGCTTCAAGATCACTGCTGAATGTCTTTCTGTGTAAGCTAGAACCAGTAGACACTTACATCTCTGTACTGCCCGAGAGAACGGTATTCCTCACTGGAACTGACGGTACCAACAGCTGTAGTGGTTGACCTGACATAACACACACAGCATTACAAGATGGTACATGGATGAAACAGATAAAACTAAAACACACATTTTTTTTTAGGTGGAAGGGGGTTTCGGACTGATAAGAAACACAAACTACATATGACCCAATACATAATACAAAAACAACTTATACATATAGAGGAATCAAATCCTTTGACAATTTTAAGTTACAGCTGAAAACTCACCTCTTCACCATCTACTATGACTGAATCCAAATCTGTACACAGACTCACTAGTGTTGATGTTTTCCCTCTAATATCCAGTCTTTTATAATGTATTTTATTCTATTCCGTGTTGCGCTTTGAGCATATGTTTTTTATGGAATCTAGCACTATACAAAACTACATTATTATTATTATTATTATTATCATCCTATATTCAGGATTACACTTTCTTAGTGAATTACGAACTCTGGTACTTAATTTGTTCAGTAAGGTCCAGGGCCTAGATTTTCTAAAGCTCTCTTAGCGCTAAAATAGTCTTAAGTTAATGTTAATGTATGGCAGTTACGACTATCTTAGCACTAAGAGAGCTTCGAAAATCTAGGCCCAGGGTTGGAAACCATAAGAGTGAAGCACATAACTTCCAGCAAACAAAGTCAGCAATCTAACCCACTCAGCCACTGAGGTTTCCCAAAAATGGAATTCTGACAACAGGAAATCTTGTTGACCCTCTGACAAGTGTAAATTGGCACAATTCCATAACCAAAAGCTATGACAACACAACACCTTTTAGAAAGTAGTCAGAAAATAACATAGGTAATATTTAGGATAACACTTTCTACAATGTAAAACAATAAAAGGTTGGCAGTCATTGAAGGTAACATGTATAGAGGCAGGATACATAGAAAGCTTGAATACTGAGATATGTATTGCCTTCAACATGTCAACTTACCTCTGGGTTCTGACCACCACCATCAATGTGCACACGAGGAATCCAATCATCAGGCCTTTGTCGGCATCCAGGATCACGGAGGCACAGAAGGTGAACACCCACACAATCTGAAGCACAAACCACAACTTACAGCGCTGCTAAATCCTCTTGTGAAATAAGAGTGCGCAGGGATGTTGAAAAATGTGTGAAAATATTTCATGTCATTATTTGTCATGCCATAGCACCCAAAATAGCCTTAATTCAAACACTGGTGTGCTATTTGAATCACCTTTAGTGGACAATTATCTCCCCTTAATGCACTCCAACAACAATACTTTATCAGGAGACACTGCATTTACCTTGAAATTCACCATTGGAAAGTGAAAAAAATGTCAAAACTGTTCACTTGATCATATGTCTATCTACTCCAGCTAGAAATGATCTTCACACATTATAGGGGTGGCATAGTGGTTAGAGTGGTCACTCGTCATGCCAAAGACTTGGGTTCAATTCCCCATGAGTACAATGTGTGACATATATTTCTGGTGTCCCCGCTGTGATATTGCTGTAATTTTGCTAAAAGCACTCACTCACACAAACTACCCCTGAGGAGAATTTTACTGAAGCAATTGGATGGGTAAACGTATTAATCAGTAATAACAGAGAATCTGTCAACTATGAAGCTGTCCCACCACACGTCAGCATGAGTGAGTGAGTTTGGTTTAACACCTCTTTAGCAATATTCCAGCAATATCATGGCGGGGGACACCAGAAATGGGCTTCACACACTGTGCCCATGTGGGGAATCAAACCCGGGCCTTTGGTTCGATGAGCAAATGCTTTAACCACTAGGCTACCCTACCACCCCACATCAGCATGAAGTACAGTAAGTCAGTGAGTGAGTATGGTTTTACGCCGCTTTTAGCGATATTCCAGCAATATCATGGCGGGGGCATGAAGTACTGACCTCAATGCCATCCAACTTTGAGACACAGTCAACTCAAACAAAAGAACAAAAGAACTGACAATGAGACATCTAAAAAGTCATCATCAGACCGACACTATCCACATCATCAGCCAACTCACACAGTCATAGTGGGATTTCCCCCACAGATCCCTGAGCTGGAACAGCTTCATGAACATCCCTCGCAGGTTGACTATGATGATGGAGGAGAGCACGCACTGAAACAGATGATGTTCATTTGTTTATGTCATCTGGTCTACATTTGTCCTTTATACAAAAAGAATCATGAGATCCTTGACACAGTCTGCAAGGTTTTTGATTCAGATTGGATCTGAATTCATTAACTTCGTAAGTCCATGTGAGTGAGTGAGTGAGTTAGTTAGTTTTACGTGGCACTCAGCCGCTTTTAGCAATATTCCAGCTATATGGCGGCGGTCTGTAAATACTTGAGTCTGGACCAGACAATCCATTGATCAACAACATGAGCCTCAATCTGCGCAACTGGGAACTGATGACATGTGTCAACCAAGTCAGCAGCCTGGCCACCTGATCCCGTTAGTCGCCTCTTACGACAAGGATAGGTTACTGAAGATCAATATTCTAACCCGGACCATCACAGGTAAGTTATCTATGAATTCGGCTTATCTACGGTAAAATACCGTACTCACCAGTGGGAGTGCATGCAGGTACGGCCCCAGCACCATGATCACCAGCAAAACCACACAACACGCTACAAGGGAAGTTACCTGAAACCATGGCAACAACTTCAATCAGTTCAAACATCATTAAACATTAAGTCAAAATCAACATACCCATTTGATCACAACAACAAACAAAACAACAAAATAATAAATAGAAAAAAAGCTAGAGTAATTTGAAGTCATTAAGAGCAACAAGCCAGCCATTCTACGTTTCACATATTATACAACGGTCTTCTTCAACTAGCCTACTTCAACATGTCACCTGTCACAGTAGCTAAGCTAGGACTTTGTGATTACAGTACAGTGGAAGCTGTCCAATCCGCAAGTTGTCAACACCGACATACAATCTCAGTCCCGGCCCGTGGCTAGTACATTTATCATCATTTATAAGCTCTGCAATTCCAGATCTCAGCTGAAATGAGCCGCCCGAATATGTGTTTATACAGTAATCAGCACTGTCTAATCAGGCGTTGAAACTACATGCTTGCCGACAAATATAATTTAATCTTAGTTCAATATTGGTATACATATGTACTTGTACATGTAATTAGTGAGTTGAGAGAGAAATTGAGAGAACCATGTTATACAACAATGTATATGAGAGTGATAAAACTGGTTCAGTTCTAGTTGTAGGTAACCGTGTCAGTTCTACAATCCAGTACGCTGTCTAAACCGTATTATTTCTTCAGTTCGGATGTGTGCCGGTTTACACCGCTTCCACTGTATATACAATAGTTTAACATGGTTGAAGTAGTATAAGCAAACATAGTAACCAGAAATATGCAACTACTGTTCAAATCTTACAACCATGATGAGACATCTCTGATGTGCAAAGGAGATTAAAGGTAATTTGCTAGAATGCACAGAAAATCCACAGCATTGACATCTAAAATAAGACAAACAAGTATTGTCACTTGACATAATCCCCCACTGCAAATTATCAAATCAATCTTAAAAAGTAATGAAAGTGAAGGTTGTAGTTTAAGATGAAGTTAAATGTCAACAAAAGCAAGATGATGCTTTGTGTCAAATATGAAGAAAATGCAGTGAATCGTTTGTTAGATTTCTCGCTGACAAGTTGAACATGTACGTTTACAAACTGAAATATTCAATGTGTCGCTGTGACCTTGAAGAATACATGAACGTCACCAAAATCGACTGGGCCCTGCGCCTTCCCTAGGTGAAACTTAATAACATGCCCTCTCTCAAAGAAAGATGGTAAGGATGGGGTTGTTTCTATATTTCTTGGATACATTATTCCCTGCTACAAAATTAAAAGCTAATGTTTCCAATATAAAGTTATAATTCCAAAACATAAAAATCTGATTCATTCAGAAATAAAACCCCTTGAACCCATTATCGTGGTTATGATGTCACACGTCTATGTGAAATGTTATTAAAAAATATGAAAACTGGGAAAAAAGGTCTGCACAAAATAGGACAGCAATATGTTGCGTCAACTCAATATTCTCATCATCAAATGCTCTGATATAATACCTTACAGAGACACCTTCTTAAAGTTCAGAGAAGGTTAAATGAGGAGATCCCAGAACAGACTTAGGTTGATCACTCTTACTAAAGGATGAGTTGGTCAATGAGTAAATCAGTTTTTAAAATAATTTAGCTTCATTCTTTACCACCTCGATTCAGAAATACTGATTTGAATGAAAAAAAACCCATACAGCTCTTTCAAGTAGCACTACATTTTACATTCAGATGTCATGGCAAAACATCTTCCAAGAGGTATGTAAAAGGTGAGATAGAAAACTTATAGCAATGAAATGGGACAAGCTTTAATGATTACATTTGGAAGTGTCTGTTTACGTTCATTTTCAGGCAACAGAAATCAGACATGCTTGGTGGAATCCTTTGTACACATGCTGAAAATATAGGAGCTTAAACATGGAATGGGTGATTAGATAGTTCACCTGATGCAAAGAAGAGGTGGTCAGACCCTAACACTGAGAGGTATTATATCAGAATAAAAGATCAGGGCCAAGTTCCACGAAGGGATCGTAGCGCTACGACAGTTGTAACTCTACATTAAAGTATGGGAGTTACAATCTACTTAGCTGCTATAAACTTTGGAGAACTCGCTACTGATTTAAATGACATAAGCAAAGCTTTGGTACTTGTGCAGTTGTGCGATAGGTTATTGCAGCTTGTGAAGTAAAGGAGTGTGTTACACAACAAGCTAGCAGTTATCACACCATGTTACCTCAAGGCCCTTCCCCTGTCCGGTCCTGAACCAGACTAAGAGATATCGAGGCTGACACCACGTAGCCTGAAAATATGGCTGATACCACCTCGGGCTGTACCTGAGGCAAACATCTCCTGTAACAGCATTGGGATAAGTCATATCATCTGAGCTCGTTATCTCACCTGAGTACGCCCACCGCATTCAGCCCTGCACCAGGCTGCAGAAACGGGACGCTGCAGTGATGTAGCCAGAAAATAATGCACAAACCACGCTTTGCACTTCCTGTTGCAAACATCTCCTGAAAGATCAGTAAATGAATTAGTGGAATGCAATTTAAGCTGCATCATCCCTCAGTAGTCCAGGAATTGTTTCTCTGTTCTTAGTTTTATCTACCCTGGACCCAACTAGCATCATCCCTCAGTAGTCCAGGGAATTGTTTCTCTGTTCTTATTTTATCTACCCTGGACCCAACTAGCATCATCCTCAGTAGTCAGGAATTGTTTCTCTGTTCTTGTTTTATCTACCCTGGACCCAACTATCATCATCCTCAGTAGTCCAGGGAATTGTTTCTCTGTTCTTGTTTTATCTACCCTGGACCCAACTAGCATCATCCTCAGTAGTCCAGGGAATTGTTTCTCTGTTCTTGTTTTATCTACCCTGGACCCAACTAGCATCATCCTCAGTAGTCAGGGAATTTTTTCTCTGTTCTTGTTTTATCTACCCTGGACCCAACTAGCATCATCCTCAGGTAGTCCAGGGAATTGTTTCTCTGTTCTTATTTTATCTACCCTGGACCCAACTAGCATCATCCTCAGTAGTCCAGGGAATTTTTCTCTGTTCTTATTTTATCTACCCTGGACCCAACTAGCATCATCCCCAGTAGTCCAGGGAATTTTTTTCTCTGTTCTTGTTTTATCTACCCTGGACCCAACTAGCATCATCCCTCAGTAGTCCAGGAATTTTTCTCTGTTCTTAGCATCATTTTTATCTAACCAATGTTCCTATCTACCCTGTACCCAACTAGCATCATCCTTGATGTTTTAACTCCTTTCTACATTTATGTGCCATGGACCCAATTAACATCATAGTTTCCTTTAAGGCCAGTCTGAAAATCACAATGCTCAAAATAGCTATCAAATTTAATTATTTTTTTCTTTAACGACACAACTTAATTTGTTGCATATCAACTAAACCTGGAAACAGCTGATAGCATAATGATATCTCTAAGCCATCTATATCCTAAGTTATAAACACTGGAATTTTTGTTGAATAGTCATTAACAGATCTATGATTTAATCAAATCTATTTTTTTTTAAATCTGATTTAAGCCTTTATTGAGCCATCTCATCCAATTTGTCCATACATTTTCACAAAGTATTAACCTGAGAAAGTAGGTATACTTTGATGTGTTGAAGTCGATCAACAGGGAGAGTTCTATGGATCTACAACTACTTAATTATAAATATGAGCGACATTTCGGTGTAGCTACTAACACCGTTATCAAGCAAGTGTGTTGAAGACCTCATTTTAAGGAAATTGACATCAATAACTCTTTCATGTGTATCAATGTAATGATGCTATTAAAAACAAAACTATGTGTTCCCTCTTCTATGTTTATAGCTATACAATACCTCTCCAGAAAAGCTGATATTATTAATGCAACACTAACTAGGGTTCAGCAAGGATCATTTCAAGTTTAGCTGTGTATTTTTATCAATGTGGAATTCCTGAAGCCATGCTAGATGAACCACTCACATCACACAATCACATGGGCTTGAAACACTGTTTAGTGGATCAGCATGGTTGATTTACAGCATTGAGATGACAAACTGTGGCTCTCGAGATTGGAATTTTATAATCTATACACATACAGACTAACTGATTTGGTCATTAATCGACGGGTTTTGAGTCGATATCTCAGAAAGAAATCTAGTAAACAATGCCATACATGTCAGGTGTACTACTGCATGATACACCAATGATGATGATGATGATGATGATGATGATGATGATGACCTGATTATGACATATTTAATTTTTACTGCACCTGAAACAAACATACTGACACATTCAGAACTACTGTGGTCATTCGCAAGCCTGATGGATGCCTATTTCTCTCTCGTGGCCATGTTTACTTAATGGGCCCTGTGTGCTAAACGGGCATGGAGATGAAAATAGTCTAGCACTATTACCAAGGAAAGATAACTCTGAATTTCCAAACATGGCTCCTTTGAATATCCGATATCCCTTGGGCAAAACAGCAATACAGTCATTACCTTTGTAAATGTTTAAAGTTTCTGGTCCTTTAGCTCAAAGTTTATGTTTAAATTGTGCTTTGCATAGTTTTTTAAGTTTCAAACTTCAACGGTGCCGCCATCTTCATTAGCGAAATGCTTACTCAATATTTGATTGGTTTTGCCACGATTCTTGGCAAAATGGCGTCGATAGGGTAACGAGTCTCTTGTAGGTCACGGAAAGAGGCTAGTAGTTATGAATGATACTGACAGTGCTAGAAGCCCAATGTACAAAAAAGGTGGGAATAGAACCTAGGTCACCAAGCCACCACTATCACCACTGACCTAACACAACCACACACATTATTCATATATTTACAGATTCATTCAAAAATATAATTATCTTTACTGTAAAATGAAATTAATGACAAATATTGAGCAAGGTGAGTGAGCATGACTTGCATTAAGGTAAAACATTAAAACAAACAAACAAAACCACTTGGAAAGTGAATAACCCTTGACCAATCCTTCAATGTACAGTCATCATGAATAGAAATGATCATCAACAGTTAGGTGATTTATCAAAGAATTTATGACCAATCCTTTAATTTAAGTTCATCAAGAATCCATATAATCATCAATTGTTAATTGAAGAAAGCATTCTAAATAAAGTCCAGTTATTTGTTGATAAAGTATTATAGGCATACCATGTACATGCAATCAAACTGAAACATACTGAAATAAAACATAATAGTGAACAAAACCTGTCAGGTCTCAACACGCAGAAAACAAAACAGTGCAAGGACATGAAGAATTCATATTGACATTTTATGCCATGTTTGGGCCAGGCCAAGTTAGTTACTTTCTTAAAAGATCTGCCAAATATAGAAAAAACATTCTGTTGGGGATATAATTGAGATTTGTAGATTATTTGTTTGTTGTTAATCACAACACTGAGCAATATTCCAGCTATATGGCGGCAGTCTGTAAATAATCGAGTCTGGACCAGACAATCCAGTGATTGACAGCATGAGCATCGACCTGCTAAATGGGGAACCGATGACATGTGTCAACCAAGTCGGCGAGCCTGACCAACCCGATCCCGTTAGTCAGCCTCTTCACGACAAGCATGAGTTACTGAAGATCAATATTCTAACCTTGGACCTTTCGATCCTCGCTTAGAACATGATTTTCTGAAGACCAATTCTAACCAGATCTTCACACTGGCTGTGTCTAGGAACCTTCATTCCAAAGTCAGATTCTACTGCAGTAAACATCAAATTTCTGTCATGCAGTAAAATATCACTTTTCTCAAACTCAGAGAGCTCAGTCTCTCAAAATTAAGTATGTAATAAATATGTGACCTTTCAATTCTAATTAAATTGGTCTGGCTATCTTACCATTTCCACTGCTCCAAAGAGATAAATCCATAATGACATTCCCATACAATTTCACACAGAAACCATGAAAACTCCCCCAAAGCATGCATCAACCATTGTCAACCAAATAACTAAAGGTTTAAGAACATAAACAAAGTTTATCAATTAACCATGGATATGAAAAAATTCAAAATTTTCTTTGACAAGAAAAAACATGTTTGCATGCAAATCATAACAAAAGTTCCCATGCATGGAACCTAAACATGGCAGACACATCAAACATTCACAATTATGTGCCACAACCTCACCAAAATCATTTCTTGTACAACAATACAATACCTCTCTGCATGATGATCTGAAGACAACTTCAGAGGTCACAACAGGTGAACTTGCTACTGCAGCCAATCAGCATTAAGCATTTAAATTCCCCTCGGTATGAGTGAGCAAGGAATTCAGACAAGCATATCTGATTCTTGCAAACAAAGTTAGTGGAGAAGTTACAAATACAAAAATCTGTAAAGCCGCATATAACTTGCTGTTGATATGCAACACATCTTGTAATATTCTATATGATGACATCTACAACTCTGTGACATACCAAAGAGTGTAGTATATTTATGTTGAGATGGTTAAGATGGAAATTTCAAGAAAGACAGAAGAGAAATGAAGCCAGTGGTTTCAGAAAGCTTGGATATCTGATTGGCTAAAGAAAAACCATCCTTGTATTTCTATGGAGTCATTGTCAGATCTTCTTTGCAGAGAAGCTTCAGATCGAGTATATAAGGTCTGACTTTAATTGAGATCATCTTGCGCCTTCCTTCAGCCTCTGTGAGCCTGGTGCTAACTAACCTGGATTAGGAATCAACCTTGTAATTGTTCTTCATGCCTAGTAAGTTTTGGCTGGTATGGATATAGTTTGTGCATAGGCTACAATGATGATGATAAGAGCTTCAAAGAAGTAATCCTTTTCGCCAGCAATATGTTGGGGACTCGTGATAACTGGAACCCCTGAAAGAGGTGAGGAGTGAGCGAGTGAGATAACATTTTACATCATTACAGCATTATTTCAGCCATAACATAGATGACCCTGAAATGGTTATTTTTCTTTACATTGTGACTTTGAAAAACCTCAGCTACTCTCAAGGATAAGGTCAATGAAACCAAAACTGATTCAGCAGTCAAGGTCACTAAAAAAACAAAAATAAGCTCTTGGATGACAGCCAACCAAAACCCAAATTGTTTTGCGGTATGAGGTCACTAAAACACAATCGAGGTTCCAGGTGAAGGTCACTAAAACAGTACAGTTATAATCTCAAAGAACACATACAGCTTCTCAGGTGAAGGTTACAAAAGGGTAAATTCTAAGCAGCGTCCAGAGGAAGGTAAAGAACAGACTGGGGAAATTGAGTCATAAACACACACAAACAACATTAGATTACTGTTGAGCATTGATATTTCTGTCAACATCCACAAACATCTTCACCCCTCAGGAGAATGTTTTTCAGACTGACAGTTTAGTTTTATGACACTTTAGCAATATTCCAGCAAGTTCACAAGGACACCTAAAATTTGCTTCAATATTGCAGCCATGGGAATCGAATCCCGCGCCTTTGGCATGACAAGAACGCTAATCCACAAGGCTACTCCCACAGCCCCATGTTTTAAGAACATCTATCATGTCAATATACAACTAAAGCATGGTAATTCCATATCAATGATTCATTACTTTCAGGCCTCGACAGCGAAATTAAAACCTTACTTACACCCAGAGCAACTTTTAGGGTA